>NC_090657.1:239910222-240215222 GCF_040937935.1 Hyperolius riggenbachi | reverse complement strand
TCCCTTTAAGTCATAACTCACCAAAATATGTCAGAATAAAGGTCTTATAGACATCCTGTGTAATAAAAGACTGGAACACAAAATTGTTAAAATTATTAAATTTATGAATAAACTTAAAAAAATGGTGAAACTGTACAACCAAGTCACCAGGCTATACAGTATGTACATATATACCTAATACACCTCCCGTATGTGGTATATTTTGAAACGGGGAATGGCACAGAGGGCGACATCACAATCGGGGCAGTAAAAGCGTGATTTCTTTTGGATTTTTTCCCCTTTGCTATCAGTCTTAGGTGGCAGGCAGAGAGTAGTCAAAATCCAGGAGAGGTAGGTACAGGCAGCAGGCAGAGAGTAGTCGAAATCCAGGCAGAGGTCGGTGCAGGCGGAAGGCAGAGAGTAGTCAAAATCCAGGCAGAGGACGGTGCAGGCGGCAGGTAGAGAGAAGACAAAATCCAGGCGGAGGTCGGTGCAGGCGGGAGGCAGAGAGTAGTCAAAATCCAGGCAGAGGACGGTGCAGGCGGCAGGTAGAGAGAAGACAAAATCCAGGCAGAGGTCGGTGCAGGCGGGAGGCAGAGAGTAGTCAAAATCCAGGCAGACATCGGTGCAGGCGGCAGGCAGAGAGTAGTCAAAATCTAGGCAGAGGTCGGTGCAGGCGGCAGGTAGAGAGAAGACAAAATCCAGGCGGAGGTCGGTGCAGGCGGGAGGCAGAGAGTAGTCAAAATCCAGGCAGAGGACGGTGCAGGCGGCAGGTAGAGAGAAGACAAAATCCAGGCAGAGGTCGGTGCAGGCGGGAGGCAGAGAGTAGTCAAAATCCAGGCAGACATCAGTGCAGGCGGCAGGCAGAGAGTAAACAAAATCCAGGCAGAGGTCGGTGCAGGCGGGAGGCAGAGAGTAGTCAAAATCCAGGCAGACATCGGTGCAGGCGGCAGGCAGAGAGTAGTCAAAATCCAGACAGACATCGGTGCAGGCGGCAGGCAGAGAGTAAACAAAATCCAGGTAGAGGTCGGTGCAGGCAGCAGGCAGAGAGTAGTCAAAATCCAGACAGACATCGGTGCAGGCGGCAGGGAGAGAGTAAACAAAATCCAGGTAGAGGTCGGTGCAGGCGGCAGGCAGAGAGTAGTCAAAATCCAGACAGACATCGGTGCAGGCAGCAGGTAGAGAGTAAACAAAATCCAGGTAGAGGTCGGTGCAGGCGGCAGGCAGAGAGTAGTCAAAATCCAGACAGACATCGGTGCAGGCAGCAGGTAGAGAGTAAACAAAATCCAGGTAGAGGTCGGTGCAGGCGGCAGGCAGAGAGTAGTCAAAATCCAGACAGACATCGGTGCAGGCAGCAGGTAGAGAGTAAACAAAATCCAGGTAGAGGTCGGTGCAGGCGGCAGGCAGAGAGTAGTCAAAATCCAGACAGACATCGGTGCAGGCAGCAGGTAGAGAGTAAACAAAATCCAGGTAGAGGTCGGTGCAGGCGGCAGGCAGAGAGTAGTCAAAATCCAGACAGACATCGGTGCAGGCAGCAGGTAGAGAGTAAACAAAATCCAGGTAGAGGTCGGTGCAGGCGGCAGGCAGAGAGTAGAAAAAATCCAAGCAAAAATTGGCAGCAGTAAGGCAGATCAGCAGAACAATTAGCTCAGACGCAGTTAGGAACCAAATGGCTATATTGACATCCTGTGCTTTCAAATGAGCTCATCTGCCATGGCAGTCATGTGACACAGGGGAGAGATCAAATTGCAACTTGTGATTAGACACAAATGAGAAGGAATAAGACAGGCTAAACTCTCTACATACAGGCAAAATTTCTCTCGGTTTACCTTCTGCCCTGTGCCAGAGATCGGGTCTAGGTGGAAGGGGGGGGGGGGGGGGGTGGAGAGATTAGGAAGGCTAAACTCTCTGCATAAAATCCCGGCAGGTGGCAGCATTTCTATGTTTTCTTTCTGTCCCGTGCAGATCCACTTTCAGGTCCACTTGAAATTCCTGCCCCGGCCCCCCATGACAACACAACGTATGCCTACCTGGGACATGGGAATCGTTGCTGGTCGCATGTGGTACTCCAAACAGCAAGAAAAAGGCAGGTATTTAACTACCACGAGCTGAGCTCGGGATTACCACTCCGGGCTATTTTTTTCCTAACCCGAGCATAGCTCGGGGTTACCACCAGGTATGTTAAGTGTCCCTAAATTAAAATACAGGAACTATTGACCTTATTTTTATCCCCTTCTTCTCTCAGAAGTTGTATTCTGCCTGGAAAACTTTTATGGTTGTAATTTGCCCATCAGTGATGTTTACTATATTCCCAACAAGGTAACGGCAAGACAGAAGCTGTCATTTCCATGCCTAAAAATTAACCCTTTCAGGCAGCAAAATAAAACAAGTAAAACAGCCTGGTTATAAATGTTTGGCACGGTACATGCACATGTTTATCTCCTCATCTCACATGCCGCCTCGGGTACATTTTAAGTCTGATCAGGTTTCTTGGCCATCCTATACTCTGCTCCTCTTGGTCAGGCTAAGGGATTCCGCTGCTGCTCATTGGACAAGCAGAAAACCAGCTGGCCGGATCCATGAACCCTTCCACACACATTACCAATAAATAACCTCCCCTCCTGCTATTCCGTGCTGACAGCAGAGCACACAACGGGGAAGTAGTGTGTGAACTATGAGGCCAGAGCAGCTGTCCAATAGTTGGCTGAACAATGAGGAGCAAGGAGACCAAGTGGGCGTTCCCTGGACAAGTTGAGGAGAAGCTTTCTGCAAAGTCGCAACCCTCCACACAGTATACTAGTGTATGAAACGAAACAGCACTGCCACATTATACATGTCCTTTGGGAAAAACGAAACAAAACCGATTATGCCTTCAAAGTTCACCTTTCTACACTTCTGTAATCTACGTTTCGATTGTGTATCCTTTCTAATTAATATTTCTAAATCAGCCTTTGGCCTTTGCCATCTCCTAGGAAAAAAACCAAAGTCTCTATAAGACTAGCTTCATGTCTCCCCCATAATGCTCTGCTCTCTCCAGCAGGCAAACAATGGCTGCCGCTGGCACCGGCCCTAATTATATCTGGTACCATCTGTTTTTGCGTCGGCAAGGGGAAGGGGCTGCCTTGGCAGAGAGTGCAGAAATGTGCGCATTCAATGGCCGCGGCTGCCCGCGCAAACCTCCCTCGTCAACCTGCCACAGCTGCGTTTCACAGGAGTCTGCTGGAGCGCAGTGGAGCCGCGAACGTTGTGTCAGCAGCCGCTGCCTCGCCACACTGGGGGAGGGTGGGGGGAGCTGCCGCCATAATCTGCTTCTCCTTGGGACGGAGTGCTTAATTTCCTTCAGATGTTCGGCAACTTTTATCGCATGGCCTGAGGGCGGCTCTGGGGAACTGTGCAAGTTCTACTTTAAAAAGCGGCTCACGGAAGGAGGGGAGGGCGGCGGCGTGATAATCTCTTTCCTGCATCTCCGTGGATAATTACCCAGTATACTGTATACAGCAAAATAACACGCGCTCGCTATTCCTACCGAGAACCGATTAAAGGAAAGGAACAGTGTGGCATCAACGCAAACAATTAAAAATAACGAGAAAACAACATACTAATTACTGGAACAATCTATTTTTATTCCTCTTGATCGTAAGATGAGATAGAATTAATTTCTGTGGTAGGCAGGCATAGCGGCTCATAATCTGTGGCACGATTGTTGGGAGTTGGTAAAGTGTCGTCTCTTAAAGGGAATATGAAGTGAGAGGGATATGGAGGCTGCCATATTTATTTCCCTGTAAATAATACCAGTTGCCTGGCTGTCCTGCTGACCAGGGCTGTTGAGTCGGCGTGAGGTGCAATTTTGGGTACCTGGAGTCGGAGGATTCAGTTAACTGAGGAGTCGGAGAATTTCTTGAACCACATCCATAGCTTTTGTAAAAATTAGACTAGGAAGTCGGAGTCGAGGAGTCGGAGCAATTTTGGGTACCTGGAGTCTGAGTCGGTGGTTTCATAAAATGAGGAATCGGAGTCGGATGATTTTTATACTAAATCCAGCCCTGCTGCTGACCCTCTGCCTCTGATGCATTTAGCAACAGCCCCTGAACAAGCATGCAGATCAGGTGTTTCTGACCAAGTCTGACAAGATTAGCGGCATGCTTGTTGCAGGTATGCAATTCAGACACTACTGATGCCAAAAAATCATCAGGCCTGTCAGGCAACTGACAGTTTAACCACTTCAGGACCAAACAAATTTACACGTATCAGCATTGCTCCCTTTCATTTGCCAATAACTTTATCACACCTAAATGATCTATATATTGATTTTTTCAGGACAAATCAGGCTTTTAGTGTGAGGTAATTTTGTTTAGCAATTACCTTATTACTCCATTTACATCCATTATTGCTTTAAAATAAACAGTGCTAACTAGAAGTTAAACCCACAAATTGTATTTGCTTATTCATCCTGGTTATAACAACGTTTAGATCATGTTCCTAGCACAATGTATGGTGACAATATTGTACAGTATTTGGAAATAAAAGAGTGTTTTTTCTGTTTTTCGCTTTCTCATTGTACACTATAGAGGATTATAAGACCTTATTTGCAAAAATATATTAATATACCCTCATGGCATCCATATTTAAAAAGCTACGTTTTTAAGATAATATATGTTTCTTTTATATTCTGTCACTTTGTTTTACTTTTACAAGTCTCTTATTTTGGTACAAAATATGTAAAAACTGAATTGCCTTTGATTCAGTTTGTGACTAAAAAGAATACACAAGACATGAGCCTCAACCCTAAAACTTTCTAAACTCTATTCTACTACTTATCACGGTTAAAGTGTTACCACATATGTCTCTTGTAATTTTGCTGAAACTTTCTCAAATGTGATCATAACTTTGAAAATGACTTTTTTTATGTTGGATTGAGTTTGTTCATTATGTGATGTGTGTCCAAGACACGCTAAAATGTATTTTACAACTTGCCATGGTTAAAATGATACCCACTCAGGAATAAGAAGTCGCTCTCTGTAGATGAGAAAAAGGGGGTTCAACCCTCCACCCAGGGTGGACTCTATATTATGCAGGAGAACAGAGGCGCCAAAAGGATAAAAGGAAGCTAAATGAGCTTAAAAACCAAATTCTTGGTAAATAGAGGAGGTAGTGGTGGACTTGCCTCCTCCAAGTAGACACACAACGACTGTAGTAAAGACAGTCAATATATTTTATTTATAAACTCCAAATATGCAACGCGTTTCGCAGGTTTGATCCTGCTTCATCAGGCAATAACAACGGAGCAACAGCATATGTGGTCAGGTGCCTGGCTCTTCTACTGACCACATATGCTGTTGCTCCGTTATTGCCTGATGAAGCGGGATCAAACCTGCAAAACGCGTTGCATATTCGGAGTTCATAAATTATATTGACCGTCTTTACTCCAGTCGTTGTGTGCCTACTTGGAGGAGGTAAGTCCACCACTATCTCCTCTATTTACCAAGAATGTTTTTTTAAGCTCATTTAGCTTCCTTTTATCCTTTTGGCGCCTCTGTTCTCCTGCATAATATTGAGGCCACCCTGGGTGGAGGGTTGAACCCCCTTTTTTCTCATCTACAGAGAGCGACTTCTTATTCCTGAGTGGGGTCAGGAAAATCTCCCAACCTGCCTTTACAGTGGTTGCCTAATGGTAACCCTGGTTTGTGAGTATTAATATTTACTCTATCTAGTAACCATTTACCAGTACATATTACACTATTGGGGCTCTTGGTGTTCCTTGTTTTTACACTGGACGTTTATAAACATCCAGTTGTCATTAAGTGGATAAGGGCTAGTTTCCACTGAGCCGGCATGCGTCTTGCAGGACCGGCAAGGGTCTTGATACGAGTACACATCTGAATTGCATAGGGATTCAGATGCATGCTGTGGGGAACTGCAGCATGCCGTCCAGAGGAGCGCCGCAGTGCAATTCGGTCAGCAAGCCATTGGTAGCGTTTCCCCATACGGGGAAATGCTGCAGATTCACCACGCATTCGGCCCTAGTAAAAATAAAAATGGAAGCCTCCATATACTTCTCACTTCAGGTTCCCTTTCATTACGATAGATAAAATTTGATTTATAAAGCGCCAACATATTCCGTGGTGTTGTACAAAGAAACAATCATAGGGTACACAATAATACAGACAGTGGTATACACCAATATACAAGATACAGAGTTGGTACAAATTACAGAATTGATAATTACAGTGACAAAATGAATATGAGTAATTGTGTAACAAAGTCCAAGAGAGTGAGATAATAACAATAACATTTCTATAGCGCTTTTCTCCCATAGGACTCAAAGCGCTTAGGCTCTCTCAGATTCAGTAATTGGTAGTAGGATGAAGTATTCACACAACAAAAGTTATATTTCTGCAAATGCCAAACTGAACAGGTGGGTTTTCAGTCTGGATTTAAACAGACCCAGGGATGGAGCTGTCCTGATCTGCTGAGGTAGGGAGTTCCATCATGTAGGAGCGGCATGACAGAAGGCTCTGGGACCAAAAGTTTCCAAGTGGACTCTGGGTATGACTAGATTATTAGAACCTGTGGATCTGAGAATGCGGGGATTGCTCCGCAGCTGCAACATATCTTTCATGTATCCAGGGCCCAGATTATTCAGTGATTTAAATGTCAGTAGGCCGATCTTGAATAGGACCCTCCATTCTATAGGTAGCCAGTGAAGAGAGTGCAAGATTGTATGTTTTTCATATTTAATGCATATACAAATTTGATCAGAAATCTTATTTTTGCAATAAAAAATTCCAACATAACTGTTACCAATGTGTCTTCCATACAAACTTGAATTTAGTTTCCGGTGGCTTTTGATCAGAATTCACATAGAGTGCATTTCTGATTTTAGGACGAGCTGGATAAGAAGTGAATATCCGCTTGTATTTGCTACTCCAACTTTTCAGGCCAGGGCTGTAGCCTGCAACTTTTCCCAGCCACTAGCAAATGAGACAAAAAGAAATCAGATCAGTCCAGGGTTGACAGACCACATATTCTCTAGCGGTTTCCAACCCAAGGTAGCCCGTTAGTTGTTGAAGCTACAGGCGTCCACAACAAGCGGCGACATTGGAGGTAAGTGAATCGACCTTCAGTGCTGGCGAGTTTACAGGTCGGACATCTGTCGGTTGAAACGTTTCCAAGAAAAGCACAAGTTGGAAAAACCGATTAGGGCTGTTCGGACGTGACATCAGTGCGTCTCCAGACAACAAGAGCGCCCGCTGAATGAAATGCTACGTTGGACGTCTGAAAGCCATCATGGGTTCACTTCTGGTACTCGAGTCATGTGTGTCTTCACAATATGTGATCTTGGCCAGTGCTTCTGACAAAGGTGGTGATTCTGGCCGCGGACAGAGGGTGACCCGATCTGACCGCACAAACAGGGGAGGTGAAAAAGTTATCTTTTCATAGTTCGTTTGGTTGAAAAAAAGACATTCGTCCAAAAAGTCCAACCTTTTGGTAGACTTGATGGACGAATTTCTTTTTTCAACCTAACAATCTTCCCGCCACCTGGACTAATCCATTCAAGTAAACCGAGAATCTAAAACAGAGTTTGTTTCTTTATGGTCCTTATAACTGTACATGTCACAGGAGGAGTGGCTCTTCTTTGCCCTGTTCACACTCAGGGCTCGTTCATTATGCAGCACAGGAGGTGTGCATCAGTGCGGCAATTGCCCCAAAATGCATGCAACCACGCGCTGCGATTCAGTGGTGAATCGCAGAGCACGTATGGAAACATCAGACAATGCAGTCTATGCACTCAATGATGTCCCCGCAATCAAGTTTCCAGAAGTGCGGCTAAAAGCGGGCATATGGAATTGAGCCCTTAGGCCTCGTTCACATCATACGCGCTTTCGTGCGCATTCAGAAGCGCATGTGATGTGGTGAAACGCAAGAAGGGCACAGACAGCCCTTCTGCCACTCACATGTACTAAGCTTCGCACCAGTACGATGCGTTCGCGTACTGCTGCCTGTATTTTGCCCGGAAGCGCAGAGCTGATCCCATCACTGTCAAAGGATGGGATCAGCCGCGCAGCAGGTAGAGGCGCAGATGGCGTGCAATCGTACACGTTGCGTTCCGATCGCACCACCATCTGCGTTGAAGAGATATGAACGAGGTCTTAGTGCGCTTCTGTCTGCTATTTATCAGCACATCGATGTTACAGATTGACACGCGTTGCTGAGAAGCGGACAGGAGTGCAGTAGTGTGTACAGGTATTTTGACACTAGAAGGGGCTCCTCCTCCTGACCCCGGAGAGAAACTGTCACTTGCCTGCCTGCATGTTTAAAGGGAACCTAAACTGAGAAGGATATGGATTTTTCCTTTTAACCTGCTGGGCCGCATGGCCGCGGGAGGGTTTTTTTTTGCCCAATTTTTTTTAATCATGTAGCTAGCCTAGCGCTAGCTACATGACTCTCCCCTTCCTGCTTACTCCCTCCCACCCTTCCGATCGCCGCAGGCGATCACATCCATAAGGAAATCCCGTTCTGAACGGGATTTCCTTTAGGCCTTCCCCAATCACCATGGTGACGAACGGAGTGACGTCATCGACGTCATGAAGTCACAGGGACTCCCGATCCACCCCAAAGAGCAGCCTAGCGGCGATTGGCCAGGTTGCGCACGGGGTCTGCAGGGGGGGGGGGAGAGAAGGTCCTCTTTTGCGTCGGGTAGTGGCGGATCGGTGGCGATCAGAGCAAACACACAGCTAGCAAAGTGCCAGCTGCGTGTTTGAAAAAAATAATTATCAAAATCAGCCCACCAGGGCCTGAGCGGTGCCCTCTAGCATCTCTGGACGAGCTCAGCTCGCCCAGAACGCTAGGGAGGTTAGAACAATACCAGTTGCCTGACTCTCCTGCTGATCCTGTGTCTCTAATACTTACAGCCACAGCCCCTGAACAAGCATGCAGATCAGGTGCTCTGACTGACGTCAGACTGGATTAGCTGCATGCTTGTTTCAGGTGTGAGATTCAGCCACTACTGCAGCCAAAGAGGTCAGCAGGACTGACAAGCAAATGGTATTGTTTAAAAGGAAACCTCCATATCCCACTCAAGTTTAGGTTACCTTTAACTCTTTCAGGCAGAGAAAGAAAAAAAATGAACACAACCTAGTATGCTTGGCACTGCACATACATGCACTTGTGTCATCAGTTTATTTCTACCTTGGTATTCTTTTCACAACCTGTATGTGGATTATTTCTAGAACATACTATAGAAACCGGTTCCGCAGAGGACGCTGACAGAGCTGCTGTTGGAGCTGCACTTGTTGTATGTAAACAGACGTGTTTCTAGACGTGTGGCTAAGCCAATATGGCGGAAGTCTTCAATAAAGTTTCAGCAAATTACTCATCAACTGCGCAAAGGCTAAGACCTAGAAAAAAAATAGGTCAGATAGGGGATAGTGCAACCACAGCAGCTAATCTGGCTTTATCCTTCACACCGGCCTCCTTTTTGGGTCTTTGGCTTGGCGCTTTATTAGGGACGTTTAATAGGCTTATGGCTGCATCCTGTAATCCCGGTATCTCCCCCAAGCCAATAACGCAGACGCCGCAGGCTCCGCCGCCGTGGCAGGCAGATAAAGCCGAAGGACCAGGGCTTGGCGAGATCAACTCCCTTGGCGATAATTAACCCGGGTGTCCTGGCGCCATCTAAGTGGCGGAGGAGGGCTGCGTCCTGGAGGTCTGCGCATGGGTTTGCAAAACAATCATTATCTTACAGTTTAAGGAATGTATGTCTCTCTATCAGGTGAACCGATGCCAATTAAATGGAAGAAACCACAAGATTCACTATAGAAAAGCGATCAACACGTAATACGCTGTTTGGGGAGGAGGAAAAATGATGTTCTACCAACTCTTAGGTCACTAAAAGGACATTAAAACAGATTGGACGTAAACTGAGGGAATAGAAACTATTACAATCATAGATTTATATGGTGCCAGGATCTTCCACCAGCTGTACAAATAAACAGCAGCACAGAATACAGGGGCAATGCAAGGCAATACAAACAGCACAATGCAGCTGCATAGGAAACATTCAGCACTGTGCACAGCGATACAACAGCAAAACAGATACAAGTTACCAAGGAATAGCGATGATCCGGTCTGCATGTGGGGTGAATAGTGGTATGTTTGAGCTGGTGGTACACGTGTCGTCCTTCTGGAGCTGGTTTTAGATTTGAAACTATTACTTAGAATAAATGTTTTATTCTTATTTTCCTCCTAACTATGATGCAAACAAACAGGGCCGGGCCGAGGCATAGGCTGGAGAGGCTCCAGCCTCAGGGCGCAGTGTAGGAGGGGGCGCACAATTCCTTCAGCTGTCATTCCTAATTGTGTTTGAAGCAGAAAGAAATAAGAAAAAGGGATACACAGCAGTGACTGCAAGCCAGATAACTAGATATTAAGGTGTTGGGGAGGTTGGGGGCCCTGTGGCGCCCCATAGTCTAATAGCAATCAGTGTGTGACGGCTGGGGTGGCAGGGATGGGAGGGGCGCACTTTGGGGTCTCAGCCTTTGGGTGCTGGAGGACCTTGTCCCTACTCTGCAAACAAATTCCCAACATAGAGAAGTTGGCGATGAAGCTGTGCTTAACATACCCCTGAACACAGATGGGGTAGGATTACACTATAGTTACACACACAAGGCAATTTCTAGAATAAATTGCACCCAGGGCGAGGGTGTAAAAATGGCTCCCTCTCCCCCGTGGACTCACGAACCCTTATATATATATATATATATATATACACACACACATACACACACACACATCACTTCCTGTTTAGCGGCGATGTTTTTTGTTTGTAAAACGGGTGATTCAAATCCAGAATTACAGCGGGGAGCGGCAGAAACGGCAAGAGGGATCCAGGAGATCACAGTGACTCAATTGGTGTGCTTTTTATTGTACAAATCGGACGGTACAGATTCTGTTTAAATTGGGCTACATATTTAAAGAGAACCCGAGGTGGTTTCTAAGAATGCTATCCGCATACAGAGGCCGGGTCTGCTTATACTGCCCAGCCTCTGTTGCTATCCCAATCCCCCCTCCTGCGCTCTGCTATCCCCCATAAATCACAGCCACGTTGTTGACACGCAGCAGGCTGTGTTTACATCTGCAGCTGTCACTATCGCTGCTCCCCCCGCCTCCTGCATAGCTCCGGTCTCCGCCCGCGTCCCTTCCCTCCAATCAGCGGGGAGGGAACGGACGTGGGCGGGGACCGGAGGTATGCAGAAGGCGGAGGGAGCAGCAGACTGACACTACATAGGTAAACACAGCCCGCTGCGTGTCAACAGTGCGGCTGTGATTTATGGGGCATATCAGAGCGCAGGGGAAACTTAAAGAGGAACTCCAGTGAAAATAATGTAATAAAGAAAGTGCTTCATTTTTACAATAATTATGTATAAATGATTTTTTCAGTGTTTGCTCATTGTAAAACCTTTCCTCTCCCTGATTTACATTCTGACATTTATTACATGGTGACATTGTTACTGTGGGCAGGTTATGTAGCTGCTCCTAGCTGTTTTGGCTGTTAGAGACAGCTGTAAACAGCTATTTCCTGTCTGTGAACATTGTTACATTGTGGCAGTTTGCCCAGAGTACCGCGGTACCAGAGTTTCTTGTGGGAGGGGTTTCATCACAAAATCAGTCATACAGCGCCCCCTGATGATCTGTTTGTGAAATGCAATAGATTTGTCATGTAAAAGGGGGTATCAGCTACTGATTGGGATAAAGTTCAATTCTTGGTTGGAGTTTCTCTTTAAGGGGGATTGAGATAGCAACAGAGGCTGGGCAATATAAGCAGACCCAGCCTCTGTATGCGGATAACATTCTTAGAACCCACCTCGGGTTTTCTTTAAGCAAAACAAAAAACAAAAACAAAACAAAATACATACAGAAGACCGACGTATATAAGGAGATGGGTAAAGCTAGGTACACATGTTGGATTGCTGTCACAAGCTGAGATCACGATGTGTTCGCCAGGGCGAAAGCTTAGGGCTGAGCACCATAGAGACATGTGGCTGGCCTACAGGCTAGTGACACGTCTGTTGCTAAGGGAGGGGTTGGAGCACTGTAGTTGCATCAGAAAGGACATGATGTCATAAAGGTTTTTTTTAGTCTTAGTAGACCGAGTTGAACACTGAGGACACTGACCATTAGATATGTGTAGTTGGATTGTGGAGGGCGCTTTCATAGTGGAGGAGAAAAAGGGCAGTTTCCAGGTATCTGCATTCCCAGGGCTGTAATATCGGTCCAGTTTTAGATGGTTACCGGGTACAAGTTGGTGTTTTAGGCTGTGTTCACCGTACTGTACCGGATGAAAAACGAATCCTGGAACAACTGATCTGTTTTCCGCTTAAGTTTGTTACGTTGGGCATCAGTTTTTGAAGAGGAACTTTAGCAAAAAGGGAGGGAGGAGAATAAATCACACACTCCAAAGCGAGATGTTAAAAAAAATAGAAGATCAAGAAATGATTGATATTTGCCATGGAATTTGTTCATATTGTTTGATCCACAATCATCCTGCACATGATCAACTTTACTACTAGCAGGCATGCAAAGAAAACCAGACAGCACCAACTGCCATTAGCTATAATCACAGCCACTAACAATGCGATGGTCTAAAAGGTTGGTTGTTTTTATAGATGTACCGGTGTTCATAAGCACAGAGGTTTGGCAGGTGGAAACAGATGCTATTTCCCACAATGCAACAAGGCTCAGACAGGAAACTATCACCCAGTGAGAGGGGTTTCACCACAATATCAGCCATACAGCGCCCCCTGATGGTCTGTTTGTGAAAAGGAATAGATTTCTCACGAAAGAGGGGGTATCAGCTACTGATTGGGATAAAGTTCAATTCTTGGTTACAGTTCCTCTTTAAGAAAGAAAACTATCCCTAAAATGAATCCTGGAGAATGGAACAGGTGTGGTGATGGTGGGAGTGGTGGTGACAGCATTGTGTGCAGAGTACAGTAAGTAGTAGAATTCTGACAGAACCGACAGGTTTTGGACTAGCCCATCACCTCATGGGGCTTCACATGGATTTCTTTATTTTCAAAAAGCACTTCGTGAATGTCACAGGAGCCCTAGTGGCTGACCGCACTTAGCCTTCTAAACGGTGCCAGCGCACAGATCGTGCGAACTCTGGTCGCAGTCAATGCGCAGGAACCGTTAAGAATTAGCCGCAGACAACCCAGAAGGGAGCCTGTGAGACACGGGTAATTACAACGTACACACGATTCCACGGTATCTGTCACCACCACTGGTATGGGCCAGTGGACCCGATTTACTGACTGACTGGTCCTGCGAATAAAACGGTTAAACACACGGTATTCTGTCTAGCCAACAACAACAAACAAACAGTAGCGTATCTTCAGAGACCCGGGATCAGTTCTGTGTGTGCTGATAAGCAGGGTAGCGGACAGTGAATGACTTGGAGAAAGTCGTTTATTCACGCAATATAAATAATTAATATATACAGACAATTATTAAAATCAATAATTATTAAAACAGTAATAGCCAGTATAAAAAATAAAAGAAGGGAGAAAAATACTTAGTTCCTGGAAAGATGTCCTTTTTGTGGGAAAAATCAGAGTTCTGGGTTTCAATCAAAGTTCAGAGTTCAGACCAGGTGGATGCCAGCATATCCTCAAGCTGGCACCGATGAGTTCAAGATGTTTTCAGGGTGGAGGACACTGAGTTTGGCTCCTCTGCCATTCTTATGCCCCTGATTCAGTAGGAGGGAGTGAGGGCGGGCCCGCACACCCCCTTAGAACATGAGATGAGTCCTCCCCTTGTCCTGGGGACCAGAAATCATGCCTTAACCATATATGGGCTCTATCTCACAGAACCGTACAGGTCAGGGCAGATTTACTAATATTTTCAGGTCTGCCTCGATGTACCCAGCAGCCTGATACCAAACATGAGGGGTGGGACCCCTGTGGTATCATTAGGGCACTGTTGAACTGCCTAACGGGCAGTCTTTACCTCAGAAGGTTCTGAAATGTTCTCAGAACCAACGCCAGACCGGGCCCTACATGCTCTGTTAGTTTGGAGGGTCTGCCAGCCTGGCAACACAGAAAATATGATACATATAGCAGTTTATGGAATATGAGATACCCCTGGGATTTATAGCAGGTCATTCCCAGGCAAAGGCTCTTTGAAGTTTGGGGCAGCTAGCTAGGTGTCAGCTCCCCTGCTGGGAGGGAGTCAGAGGGTCTGGCTTTTCCCCCAACTAGATTGCTTCTGTCATGGTCTATACCTGATGGATGGGCCATCAGCACAGCTTGAAGCAAGGGACTCTCTGGGCCCAGGCTCATTAGCATATCAAAAGAGCCATCCAGCAGTTAGGCTGATGCTACCTCTCTGCTGGGAAAACTCAGCTGCTCCTACACACTCAACCCAGATGGTATCGATTTGAAGCGCAATCGATGCAGAGAATCGAGTGCGATCGCTTTTCTTCACGGGCGGTTACAGGATGCGCCTGCGGCCCCGCAACCGTCCGTGACAGTGAATGACAGTTGCTCTGTCCAACTGCCAAAAAAGTGTGCAGCGAGCAGGGAGGCTGACCAGCATCTTTGTATAAATATTTTTCAGGGAATATCTTTATAAAGAATAAAGGCCATGCTGAGAATCCCCTATGGAGAGATGGACTAGCCCAAAACTGATGGTAATGTCAGATTTCTACTACCTACTGTAAGTGACAGCAACATAGGAGAAAAGTAATTTATGGCTCATTTTACTCTAGGAGAAACACACATCTTATTTGTATGTGTTTTACATTTTAAAGAGAACCTGAACTAAAAATAAAAAGTCAAAATAACCATAGACAGGTCATACTTACCTCCCGTGTAGTCTACTCCTCAATCTCTTTCTCCTGTCCTGTGTCCTGTTTGTCCACTGTGATCACTAGAATTCTCCGGCCTCCATTTTAAAAATGGCCATTACCCCATAACCGCTTTCTGGTCACAGCACACTGTTAAACTGTAATATCACCCACATGAGCCATAGGGAAACATGGACATTACCTTGCACATTCAGTTCTAACTGACATCAGCTGATATATAACTGACAGCAACTGGTATATTTCAGTTCTGACAAAATCTTGTCATAACTGGAAGGGATCACTGTAAGAAGAAAATGGTGAGCTTCTGAGAGGAACTGACTGTGAGGTAAGTATGCAATATCCATTTGCAGCTATATCATGTGTTTATTTTAAATAATTTTACTTGCTTCAGGTTGCCATTGAGATTTTTGCAACAGTTCCTGTTTAAAGAGAATCTGTACTCTAATATTCTTACACTAAAAAGCATACCATTCTATTCCTTATTTTCTCCTGGGCCCCTCTGTGCTGTTTCTGCCACTCTCTGCTGCAATCCTGACTTGTAATTGCCAGTTTTAGGCAGTGTTTACAAACAAACTAACCAGCTTGTGATAGGCTCACATAAGCAGAGTGTGTGAGTCATACAGAGTGTGCAGGGGGCCTGCAGAGTGTGTGTATCGCTTCTATCCAATCACAAGCAGCCCTGCACATTCCACACATTCAAGCCTTAGCCCGACAGAGCCGACAGAGGAAAGGAGATAAGATTTATTACAGAGACAGTGCAATTAGGAAAGGCTGCAGTAAGCCAGAGCACATTAGAACAGGCATAGGAACTTATAGGATAGAAGAACTAAGGCTGAAAAATTTGTTACAGAGTCTCTTTAAGCAACAGCTTCTGCAACCTCCAAGAAACGCAGGGCTGTAAGAAGGGGCAATTGCCCAGTTTGTTGCTATGGAAGCGCCAGCTCTGGTTGTCACGAGTGGAGAGGGAACTAATGTGATTATTGGGGGCGTTACCCAAGTTCTCCTGGGTGGGTGTGGTGATTTGCAGCCACGCCCCAGATTGCGTGCAGCGCCTGCAAGTTACAGCAGTAAGACAGTGTCTGAGAGCAGCGTGCCTCCCTGCTGCAGGCCGCAAATCCTCCAGAACATCATTTTGTGCCTTTTGTCAGAAGTAAATGGGTTTCCTTGTTGCCTTTTTCCTTTAATCCCGGCCAGGCGTTGCTGGCTCTGTTCCTGGAGTCGCTCTCCAGCCTCTTCTATACAGAAGGTAAAATGGTTTCTTTCTTCTGCCTTCCTCTCTTGATGATCCATTGCAGAGCGATTCTTATTAACACACGCACCTCAGCATTGTGCCCTTTGATGAGGGAGCCGGAGGGGGACCTGAACCAATCAGGTGAGGAGACAATCTTCAAAAAAAAAAAAAAAACCAGAAAAAAAACCGCAGCACAACATGGAAGCCGAGGATGAAAATTCAATCAAGCGCAAGCACAAAGGGCCCAGAGCGGATTCATAATGTGTGTGAAATTACAGGCGCACAAATACACACTGACCTCTATCAGCCTCCTTTGTGGCCGCCTTTGAAGACGTTACATGGATGCAGCTCTGTGTTAAAAATGACAGAACACACTTCCTGCCTCCACTTTAAATTAAAACAAAAAATCTGAACTGCAAGACCTGCATTAAGCACAGCTGTCAATTAAACATCCTTCATGTGAACTGACAAGGTTTCTACCTGCATTCCCCAATCGCATTACTGAGCAAAGCGAGCCTCGCCACAGATACACAGCTCGCCTCAGAAGCTCAGTCACGTGACCTGCAGGCACAGCACAAGGTCACGTGACTACTACAGGGCCTGAAAAAATACTTGCCTTAAAGAGGAACTCCAGCCTAAACAAACATACGGTCATTAAGTTACATTAGTTGTGTTAATTAGAATAGATAGGTAATATAATCTCTTACCCACCCTGTTTTAAAAGAACAGGCAAATGTTTGTGATTTCATGGGGGCTGCCATCTTTTTGGTTGAATGGAGGTGACGGGGAGCATGAGACACAGTTCCAACTGTCCTGTGTCCTGATCACCCCTCCCGGCTGCTAGGCAACGTGAATAACAACATAGGAAATCCCATCATGCTTTGCACAGCATAGCTGTAACAGAAATGTTTTTCTGTAAAGGTGGTTATGCTGTTGCTTATCTTTTAGCACACAGAGGAAGTTCTGAGTTCAGGTTCGCTTTAAATAGATTACAATTTAGTTCTGTTTTCTCTCAACATGTGTTAAATCATCAGTAGGGTGGTTAGAATGTACAACAGAACTCTGAGCTATAAGTTCACTTGTCCAAAAACACAAAAAAACACACAAAAGAAGAAATGATCTTCAATGTTCTCGTATCTGTTTTTGTCTTGAAGTAAATTCCATAATTCTCATATGATCATGTTTCCACTTTCACATTTTCCAGAAAGATAAGAGGAGTTCAGGCCGTGGATTCTTCCGAGCGAGTTGTGCTCCTGTTGCCGATCGTTAATCAGAAATATTCCATGATGATCAATCATGCTGGGGACACCTTCACTAATGAATGGGGGTGCAGATAAGCTTATAGAAGCCCCCATTACATTCCAGAGGAGGGGGGAACCTGATCCAATCATCTCTCCGTATGTCACACCTCTGACTGTAGAGATTCATCCCCCTGTCTCCTCCCACAGATTCCAACCTGTAACTGCACTAGAAAGTTTATGGACTCTCAGGATCCTGTTGGGCGACTGTCAGCTACCCAGCATCCCTTGTAATCTGTCATGTGATCACAGTGGAAGAGGGGTAGGCTGGGTGGCAAGTCTGGTGGATACCTTTACCATCAATGTATCACTGGGAGAAGAGACAGGGAACAATTATGCATCTCCTTTCCTCATTCTGCATTTAGGCTGCTTACACACCAAGACGTTACAGGCGCACGTTAGTGCAGCCTGTAACGCTCCCTCAACGCACAGCAATGTAACACAAGTGGGCTGTTCACACAGCCCACGTTGCGTTACATGTAACGCTGCACGTTCTCCGCAAAGTGCAGCATGCTACGGCGTTGGAGCGGCTATAGCCGCGTTAGACTGTTTGCACATGCGCAGTGGGGGGCGGAGAGGAGGCGGGGAGATGCAGCTACAGTAGCCGCGCACATGGCTACTTAATATTCACTGCACTGGCGGCTGCTGATTGGCCGGCGGGACCACGTGGTGCGGAGTCTCTCGCTCCGCATCACGTGGTCCCGCTGGCCAATCAGCGCCACTCTGGGAGACCTTATACGGATAGAGCCGCCTAACGCGGCTCACTCTACCGTTCTTTTTTGCAGCACCATACGTTGTGTTAGGTGCACGCTATGCGACCTTAACGTAGCACCTAACGCAACGTCTTGGTGTGCAAGTAGCCTTAAGGTGAAATTACATGTTTGTTTTGAACTTTTTCAATTTCCCATAAGGCTGGGCGCAGTGGCGTATCTAGGCAAGAAAGCGCCCATGGCAAATACTAAAATTGTGCCCCCCAGCCCTCCCCACCTACAATCAACAGCATCCTGTCTAACCTTTTTGGACAGGGTAACCCCATCATGCATTCAAAACACACGCACACACAATTACCAGAATGTAACAGTCACTATGAAATAAATGAGGCTATCCTTCTGATCCTCTGCCTCTAATACTTTAAGACAGGGAACATACTTGACTGTTTTCATACGCGTTTTCTGCACAGAAGAACTGAAAACTCATGTTAATCAAGGGGCTAGTTCACACTTAATGTGTTTTTCTTGCACAGAAAAAAAACTGACATTCTGCATGATAATTCTGCTCATTTTGTCAGTTTTCTGTATCAATTACATTAACTGTTGTGAAAAAAAGCACACATTTTTCTGCATAGAAACACACTTGGTGTGCAGAAAAAGCTAAGTTGAAAACTGAAAAACAAGTGTGATCCCTGCCTTAGCCATAGACCCTGAACAAGCATGCAGATCAAATGTCTAGGGCTCGTTTCCACAAGTGCGGTGCGAATCGCTGGGATTCCACCGCTGACGAAATCTCATGCGGATGCGATTCCGCGTGCGTTTTTGCAGCGATTTCGCATGCGATTTTCCATAGGCAGGGTATATGCGAATTTAACCATGTCACTGCCTGGTTCAATTTACATTAGTTTTCATGCGAATTCGCACGCGAAATCGCGGCAAAAAACACATGTGCGTTTTCCCTATAAAATACATAGCCTGCGAATCGCCTGCATTCCTTACGCAGGCGAATTCTGCAGGCTCTACCGTGCAGAAAAATCCTGCACAGAAAAACGCTGGAAAAAACTGACAAGTGGAAACAGGGCCATTCACTTGTATTGGCTGTGCGAATCCGCATGCAGACAACGCATGCGGATTCGCTCTAGTGGAAACGGGCCCTAAAAACACATCTGACAAGATTAGCTGCATGCATGTTTCAGGTGTGTGATTTAGACCCTAGTGACCAGAAGGATCAGCAGGATTTTCATGCAACCAGTATTGTTTATAAGGAAATAAATATGGCAGCCACCACTCTCATATGAATGAAAGCAATGACATATTTGCAGTGACAATTATAACATAATAAAAGTCTGACAACCTAGTAAATATCAGTAGATAGGTACTGAGCTAGAAATATAATGCATTTTAACAACTGAGGTACACTGTTCAAGAGAGAGGTTGTTAAAACTAGTCACAGATATTCCAGCAGGGTAATGGTTAAAGTGCAGAGAGTGTCATAAATAAAAGTAAGTAAACAGCACACTGAGATAAGGCTGAGGAATGTGTGAATGACAGAGCTGAATGGATGTGAGATCTTGTAACCTCCAGACCAGGAGCATCTGCTGCTATCTCAGGGGACTGAGACATGATCTGTGTTAGGGAGTGAGGGAAAACTTCGGAGCTCATCTCTCAATAGCTTGTAATGTAGATATATGACAAAGGCTGAGACAGGCAGGCTGCTGGATGATTGTTACTCCCTTAGACTCAGGAATGCTGTCAGCAGCACTGCGCCCCCCTGATGATTAAAGAGGGAGGTCGCCTGGGGCACGTGTCATGCCTGCATCCCTCCAGATACCCGTCTGGCTGGGCGCCTACTACGGGACGCTAATTGTAATCGCTGTACAAAATGCTTAAGTGATTGCTGAGCGGTTTCTAACTTTTTGGTTTTGTTTTGTTTCTTTTATAAAAGAGAGTCCAAGGTGGGTTTTAAGAATGCTATTAGGACACAGAGACTGGTTCTGCATACAATGACCATCCTCTGTTACTATACTGTACCCCCCCAGATCCCCTTCTCCCCCCCCCCCCCCCCCCGCGCTCTGCTGTCCCCCAGAAAAAAAACCTGTCGTGCTAGCGATATTTAGGCCATTTAGTGTCCTCTTAGCTCGCATGCGGGACCATTGCTCTTTTATTCGGCCAATCACTGCAATCATTGAGTTGCAGCGAGTGCAGTGATTGGCCAACTGACTGAGCCATGATCCCACCCCCGAGGCCATCGGCTCCATAATAACACAAGTTGCCATACTTTTCCCCCTTACTGCAGCTAGGTCTCACATTCGGGGGAGGGCTTATATTTCAAGCATGCGCAAAATTCCTGCTAGGGCTTACTTTCAGGGGAGGACTTCATTTTGAGGAAACGGGGTAAGTAATGCTGATCACCACAACCCTGCCAGCCCTCCAATTGGAACACTATATTATGGGAGGGTAATTTTTATATATAGGTGCAGTTTAGTAAGAATGCAAATTTGGCAGTTCCAGTCATTTGCTGTAGATGGCACTGTTGCCTATGGCAGTGACGGCAGCGTCTGAGGTAAGAGAGGCGGCTCAGTCCTTGACTGTCTGCCGCCTTCCGCCAGAGAAACAGAGCTGAATAGGATCACTGCTGGCTCTGCACAGCCCAGACTGACACAAGCACATGTCCTGATAGCGGCTGACATCACACTGTATGCTTCTGTACAGTTATGGGGTTATAGAAGCAGCGTCTGTGGATACCCTGGCTGCAGGAGAAAAGCAGGTGTGATGGAGTTTTGGGAAATCTTTCCCAAAAGTCATTGAAAAAAGCCAGTTTAACTCACCCGAGGCTTCTGCTTGCCCCCAGCAGCCGCCCTGTGCCCACGCCGTGACAAACCGATCCTCTGGTCCCTGCAGCCACCCTGTGCCCACGACGTGACAAACCGATCCTCTGGTCCCCTGCAGCCACCCTGTGCCCACGACGTGACAAACCGATCCTCTGGTCCCCTGCAGCCACCCTGTGCCCACGACGTGACAAACCGATCCTCTGGTCCCTGCAGCCGCCCTGTGCCCACGCCGTGACAAACCGATCCTCTGGTCCCTGCAGCCACCCTGTGCCCACGCCGTGACAAACCGATCCTCTGGTCCCTGCAGCCGCCCTGTGCCCACGCCGTGACACACCGATCCTCTGGTCCTCCGCAGCGACCCGTTTTTTGGTCCCGGCAACCAAGTGTGAGAAAACGCGGAAAAGCCGCCGCATAGTAACTATATTGGCGGGACATTGGCGGGACATACCAGTTTCTTGAAAGGGATAGTTACTATCAGGATATGCCAAGAACGAGGCGGCTGATTCCGCGTCCAAAGCGGCGGTTTGCACGCATGGACACGCGTCTGGTAGTATGGTGGAATGCGGAAAAGCCGCAGCATGTCCTGACAGCAAAGCGGCTGCTTGCATGCGGCGGCGTGTGCTTGGTGTGGCTGGGTCTGTTAGTGCACCTAGACAGATGGAGAGCTATGCACGCGCGGGCCTGAATGCAGGACCTTTATACCAGCAGAGGAAGGTCAGCTGACTCCTGTAGGACTCATGATTGGCTGAATGGTTCGGGCGGGGCAGCAGAGTCCAGCAACTATATATTCTGCTGCTTAGTCAGTTGCTGGTTGTCTGCCATTGCTAACACTTGCGTGAAGGCACTCAGACCTTAGCTAGACCCGACAGTGTGCCAGAACCGGCTGGAGCTGGGAATCCACACTGAGGCCCAGTGCACACCAAAACCGCTAGCAGATCCGCAATACGCTAGCGGTTTTGGGAGCTGATTTCAGAGCGATTCTAGGTATGTTTAGAGAGGTTTTCTAAACATACCTAGCGGTTTTGGGTGCGTTTTTGTGTAGCAGATTACAAATATTGTTGCAGTAAAAGCTGTTACTGAACAGCTACTGTAACAAAAATGCCTGGCAAACCGCTCTGAACTAGCGTTTTTTCAGAGCGGTTTGCGGTTTTCCTATACTTTACATTGAGGACGAAACGCTTCCGAAAACCGCAAAGGCGCAGCAGGAGGCGCGTTTGCGGCTTGGCAAAAAACGCAAACCGCCGGTGTGCACCATCCCATTGCAATACATTAGACAAGCGTTTTTAGAGGCGGATGCGGCCGGCGGATCGCTCCAAAAACCGCTCGGTGTGCACTGGGCCTGAGTCAGATTCTTGATAGCTTAAAGTACTAATTGAATGGTATTATTTGTTAGACCAGTTCCAGGGTGTTGAGATCAAGGCCCTCACACCCCAGACTAGGAATACTGTGTATCCTCTGTGTATTCTCTAGACTAGTTCCAGGGAGTTGTGAATACGGACCTCACACCCAAGACTAGGGAACTGTATTATCATTTATGTTATGCTCCAGACTAGTTCCAGGGTGTTGTGACTACGGACCTCACACCCCAGACTAGGTTGTGTTATTACTGTGTTACGTTAGCCCAGTTCAGGGCAAAGCCTTACATATTAGCAGCAGGGCTTCCTGCATCCCAGCCTAGGTCCCTCGCCCAGGGGTCCACAGGCTACAGGAATATCACCCACCGCTCAGGGGTGAATTTCTCAGGAGTATAGGCCGCCAGCTCCTCTGGTGGTGTTTACTCAGAGTTGTTACTGTTGCACCAAACACTTACACTCTCCCTGGTGTCTAGAGGTTAGACATATCTGATTATTGACGATTCCGCAGATCCTCAATAATCGGGTATATCTGTATTCTTGGGGATACTGCGGATCGCCAAGGATCAGATTCTCTCTCTGGTTCTGACACCGATCGTTACACCAAGCGAGTTGATGGCCACAGCACCTACGTAGCCCTGGTCACACTCTCCCGTAGTCAAGATTTTCTCGACTGCGCATGTGCAGGACGCTCACGGGAGCATGATCGCGGATGCCTGTGCCCAGTACCATGCATGCACAGTGGCCATTGTCTCGCTGACTCACCGGAAACCAAGAGTGGCTCGCAGCGGGGGATTGCGCGGTATGTCACTGCGCGGGCACAGGACGTCTGCAAGGTGCCGGGAGAAGCCCCGGGTAAGTGAAACTGGCTTTTTTTTCAATTACTTTAAGTTCCCAGAAGTGATAATGTCCTTATACGTAAAGGTGATTACAATAACTGAAGCAATAAGCAATAATACAGTTTACTTGCATTGTGTAATGTACCTCCCTTTCAAGAAACTGGTATGTCCCGCCAATATAGTTACTAGCTGCAGTATGTATTGCCAACCCCAGCATGTACAGTATAAGCTTTTACTCTGATTTGCTTTGCATGCTGATCTCTGCTACCACCACTATGGACATTATAATATGACCTAAAATCACACTGCAGCTAGTTTACTATCAGTACAGGCACAGAGTAACAGCTTACACTGTACATACTGGAGGTAGCAGAGATCAGCACACGCTGCAAATAGTTTACTATCAGCACAGGCACAGAGTAACAGCTTATACTGTACATACTGGAGGCAGCAGAGATCAGCACACGCTGCAGCTAGTTTACTATCAGTACAGGCACAGAGTAACAGCTTATACTGTACATACTGAAGGCAGCAGAGATGAGCACACACTGCAGCTAGTTTACTATCAGTACAGGCACAGAGTAACAGCTTATACTGTACATACTGAAGGTAGCAGAGATCAGCACACGCTGCAGCTAGTTTACCATCAGTACAGGCACAGAGTAACAGCTTATACTGTACATACTGGAGGCAGCAGAGATGAGCACACACTGCAGCTAGTTTACTATCAGTACAGGCACATAGTAACAGCTTATACTGTACATACTGGAGGTAGCAGAGGTGAGCACACACTGCAGCTAGCTTACGATCAGTACAGGCACAGAGTAACAGCTTATACTGTACATACTGGAGGCAGCAGAGATGAGCACACACTGCAGCTAGTTTACTATCAGTACAGGCACAGAGTAACAGCTTATACTGTACATACTGGAGGTAGCAGAGATCAGCACACACTGCAGCTAGTTTACTATCAATATAGGCACAGAGTAACAGATTATACTGTACATACTGAAGGTAGCAGAGATCAGCACACACTGCAGCTAGTTTACTATCAGTACAGGCACAGAGTAACAGCTTATACTGTACATACTGGTAGTGGCAGGGATCAGCACACGCTGCAGCTAATTTACTATCAGTACAGGCAGAGAGTAACAGCTTACACTGTACATACTGGAGGCAGCAGAGATCAGCACACATTGCAGCTAGTTTACTATCAGTACAGGTACAGAGTAACAGCTTATACTGTACACACTGGAGGCAGCAGAGACCAGCACACACTGCAGCTAGTTTACTATCAGTACAGGCACAGAGTAACAGCTTATACTGTACATACTGGAGGTAGCAGGGATCAGCACACACTGCAGCTAGTTTACTATCAGTACAGGCACAGAGTAACAGCTTATACTGTACATATTGGGGTTAGCAGAGATCAGCACACACTGCAGCTAGTATACTATCAGTACAGGCACAGAGTAATGGCTTATACTGTACATACTGGAGGCAGCAGGGATCAGCACACACTGCAGCTCGTATACTATCAGTACAGGCACAGAGTAATGGCTTATACTGTACATACTGGAGGCAGCAGGGATCAGCACACACTGCAGATAGTATACTATCAGTACAGGCACAGAGTAATGGCTTATACTGTACATACTGGAGGCAGCAGGGATCAGCACACACTGCAGCTAGTATACTATCAGTACAGGCACAGAGTAATGGCTTATACTGTACATACTGGAGGTAGCAGAGATCAGCACACGCTGCAGCTAGTTTACTATCAGTACAGGCACAGAGTAACAGCTTATACTGTACATACTGGTGGTAGCAGGGATCAGCACACGCTGCAGCTAGTTTACAATCTGTACAGGCACAGAGTAACAGCTTATACTGTACATACTGGTGGTAGCAGAGATCAGCACACACTGCAGCTAGTTTATTATTAGTACAGGCACAGAGTAACAGCTTATACCGTACATACTGGAGGCAGCAGAGATCAGCACACATTGCAGCTAGTTTACTATCAGTATAGGCACAGAGTAACAGCTTATACTGTACATACTGGAGGCAGCAGAGATCAGCACACACTGCGACTAGTTTACTATCAGTATAGGCACAGAGTAACAGCTTATACTGGAGGTAGCAAAGATCAGCACACGCTGCAGCTAGTTTACAATAAGTACAGGAACAGATTATCCTGTACATACAGGAGTTAGCAGAAATCAGCACACACTGCAGCTAGTTTACTATCAATATAGGCACCAAGTAACAGCTTATACTGTGCGTACTGTGCCTATACCAGCCTGGCGGTATGGACGAGCTCAGCTCGTCCATCACCGCCGGAGGCTGCCGCTCAGGCCCTGCTGGGCCAATTTGCTTCAAATAAAGAGCAGCACACGCAGCCGGCACTTTGCCAGCCGCGTGTGCTGCCTGATCGCCGCCGCTCTGCGGCGATCCGCCGCGAGCAGCGGCGAAAGAGGGTCCCCCCAGCCGCCTGAGCCCAGCGTAGCCGGAACAAAAAGTTACGGCCAGCGCTAAGGGCTGGATCGGAGGCGGCTGACGTCAGGACGTCGGCTGACGTCGATGACGTCACTCCGCTCGTCGCTACGGCGACGATCTAAGCAAAACAAGGAAGGCCGCTCATTGCGGCCTTCCTTGTTTATTCTGGGCGCCGGAGGCGATCGGAAGAACGCCTCCGGAGCGCCCTCTAGTGGGCTTTCATGCAGCCAACTTTCAGTTGGCTGCATGAAATAGTTTTTTTTTTATTAAAAAAAAACCCTCCCGCAGCCTCCCTGGCGATCTTATCAGAACGCCAGGGTGGTTAATAGAAAACTAGCTGAAGTTTGTGCTGACCTCTGCTACCTCTAGAATGTACAGTATAATATGAGCTGAGATCAGCATACACTGCAGCCTGTTTCCCATCAATATAGGCACAGAGTGACAGCTTAGGGTATAATATACTGGAGGTATATACTGGAGGTATGAATTTATCCTCTATTCTGGGCAACAAATAACCTAGCCCACCCCTAGGGAATAAAACAGACAACATTCCACCACAGAATTCTAACAGATACAACATTCCACCACAGAATTGTAACAGATACAACATTCCACTCCAGAACATTCCACCACAGAATTCTAACAGATACAACATTCCACCACAGAATTCTAACAGATACAACATTCCACCACATAATTCTAACAGATACAACATTCCACCACAGAATTGTAACAGATACAACATTCCACTCCAGAACATTCCACCACAGAATTCTAACAGATACAACATTCCACCACAGAATTCTAACAGATACAACATTCCACCACAGAATTCTAACAGATACAACATTCCACCACAGAATTCTACCAGACACGGCATTCCACCACAGAATTCTACCAGACACGACATTCCACCACAGGAATCTAACAGACACAACATTCCACTCCAGAATTCTGACACACACAAAATTCCACCACTGAATTCTATCAGACACGACATTCCACCACAGAATTCTAACAGACACGACATTCCACCACAGAATTCTAACAGACACAACATTCCACTCCAGAATTCTAACGGACAACATTCCACCACAGAATTCTACCAGACACAACATTCCACCACAGAATTCTACCAGACACAACATTTCACCACAGAATTCTAGCAGACACAGCATTCCACCACAGAATTCTAACAGACACGACATTCCACCACAGAATTCTAAAAGACACGACATTCCACTCCAGAATTCTAATAGACACAAAATTCCACCACAGAATTCTAACAGACACAACATTCCACCACAGAATTCTAACAGACACGACATTCCACCACAGAATTCTAACAGACACGACATTCCCCCACAGAATTCTAAAAGACACGACATTCCACTCCAGAATTCTAATAGACACAAAATTCCACCACAGAATTCTAACAGACACGACATTCCACCACAGAATTCTAAAAGACACGACATTCCACTCCAGAATTCTAATATACACAAAATTCCACCACAGAATTCTAACAGACACAACATTCCACCACAGAATTCTAACAGACACGACATTCCCCCACAGAATTCTAACAGACACGACATTCCCCCACAGAATTCTAAAAGACACAAAATTCCACCACAGGATTCTAACAGTCACGATATTCCACCACAGGATTCTATCAGACACAACATTCCACCACAGAATTCTAACAGACACAACATTCCACCACAGAATTCTACCAGACAACATTCCACCACAGAATTCTAACAGACACGACATTCCACCACAGAATTCTAAAAGACACGACATTCCACTCCAGAATTCTAATAGACACAAAATTCCACCACAGAATTCTAACAGTCACGACATTCCACCACAGAATTCTAACAGACACAACATTCCACCACAGAATTCTAACAGACACGACATTCCCCCACAGAATTCTAAAAGACACAAAATTCCACCACAGGATTCTAACAGTCACGATATTCCACCACAGGATTCTATCAGACACAACATTCCACCACAGAATTCTAACAGACACAACATTCCACCACAGAATTCTAACAGACAACATTCCACCACAGAATTCTAAAAGACACAAAATTCCACCACAGAATTCTAACAGACGCAACATTCCAATACAAAATTCTAACAGACACGTCATTCCACCACAGAATTCTAACAGACACAACATTCCACCACAGAATTCTAACAGACACAACATTCTACCACAGAATTGTAACAGACACAAAATTCCACCACAGAATTCTAACAGTCACGACATTCCACCACAGAATTCTAACAGACATGACATTCCACCATAGGATTCTAACAGTCACGACATTCCACCATAGGATTCTAACAGTCACGACATTCCACCATAGGATGCTAACAGTCACGACATTCCACCACAGGATTCTATCAGACACAACATTCCACCACAGGATTCTAACAGTCACGACATTCCACCACAGAATTCTAACAGTCACGACATTCCACCACAGAATTCTAACAGTCACGACATTCCACCACAGAATTCTAATAGACACAAAATTCCACCACAGAATTTTAACAGTCACAACATTCCACCACAGGTATCTAACAGACACAACATTCCACCACAGGTATCTAACAGACACAACATTCCACCACGGGATTCTATCAGACACAACATTCCACCACAGAATTCTATCAGACACAACATTCCACCACAGAATTCTAAAAGACACGGCATTCCACTCCAAAATTCTACCAGACACGACATTCCACCACAGAATTCTAACAGTCACGACATTCCACCACAGAATTCTATCAGACACAACATTCCACCACAGAATTCTAACAGACACGACATTCCACCACAGAATTCTATCAGACACGACATTCCACCACAGGATTCTAAATAGTCTATATTGATCAGCGTAGATGTCACTTTCAGTATCCACCACCACACCGATAGTGAACGCACTCACCAGCTCCTCTGATCATAAGAAATGAACATATGTGCGTGTTTAAACAAATCTCTGTCCCTCTGGTCAGTAACGCATTCCTCCTTCCTCCTCCAAGTTCTCTTTTGCATCATAAAACATATAAAAATGCTCCACATAGCGTAATCCAGTTACCATAAAATTCATTTTAACATATGTAAAATACACTCATGTATTTCCCATGTATGTCTATAACAGGCATACAGGTAAGCACAGGTTTTAGAGGGCGGCGGACCACTGACAGCCGATCACTCCACGCAATACCGCCGTCTCGCAGACATGTCCGCGAACACCTCTGTATCTTCACCTGTCATCTAGCTCCTCCCCAACCGGTTTCGTCCACGCGACTTTCTCAAGGGGTTCAAAGGTCACGGGCTGCGCGACGTCATTTTATCGAGTACGCTAGCTCCGCCTGCCGACTTCGGAGACTCGCTCACTCCGCCTACTGTCTCTAAAAGCCTGTGCTTGCCCGTTTTACAACTTCTTTATAAAAACAATATTATGCAAATGAAATAATCTATAAACATTAAAAATTGAATTCTTTACTACGGAACTGGATTTGTTTGACAATTTAATTGAGTTAGTTCACTCTAATTCACATCCTCATTCATCCAACTTATTCTTAAAGGGAAGCCCTACCTCTAAATCCTATCTTTGACCCACTTTAGCTTGTAGCAATAAAACAATTCATATTGTACTCCATATTTAGACCCTTCCGGGGCCATAGTTCTCAACCGAAGTATCCACTTTGTCTCTGGTTTCAACAATTCTTTTTCCCTATCTAGTCCCCTCCAGTGAGTTTCCACACTTTCTATTATGCAGTATTTTAGACCCGAGCAGTCCTTGGCGTGCGATTCTAGGAAGTGCAAAGGAACATTATGGTCTCTATGACCTTTTTGAATTTTATGTATATGCTCATACAGCCGTTGTTTAAAACCTCTCGTGGTTTGTCCTACATACTGGAGGCCACATGGGCACTCCAGCATGTACATCACATACTCTGTATTGCAACTACATGGGGATTTAATTTTGTACACTTCCCCTGTAACATTGGAAATAAAATAATCCTGTAACATTTTTGAACTTCTAGTGTTCCTACATCCAAAGCAATCCAAGCACTTTGAAAAACCCTTTTGTCCCAATTTTTGTATTTTTGGTTCATCTATGACGCTCTTAGTCAGAGCATCTTTAAAGAGAACCAGAGACACCGCCGTCCTCCGCTGCCTCTATCAGCCGGTACCGGGTCCCGTAATCCCGGCCAAACAAAATGCTTTTAGATCTTTGTTTCAGTTGTTTATGTGATGTACTGAAATATAATTATAAGCACTTCAAAAGTTTCAAAGGCTTTTATTGACAATTACATGAGATTTATGCAAAGAGTCAGTATTTGCAGTGTTGGCCCTTCATTTTCAGGACCTCTGCACTAGGCATGCTCTCAAGCAACTTCTGGCCCAAATCCTGACTGATAGCAACCCATTCTTTCATAATCACTTCTTCGAGTTTCTCAGAATTAGTTGGTTTTTGTTTGTCCACCCGCCTTTTGAGGAATGACCACAAGTTCTCATTGGGATTAGGATCTGGGGAGTTTCCAGGCCATGGACCCAAAATGTCAATGTTTTGGTCTCCGAGCCACTTAATTATCACTTGCCTTATGACACTGTGCTCCATCGTGCTGGAAAATGCATTGTTCTTCACCAAACTGTTGTTGGAAGAAGTTGCTGTTGGAGGGTGTTTTGGTACCATTCTTTATGGCTGTATTTTTTGGCAGAATTGTGAGTGAGCCCACTCTGTTGGATGGGAAGCAACCCCACACATGAATGGTGTCAGGATGCTTTACTGTTGGCATGACACAGGACTGGTGGTAGCGCTCACCTTTTTCTTCTCCTGACAAGCCTTTTTCCAGATGCCCCAAACAATTGGAAAGGGGCTTCATTAGAGAATATGACTTTGCACCAGTCCTCAGCAATCCATTCACCTTACGTTCTGCAGAAGATCAATCTGTCCCTGATGTTTTTTTGGGGGAGAGAAGTGGCTTCTTTGCTGCTCTTCTTGACATCAGGCCACCTTCCAAAAGTCTTCGCCTCACTGTGTGTGCAGATGTGCTCACACCTGACACTATTCATGTGTGGGGTTGCTTCTCATCCAAGGGAGTGGGCTCCCACCTGCCTGCTGCCATTCCTGAGCAAACTTTGCACTAGTTGCACTCCGATCCCGCAGCTGAATCCTCTTTAGGAGGCAATCCTGGCGCTTGCTGGACTTTCCTGGATGCCCTGAAGCCTTCTTAACAAGAATTGAACCTCTTTGCTTGACGTTCTTGATGATCCTATAAATTGTTGATTTAGGTGCAATCTTAGTAGCCACAATATCTTTGCCTGTGAAGCCATTTTTATGCAACGCAATGATGGCTGCATGCATTTCTTTGCTGGTCACCATGGTTAACAATGGAAGATCAATGATTTCAAGCATCACCCTCCTTTTTAACATGTCAAGTCTACCATTCGAATCCAATCAGCCTGACGTAATGATCTCCAGCCTTGTGCTCGTCAACATTCTCACCTGAGTTAACAAGACGATTACTGAAGTGATCTCAGCAGGTCCTTTAAAGAAAACCTGTACTGAGATAAACGGCCCCTGGGGGGGTACTCACCTCGGGTGGGGGAAACTTTCGGATCCTATCGAGGCTCCCCTCCTCCTGTGTCCCATGGGGGTCCCGCTGTGCCCCTCCGAATGTCGGCGATGTAAATATTTACCTTCCCGGCTCCAGCGCAGGCGCAATAGCGGCGCTGCGCTCAGAAGTAGACGGAAATACCCCATCTCAGTCGGGTCTGCACTACCGCACAGGAGCAAGTCTCCGGCGTCTGCACAGTAGAGCGGACTCGACTGAGATTAGGTATTTCCGTCTACTTCTGAGCCGAAAGCTGAAACAGCGCCCCCGCTGGAGCCTGGGAAGGTAAATATTGAACAGGCTGACGGATTTGTCGGCCCGCTGTTCGGAGGGATGCAGGGAGACCTCCGTGGGACTGAGGAGGACGGAGAAGCCTCACTAGGATCCGGAGGCTTTCCCCTCCTGAGGTTAGTACCCCCCAGGGGAAGTTTTCCTTGTTACACTGTCTCTAATGACACCAGTAAAATGCAGTGGAAAGGTTTTTTTGGGATTCAGTTAATTTTCATGGCAAAGAAGGACTATGCAATTCATCTGAACACTGTTCATAACATTCTGGAATGGAGTATATGCAAATTGCGATTATAAAAACTTAAGCAACAACTTTTCTAATTTCCAATATTTTTGACAGTCTCAAAACTTTTGGCCAGGACTGTAGTCACATGCCCCTCAGGACTCAGTGCTCAGATGCCAATGCCTCCTCAGCCTCTGCCTCAGCCTGGTCCTGCACAGACGGGCGATTTGTCACATGTGAGGGCGAATCGCAGTTCTTGAATACTGTACAGCATACAAAGAATGTAGTGTCTTCAGTAATCATTTACTGTCTGTATTACAGCAACGCTGGTGCCAGTTACCTGGGGGTGCCACAGAGCCGGGACAAGGTCCTCCGGTACCCAAGGCTGAGACACCAAAGAGCTCCCCTCCATCCCTCCCACCCCGGCTGTCACACACTGATTGCTATTACACTAAGAGGCGCCCCAGGGCCCCCAACACCTTAATCTCTAGTTATCTGGCTTGCAGTCACTGCCATGTATCCCCTTTTCTTATTTCCCTCTGCTTCAAACACAATAGGGGAATGATAGCTGAATGAATTGTGCGCCCCCTCCTACACTGCACCCTGAGGCTGGAGCCTCTCTGCCTCTGCCCCGCCCCCTCCTACACTGCACCCTGAGGCTGGAGCCTCTCTGCCTCTGCCCCGCCCCCTCCTACACTGTGCCCTGAGGCTGGAGCCTCTCTCGCCTCTGCCCCGCCCCCTCCTACACTGCGCCCTGAGTCTGGAGCCTCTCTCACCTCTGCCTGGCCCTGAACCCCCTCCTACACTGCACCCTGAGGCTGGAGCCTCTCTCACCTCTGCCTCGGCCCTGCGCCCCCTCCTACACTGCACCTTGAGGCTGGAGCCTCTCTCGCCTCTGCCTTGCGCCCCCTCCTACACTGCACCTTGAGGCTGGAGCCTCTTTCGCCTCTGCCCGGCGTTGGGGGTGCGGATAGGTGCACAGCAGCTATGGAGGCCTGTGTGTGTATTGGTGTGTTTAGGGAGGAAGAGTAATGGTAACGGGGTATCTATAATAATGCATGTTAGAAGTATGCACAGTAGTTTAAATAAGCATACTGATAACAACACAGATGGGCCTAATATAAGATCATGAGATGTACCCAGGAGCTCTGTGTGCCTAGCAGGTTAATAATACCACAACAGGAACGCTGTGAAAGGCATCCGAGGACGCTACGCAGGGCTTTACTTTGTGAACAATGTATAACAAAAAACTACCTATGAAAAGCTTTATTGAAAGTTGAAAGATTTGCGCACGGCGGAGCGGGGCACCCTGGGGCAGCCATCTCTGCGCTCCTTGTAACAGGGAGAAGACTAAGTGACAGATCTGCCGCTCATATACCATCATCACAGGATGTGCGCGCCTATTACAGCGATCACTAAACCCTGCGCTCTGCTGCTGCCGCCACTCTGAAGGTTTAGGAGACAAAAAGAAAAAATAATTAATTTAAAAAAGTAACAAAGTGGTTTTAAAGAAGAACTCTAACAGCATATGAAAATGGGATGATTCCTGGTGGTGTAGACACCAACTGCCAAGTCTCTGCAATGAGAGAGACCGGGAGCCGGATGGTGCAGGATCGGCAGGTACAATTAGTATGAGTAGGATAGTAAGAGATACTCACAAGGGTGGGCTGCACTCCTGCCACCACCTACCGGGCTTACGGGAAATTAACCGTTCCCGTTCTGTATCCCAGATCCGCTCGGCAGGTGCTGGTCGGTCGCTCACCTTAGGTATTTGGACAAGTGGTGTACCATACAGCTACAACTGAGCCTCTTTAGGCACCCACAGCTGTGACTGCTACAGACTTAGGCACTTTGGTATTGAGCTGAGGAAGCGGGCCAGTGCCTGTGAAACGCGTTGTCTTCTTTGTGCATCATTAAGAAACTTTTACTTGTATGGTTTGTCTTGTTTATGGAGGCAAGACCGAATGACTCCTATACTTTATGATTTACGATGGTTATATTCTGGGCGCCTTGTAACATATAGCAGAATGCAGGAAATTATTCAGAATAGACACTTTTATGGTAATTTCCCTGGTTTCAGCTTCAGAAACACTTCCTATAGCTATATTGCTGTATATTGGTATCTAGCTCCGCCCCTCCCAGTGATGTCACAGCCGTGGCAGATCATTATGCGGAATTCTCCTCCCCAGAGCATTCTGGGAAATCTGAGCTATTTTCCACTGGCTTAAAGAGAACCGGAGGTGGGCAGACGGAATATAGAGGCATGTTCTCTGCCTCCTGACATCCCTCTGTATCCCCCCCCCCCCTCCACAGCCCTCCGAGGTTAGCGACAATATTTATCGCCATCTTGGTGGTAAACATGTGGAAGGGGGATTCCCTGATCAAAACGCCCGCTAGGGGCGTTCCTGCAGTGTTTCCTGAGCTGCCACTGGACAGCTCTCCCTAGCCATGCCCCCTGCCACTCCCCTGCCTCCCTGCACGCTATGAGAGACACACAGTCAGGCCTAGTGCACACCAGAGCGGTTCGGCTGCGGTTTGCGATCTGCTTGCGGGTGCGGATCCGCTAGGGTAATGTATTTCAATAGGCTGGTGCACACCAGAGCGGGAGGCGTTTTGCAGAAAGGCATACTCCCGGGCTGCTGCAGATTTTGGATTGCGGAGGCATTTCTGCCTCAATGTTAAGTATAGGAAAAATGCAAACCGCTCTGAAAAACGGCAGTTCACAGCGGTTTTGCAGGCGGTTTTTGTTACAGTAGCTGTTCAGTAACAGCTTTACTGTAACAATACATGAAATCTACTACACCAAAACCGCTACACAAAACTGCAAAACGCTAGCTGAAACGCTACAGAAAAAGAAGAAAAAGCGTTTCAAAATCTGCTAGCATTTTGCGGATCTGCTAGCGGTTTTTGGTGTGCACCAGGCGCCTCTCAGTGCAGCGTGTGGCCCAGAACTCACAATAAAGAGTGCAGCCCACAGGAGCGGCGGTTTTGAGGCTACCTGACCTGCTCAGCCCCCCGGATCAGGTAGCCTACTATTATTTTTTTTCACTTTTTATGCCCACCTCGGGGTCTCTTTAAGAACTCTCAGTGACGAACATTCTGCAGAAATCACCTGCCATTACTAATCTCGTCACCATGTGATACATTTCAGAATGTAAATCAGGGAGAGGAAATATGTTACAATGGGCAAACACTGACTAAATCATTTATAAATAAATGTTGCAAAAACAAAAAAATATATAGTATGTCAACAAATGCACTGAGACGGGCGTTTTGTCACGTGAGGGCGAATGGCGGTTCTTGAATACTGGATTCAGCCTGCACCAAACTGTCCACAGCTGAGCCACAGGAACAGACTGGCGTTACAATACGAATGCGGTGTTATTCCTTAGGGTGCCACGCAGGTAAAAGACAACCATCGCAAAAAAAAATGTACAATTAAAAAAAACATACACATAAAATATAAATTTCTCCTAGAGTAAAATGCACTGTAAATGATATTTTTCCCATGTCGCCTTCACTCTCAGTACACTGTAAAAAGCTGACAGATCTGACAGGTTTTGGAGTGGTCCATTGCCTCATGGGGGATTCTTAGGGTTTTCTTAATTCTTTACAAAAACAAAAAACCCCGTATTGGAAAGGATCCATAGAATGATGTTGGCCAGTGCACAGTATGTTGGCAGTTATACTAAGCAACTGCCATTCAGAAAGTGCTTATGTAAATAAAGAAATACCTGGGAACCCCCCATGAGAAGATGGACTAGTCTGTTGGATCTGTCAGATTTTTACTGCCGGCTAAGTACACTTTACTCTGGGGGGAAATCTATATTTTATTTATATGTATTTTACAATGTTACAGTTTTATGGGGCTGCCCCACTATAGTTGCCCCCCCCCCCCCCCCCCTCAGTTGCTTTATTGTTTCAGCAAGATGGAAGATCTGTGTTTAGCGGCCGTAGATGAAAGGACTATGTCATTAGTATTACTATAGTTAGTATAATTAGCATTCTATTAGCTTTATTGTGCAGTGTGTATATAGGGGACACAGACTGCAATGTTTGCAGCTTCAGATCCTGATTACTAATGTATCACTTCTGCAGCGATTTCCAGCTTGGCGCTAAATGTGGTAATTATACGTTTGTCGTCTGTTTTCTTTGTCTCTTTCTGACAAATGGGACAAACCGTGATGTATAATGAAAGTAATCCCAGCCATTTGTTATTCCATTATTTCCTTGTTAAACCATCTATGTTTCTCCTCTCTGTACAACAAAAACCTCAGTAAGGGGAACAAACAAACGCAGACCTGTGTTTATGTATTTTGATGGAACATCGATAAGAATGACGGGTGGATTTTGTCACGCCGGGAGGGGGGGGCTGCAGAATAAACAGCCGCACAACATTGATCAGATTTCTGCTTGTGAAACAATCGCTGCTACTCATCGATCCCCATGGTTGTTGTTGCACAGTGGAGCCGTAGAGGTGTACTACAAGTGTAAAGGTTTGGTACAATCCTTAGGCAAGCGTGATTGCACAGGCTGCTATCCCCACTCGCTGCGTTTCGTATTGTTTTGTATAGCCGTTGGGAACAGAGAGAATCGCACTGGCCGGCAACTGCAATATGGGGAAAAACGAATCGCTGTAGTGGAAAATGAGCACCACGATTTACATGTACAGTGGTTTGCAAAAGTATTCGGCCCCCTTGAAGTTTTCCACATTTTGTCACATTACTGCCACAAACATGCATCAATTTTATTGGAATTCCACGTCAAAGACCAACACAAAGTGGTGTACATGTGAGAAGTGGAACGAAAATCATACATCATTCCAAACATTTTTTACAAATCAATAACTGCAAAGTGGGGTGTGCGTAATTATTCAGCCCCCTTTGGTCTGAGTGCAGTCAGTTGCCTATAGACATTGCCTGATGAGTGCTAATGACTAAATTGAGTGCAGCTGTGTGTAATCTAATGTCAGTACAAATAAAGCTGCTCTGTGACGGCCTCAGAGGTTGTCTAAGAGAATATTGGGAGCAACAACACCATGAAGTCCAAAGAACACACCAGACAGGTCAGGGATCAAGTTATTGAGAAATGTAAAGCAGGCTTAGGCTACAAAAAGATTTCCAAAGCCTTGAACATCCCACGGAGCACTGTTCAAGCAATCATTCAGAAATGGAAGGAGTATGGCACAACTGTAAACCTACCAAGACAAGGCCATCCACCTAAACTCACAGGCCGAACAAGGAGAGCGCTGATCAGAAATGCAGTCAAGAGGCCCATGGTGACTCTGGACGAGCTGCAGAGATCTACCGCTCAGGTGGGGGAATCTGTCCATGGGACAACTATTAGTCTTGCACTGTACAAAGTTGGCCTTTATGGAAGAGTGGCAAGAAGAAAGCCATTGTTAACAGAAAAGCATAAGACGTCCTGTTTGCAGTTTGCCACAAGCCATGTGGGGGACACAGCAAATATGTGGAAGAAGGTGCTCTGGTCAGATGAGACCAAAATGGAACTTTTTGGCCAAAATGCAAAACGCTATGTGTGGCGGAAAACTAACACTGCACATCACTCTGAACACACCATCCCCACTGTCAAATATGGTGGTGGCAGCATCATGCTCGGGGGGTGCATCTCTTCAGCAGGGACAGGAAAGCTGGTCAGAGTTGATGGGAAGATGGATGGAGCCAAATACAGGGCAATCTTGGAAGAAAACCTCTTGGAGTCTGCAAAAGACTTGAGACTGGGGCGGAGGTTCACCTTCCAGCAGGACAAATGACCCTAAACATAAAGCCAGGGCAACAATGGAATGGTTTAAAACAAAACATATCTATGTGTTAGAATGGCCCAGTCAAACTCCAGATCTAAATCCAATCGAGAATCTGTGGCAAGATCTGAAAACTGCTGTTCACAAACGCTGTCCATCTAATCTGACTGAGCTGGAGCTGTTTTGCAAAGAAGAATGGGCAAGGATTTCAGTCTCTAGATGTGCAAAGCTGGTAGAGACATACCCTAAAAGACTGGCAGCTGTAATTGCAGCAAAAGGTGGTTCTACAAAGTATTGACTCAGGGGGCCGAATAATTACGCACACCCCACTTTGCAGTTATTTATTTGTAAAACATGTTTGGAATCATGTATGATTTTCGATCCACTTCTCACATGTACACCACTTTGTGTTGGTCTTTCACGTGGAATTCCAATAAAATGTATTCATGTTTGTGGCAGTAATGTGACAAAATGTGGAGAACTTCAAGGGGGCCGAATACTTTTGCAACCCACTGTAAGTTGCGGTGCTCTATCGATCGGCAAAAGGGCTGCAATCTGCAGATTTCATCCAGTGAAAAAGGGCCCTAAGGCTCCCTGCACACTACAAATCCAATTTGCGGTTGTGATTTAGGATTCCCATTTTTAGTGGATGCTTGCAACACAAGAAGAATAAAGCAGAAAAAACGCAGCATGCAGGACTTTTTTCAAATCACATCATAAATCGGAATCACATGTAAAATTGTATAAAATCAGAAATTGGAATTGGAATCGCATGTAGAGTAAAAGAGCCTTCAACAAAGTTTTGGATTCACAGGTGATTAATGGTTAATGAAAGTGAATGGAAGACATCTCACAGTAGCCATCATAATTTCCTAAAACTGCAATTTGCAGCGGCTGCAGCTTTTTGGGAGCGTGTTGGAGCTGGAGAGAACAAATGATGTAACTCTGTTTGTTTCAAGTCCCACCCCATAGAGCCACATGAATCCATGCCATGCACTGATGAGGATCAAACAATCCCAAACAGTCTGTATGCATGTTGGATTATTGTGGCTCTGTACAATGAACAAGCTGACACATCATTGCATTCCAGCGGTTCTGGAGGTGTGGCTAGCTTTCAGGGACAACACATGGATAATTTACATACTCAGCAGTGATGCATTGTGGACATTGATCGGAATGGTCCCTATAGGGGCACATACACTGGTCAATTTCTGCCATAGATATATGGCTAATTTGAGCACTCTGATCGAATCGGCTAGAAATTGATGCACCAGGATGCATGATCAATTGCCCGATCGATTTCCAACTGATTTCGATCGATTTGCTCAATTGGTCTTGACGGAAAATCTAGGTCTATCGGCTGATAGCAGCAGATTGATAGACCATAGCATTGCATTGGATAGGATTCTGCAACACTGCATTTCGATCGATTTTTCAATAGATTCAATTCTGAAATCTATTGGAAATCTGGTCCTAGTGTGTGGCATACATCAGATTCAACCTGACCGGAATCTATCTGATGGTCAAATCTGCTGCAAATCTTTCAGTGTATGGGTACCTTTGAGGACTTTTACGCTGAAAAACAGGGCTCAGTGACGTCACACGGAACAGCCCCGCCTCTCTGGCAGTTTGCACGGCTCCCACGTTGCTGCAGCCAGGGCTGAGGAGGCGGAGCAATGTTTGGGCACCTGGAGTCGGTGGTTTCATAAATTGAGGAGCTGAATGATTTTTGTAAAGACTCCACAACCCTGGCTGCAGCCCACTTGCTCTGCTGTCAGTATTAAAGGGGAACTGAAGAGAGAGATATATGGAGGCTGCCATGTTTATTTCCTGTTAAGCAATACCAGTTGCCTGGCTATCCTGCTGATCCTCTGCCTCTAATACTATTAGCCATAGCCCCTGAACAAGCATGCAGCAGATCAGGGGTTTCTGACTTTAAAGTCAGATCTGACAAGATTAGCTGCATGCTTGTTTCTGGTGTTATTTAGACACTACTGCAGAGCTGCCAGGGCTGCCAGGCAACTGGTATTGATTAAAAGGAAATAAATATGGCAGCCTCCGTATACCTCTTACTTCAGGTCCCCTTTAATTAGGTAGCAGAGACTATATATCCAAGATACCACGACAATATTTTTTCAGTAAGAAAAACATCCAAAATCTTTATTAGCACAAAAAACACAAAAATACTCTTCAATAGGAAAATATTTCAAAATTCATCAATCTCCAGAAATAGCACACATATAATGGTGAGGCATTAGATAATCTGGATCTTCATATGATCGTTGATATTGCACCTTTGCATTTTAGACAGACGATACTTTTTCAGGCAGATACTGCTGTCACTATGGCAGCAGAGTGAACAGGCCAGGAGCTGATTTCATTGGTTCCTGACCCTGTGATGGCTGGGAGCCAATCAGAGTGATCACAAGGTCGGGAGCCAATGAAATTGGATTCCGACTGATTTACGGAGCTCTGCTGTCATACTGACAGCAGGGTGAGTGAGCTGCAGCCACGGGAGACCAGCGGTAGAGCGTGGCGCGGTAATTGAAAGTGCACCCTGGCAAGGATAACAGGTCCCACATTTCAATTACCAACGTCCAGCAGTGATTAATGTTGTTAAAACTGATCTTTCGATTTCAATTTTCTGTCAGATCAGAAAAGTAAAGTGACAGTAAACTCAAATCCTCTCCCTTGCAACCTTACTCTGTTTGGAGTACTGTTGCCAAGACACTGTCCAAAGCTTTCACTCGTTTTCAACACTTGGACTAAAACAATGGCAGCAAACTCTGCTACTCCAGCCTGCCGATTTAGGTTTAGAAACACCGTGGCAGTGGTTGGCGCTGTCGCCTTGCAGCGCTGGGTCCCCAGTTAATATCCCAGCCAGGCCAACATCTGCAAGGAGTTTGTATGTTCTCCCCGTGTCTGCATGGGTTTCCTCCGGGCACTCTGGTGTCCTCCCACACCCCAAAAACATACAGATAAGTTAATTGGCTTCCCTCTAAACTAGCCCTAGACTACATACACTACATGATACATACATAGACATGTGACTATGGTAGGGACTAGATCGTGAGACCGTCTGAGGGACAGTTAAGGTGGCCATACACTTCTAGATTTTCAGCAGATTCAACGATCAGATAAATTTCTGTAAGATGCCCGTCAAGTCGAATCTGACTTGTGCCACACACTAGGGACAGATCTTCAATAGATTTCAGAATAAAATCTATGGGAAATAAATGCATTATTGCACCATTAGATCCAATGCAACTGTATGGGCCATTGATCTGCTGCCAGCAACAGATCAACCTACATTATCCATCCTGTCAGATAGATCAAATCAATTGAAATCAATCACAAATCGATCGCTTGGCTGATTTGAAAGAATCTGATCGATCGATGGCTGAAATCGACTAGTGTTTGGGCCCCTGTAGTCACAAGACAATATACTCTGTACAGCGCTGCGGAAGATGTCGGCGCTATATAAATACTAAAAGAAATAATCAAGCTAATATAACATTTGATTTTTGAATATACAGAGCTGATGACATGGAAGCAAGGAGCTGTCCCCAGTATAAGTGGAAGGTTTGTGTTGAATGGAAGCTCTGTTTGGATTAGACACTCGTTGCTCAGAACTGTTGCATACAATGAAATGTATCTATCTGTCCGGGTCGTAATCCGTCTGTTCGGCGAGGGATCAGCGGTGTAGCGCGAGGCAGCCCTTGCTGAGTCAGTGATTGGTCTACAGAGAGGGGAGCAGCTGGGACGTCACTAATCTGACAGCCATTGTGTGTGTCGGGCTGGACTCCTGACAGCTGTAACAAACACAAAACATTTATATCGCGCTTTTCTCCTGGCGGACTCAAAGCACCAGACTCAAAGGTAGTAGCAGTGTTAGGGAGACTTGCCTAAGGTCTCCTACTGAATAGGTGCTGGCTTACTGAGCAGACAGAGCCGAGATTCAAACCCTGGTCTCCTGTGTCAGAGGCAGAGCCCTTAACCATTACACCGTCCAGCCACTAGGACACGCTCTATAGGCAGTAGCAGTGTTAGAGAGACTTGCCTAAGGTCTCCTACTGAATAGGTGCTGGCTTACTGAACAGGCAGAGCCGAGATTCAAACCCTGGTCTCCCATGTCAGAGGCAGAGCCCTTAACCATTACACTGTCCAGCCACTAGGACGCGCTCTATAGGCAGTAGCAGTGTTAGAGAGACTTGCCTAAGGTCTCCTACTGAATAGGTGCTGGCTTACTGAGCAGGCAGAGCCGAGATTCAAACCCTGGTCTCCTGTGTCAGAGGCAGAGCCCTTAACCATTACACTTTTCAGCTGTAGAGTCCACGATAACGCCATCCATTCCTGGAAGCTTCTGTCTGAGGAAAGGGCCCCGATTCTTAACAAGGAGGATAGAGGGGGCCAGTGTTGCCAACTCATCCCTTTAATTACTGACACATATGAATTATACAGGTTTCGTGGCTAGGCAGATACAGGTAAGGCACTGATTATGTGTAAGTAGCCCCAGAACCTGTATAACTTAGATGTGTCAGTAATTAAAGGGATGAGTTGGCAACACTGGAGGGGGCCTAAAGGTGAACCCCACTCCCCCAACAAGCATCAAGAACAGAAGTGTGACCTCCAGGAGTGGGGACCCCAGGCCATGCATACCTCCATGACAATGTTATTCGGGAACTCAAGTGATCTAAAGAGGCCCTGTAGTGACATATAGTAGTAGTAATATGTAGTAAATTACTTTTACGCTAATTAGTATGTAGGCTCACCAGTGGTGCTTAGCCTAGGCTGTTTAGCTATGCAGAATTCTCCCCCCATAGCTTTCTGGGAGACCAGGGATATGTTGTGCTGTTCAATAAATTAACATTCCGCAGAGCTGCACCTGACAGAACTAAAGATGTCACCACCAGTGATACATTTCAGAATGTAAATGAGGGAGAGGAAAGATTTTACAATGAACAAAAACAATGACTAAATCTTTTATGAATAAATATTGTACAATAAAATAAGCACTTTTATTCACAATGTTATTTTCCCTGCAGTTCCTCTAAGTATTCATAACGAGTTGCTAATGTAAGGGTTATCATATTAATGTATGTTCACTTAAAGGGAACCAGAGAGGAAGCACCCTTGTGTATTTTACCATATATATATCCGTGGGAACATTAGAGAAAACACCTACCCTGCTCTCTGTTTCATCCTCACTGCTAAAAGTGTCTGTTATCAGCTGTGATAAAAATCCCAGACTGAGCATTCAGTCTGGCTTTGCAGGTAATAATTATAGCTGAGTCATTATAGCAGAGCCACAAGGGGGCAGGCTTGGGCTTGAAAAGACACCAGAGAAGACAGACTCAGCTATAATCATTCTGCAGCAAAGAGAGACTGAGTGCTCAGTTGGGGATTTTTATCAGAGGTGATAACAGTCAGATTAAACAGAGAACAATGACACAAAGTGCAGATTAGGTGTTTACTGTCATGTTCCCACTGATTTATAAGGTAAAATACAAGAGGGTGCGTCACCTCTGGTTCTCTTTAAAGGGTTACTTCTGTTTAATGCAGAACTGCATGTAATATGCTAGAGATAGGCAGTAAGGATTCCATCTAGCATGCAAATTGGCATGCAAAGTATATGTTACATGGTACTGGGCTGATCAAATGCACTTTCTGCCCCAATTTGGAGCTGCATACGATTAGCATACATTGATCAGCCAAAACATCGGAACCACTTGTTACATAGCATGTCGGTGTCCTATTGGCCAGCGTTGCAGTACCAGCTGTGGCCTGCTGAGTCATGGCGTCCCCACTAGGTGGCGTCTGGCCTGTTGGCTGCCTCAGGCTATATACACATCTGTCACACATAAAAGTCATCTTCCCCTTTTGTTATAGAATCGCCGTAGACTGGGGACGCCAACGTCTTTTTCTAATTTAATACCGCAGTATTAAAAATGACTTGTCCATTTCAATTTGCCTCTAGTTATTGATTTCTTTGGAAGAAAAGCAATGACAAAATGTAATTAAAAGCAGAGATGTCACCTTGTCAACACAGGTTGGTACGGGATAGACAAGGCCATGGTGTTCGCAGTAGTGATGTGTGGCTGTGAGAGTTGGCCTATAACGGCCCGATTACATGTGCAAATGGGAGGCGGCTACGCATCATTTCCCCTCCCATTTGCACCACTCCCACATTGGGAGATGCGGGAGTGTATAGGAGTAGATGGCGGGCGGAGGCAGCCGTGGGAAATTTTGAAGAATGCTGCAGATTCTTGGATCGCTCCGCACCTTCCTGGGTGCGTCACTACTACAGCCAAATAGATAAGCAGGGCTGCCAGGCAACTGGTATTGTTTAGAAGGAAATAAATATGGCAGCCTCCGTATACCTCTCACTTCAGGTTCCCTTTAAGAATGCCAGACAGAAGCCCCCTATACTATTACCACCTCCGTTCTGTGTAGTGAGTAATTATCCGCGGTCTCATCAAGGCAGACACAAGAACGTTATTAAAAAGCTGCTGCTGATTAACTAAGAAAGTGAGAGGATTTTTAAACAAACGAAGCTAAACAGTCCATTGTAGCGCGAGACAAAGCGGGGAGCGGTAGCCGGTCTGAAGACAAAGTGTGTAGAGAGGAGCGGTGGGGATTGGGGGGGATGACAGAACAATAGGCAGAGCAGTGGGGACCAAGTGGCAGCGCTGACGCCACTGACAGATATCGCTGGGAGACGAGTCTCTCTCTCAAGGTTCAGGTAGAGGAGAAATCATTTTCCCTGCATTGTCTTCTTGCCGCCGCCATTGTTCCCGCGCAGAACAAATCACACTAATGAGGTTTCTGTGCGCTGGCGCTGCTACCGGATAATAGGACTCCGCACAACAATGGTGACTCGTTACACGCTGAATCAGAGGGGCAGCAGCCAGAGCAGCGGGGAGGTGTCGCCCAACGCAGCCAATCACAACGCAGCCGCCGCTGCTACTCCATTCAGGAAATAAAAGACTAGGAATTCATGACATCGCCTAAAATGATCGTTCATGATTGTATCAGGCGACTCTACAATCCGCTTATCGGTCGCTCGCACGCAAATGTCAAGGAAACTATGTGCGGCTGGGAACTGGGAAATTCAAATGCACTTCCAAACAATTTTGATTGGGGCAGTTCTTAAAAGCAAATAATTTGCATTTAATCTGCATATAAGCTAGAACCATCAGCCATTCTGCTCGTTAGCGATCTGGCATGAGAGGAAACCATGATATTACCCACTGTGGGCGCAGCAGCTCCCCCTCCCCTCTCCACAGAGCAGAACCTGCTAGAGTACGGCGCACACAGCTTAAAATGCACCCCAGGTGAAAATAAACGGATCACATAAACAATTGTATTTATCCTCTAACTCCTAAAAATGACTTTTTCTTTTTTAGCTATCCTATGGTTTTATTTTATATTTTAACATTTATAAAGTAGACAATGTTTTGTTGCCTCGGCTCAGTGGCAGCCTATTAAAGGGACTCCGAGCACCTCTCTTGGGTATGCCTTTCAAGAGTCTCTGACCAGTACTGCAAAGTACATAAAGATGCATACCTTTCTGTAGCTTGTGCTCTCCTCTTTCATTTGATGCCTGAATCGCCGTTTTACACCATATAGTTTTCATTCAATTTCAATTTAAATATCGTGGCTGCCATCTTGGCTATCTTATAACTTCCATGTCATCCTTGTCTTCTCTGTTAGAGAAGTGCATCACTGAATGAAGCAGGAAGAGGAAGTGACACACATGGACATTACAAGAGGCTCCTCCAGAGGGGTCATAGCAAGACTTTGTTGGAAGTCGTCTGGCTTAAAGGCATGCTCATGAGAGGTGCTCGGAGTCCCTCTAAGTGTCCCAGAGTTAGAAAAAGGTCCATAGATAAAGTATTTTATCTCTCCCTGCCCTCAGAAGTTTTATTCTACCAGGAAAACTTTAATGGCTGTAATTAGCTTATCAGTGATGTTTGCTATATTCCCGATAAGGTACCAACAAGACAGAAGCTGTCACTGCCATGCCTAGACATGAACTCTTTCAGGCAGTAGAATAAAACAAGTAAAACAGCCTTGTTGTTAATATGTTTTGCACTGTACATACACGTGTTTATCTCATGTCCTACGTCACCACGGGGGTGTGCATAAGCACATATGATGTGAACATTATCTCTGCATTTATAATACCCGTGTTTCCCCGAAAATAAACAACTGTCTTATATTAATTTTTGCTCCAAAAGATGTGCTAGGGCTTATTTTCAGAGGATGTCTTATTTTGGGGGAAACACTGGTAGTTTTCCTATACACAATGTATATACTGCATGCCATGCTGAAACACAAGCAGCGTGCACAGAGCTTGGGGTTTGCAGATATTGGCTCTCACTTACAAGAAATTGCTTCTGCTGATCATGTGGGTAAGAGTCTATTTCTTGCAGGCAGAGAACTCTGTCAGGCTCCCCAGAGCTATCATAGGATAAACTGTGTGTCCTGGGAAGAGGTGAAGACGTGAAGTCCTGCTGATGCTTATCACCACAGATCACATATACAGGTCTATAGAACATTATACTGCTGCTCTCCTGTATCCAGGCTTTGTATTGATCGTGACTTGCTGGTGTCATGTGGGCTGCTGCTAGGGCTTACATTCAGGGGAGGGCTTATATTTCAAAGGTGCTAGGAATTCCTGCTAGGGCTTATTCTCAGGGGATGTCTTACTATAGGGGAAACACTGTAACTCAGTACTTCTCCTCCTGGTTTCCAGGACTTCCCAGCTCTGAAGCAGTAGACTGGAACTATGGAGCGAGCCGGGAAGTACTGCCAAAGCTCCCTGACGTGGAAGTGATGTAAAGCAGTTCTTCCTAAGACAACAGCTGTTCTTCCTAAGACAACTTAGGGAGTTTGGTATGCCGCAGGAGCGGTTGTCAAGTTTCCACACTGCAACCATTGAGTCTATCCTTTGCCCCTCCATCATCATCCTACAAAGGGTCATAAATGCTGCAGAAATGATTATTGGTTCACCCCTACCACCACTGGACCTTCTCCACGAATCCAGGATGAGAACCAGGGCAAACAGGATCACGAACGATCCTCACCACCCCGGCAGTCCCTTCTTCAACCGCATGCTCTCAGGCCACCGCTACAGAACTATTCCCGCCAAAACCTCCAGGCACAGGAACTCCTTTTCCCCCCAAGCAGTGCTCCTTCTGAACTTCAGCTGAACTCGAGCACAGTGAAACCCCCTAGGATGACTGTCACCCAGGCCTCAATAGGTTGTATAGCCTGTATAGTCTTATTATATGTCTGTTCATTGCATGTGTTTTTTTGCACAACTTTGGTCAATGTCTTTCTCTCTCTTATTTTCTCTTCCGCACTTGCACTATGCTATATGCCGATGTGTACCACAAACAATTCCGGGTGCAGCAACCACCGCACTTGGCGAAATAAATAGGATTCTGATTGGATTAGCCAGTGAAGTCTTCCCAGCAACAAGTGATGCTTGGCACTTTTATCTGGTTGGACAGTAACCCTGAAATGGAGTTTAAAAAAAGTCTGCTTTTTCCATTAACTTCTTAAAGGGACACCTGAAGCCAGAGTACCAGTTGCCTGGCTGTCCTGCTGATCTCTTTGGTTTCCCATATCCTGTATGTAGCAGGCTTGAGCTGCGCTGTATGGTGAGTATACTGGCTTTCCCATATCCTGTATGCAGCAGGCGTGAGCTGCTCTGTATGGTGAGTATACTGGCTTTCCCATATCCTGTATGCAGCACGCTTGAGCTACGCTGTATGGCGAGTATACTGGCTTTCCCACATCCTGTATGCAGCAGGCTTGAGCTGCGCTGTATGGTGAGTATACTGGCTTTCCCATATACTGTATGTAGCAGGCTTGAGCTGCGCTGTATGGTGAGTATACTGACTTTCCCATATACTGTATGCAGCAGGCTTGAGCTGCGCTGTATGGGGAGTATACTGGCTTTCCCATATCCTGTATGCAGCAGGCTCGAGCTGCGCTGTATGGTGAGTATACTGGCTTTCCCATATACTGTATGCAGCAGACTTGAGCTGCGCTGTATGGGGAGTATACTGGCTTTCCCACATCCTGTATGCAGCAGGCTTGAGCTGCGCTGTATGGTGAGTATACTGGCTTTCCCATATATGTATGCAGCAGGCTTGAGCTGCGCTGTGTGGTGAGTATACTGGCTTTCCCATATCCTGTATGCAGCAGGCTTGAGCTGCGCTATATGGGTAGTATACTGGCTTTCCCATATCCTGTATGCAGCAGGCTTGAGCTGCGCTGTATGATGAGTATACTGGCTTTCCCATATCCTGTATGCAGCAGGCTTGAGCTGCGCTGTATGGTGAGTATCCTGGCTTTCCCATATCCTGTATGCAGCAGGCTTGAGCTGCGCTGTATGATGAGTATACTGGCTTTCCCATATCCTGTATGCAGCAGACTGGAGCTGCGCTGTATGGTGAGTATACTGGCTTTCCCATATATGTATGCAGCAGGCTGGAGCTGTGCTGTATGGTGAGTATACTGGCTTTCCCACATCCTGTATGCAGCAGGCTTGAGCTGCGCTGTATGGTGAGTATACTGGCTTTCCCATATACTGTATGCAGCAGGCTTGAGCTGAGCTGTATGGTGAGTATACTGGCTCTCCCATATCCTGTATGCAGCAGGCTTGAGCTGTGCTGTATGGGGAGTATACTGGCTTTCCCATATTCTGTATGCAGCAGGCTTGAGCTGAGCTGTATGGTGAGTATAGTGGCTTTCCCATATATGTATGCAGCAGGCTTGAGCTGCGCTGTATGGTGAGTAATGAGTATACTGGCTTTCCCATATCCTGTATGCAGCAGACTGGAGCTGCGCTGTATGGTGAGTATACTGGCTTTCCCATATCCTGTATGCAGCAGGCTGGAGCTGCGCCGTATGGTGAGTATACTGGCTTTCCCATATCCTGTATGCAGCAGGCTGGAGCTGCGCCGTATGGTGAGTATACTGGCTTTCCCACATCCTGTATGCAGCAGGCTTGAGCTGCGCTGTATGGTGAGTATACTGGCTTTCCCATATCCTGTATGCAGCAGGCTTGAGCCGTGCAGTATGGTGAGTATACTGGCTTTCCCATATACTGTATGCAGCAGGCTTGAGCTGCGCTGTATGGGGAGTATACTGGCTTTCCCATATCCTGTATGCAGCAGGCTCGAGCTGCGCTGTATGGTGAGTATACTGGCTTTCCCATATCCTGTATGCAGCAGGCTTGAGCTGTGCTGTATGGTGAGTATACTGGCTTTCCCATATACTGTATGCAGCAGACTTGAGCTGCGCTGTATGGGGAGTATACTGGCTTTCCCACATCCTGTATGCAGCAGGCTTGAGCTGCGCTGTATGGTGAGTATACTGGCTTTCCCATATATGTATGCAGCAGGCTTGAGCTGCGCTGTGTGGTGAGTATACTGGCTTTCCCATATCCTGTATGCAGCAGGCTTGAGCTGCGCTATATGGGTAGTATACTGGCTTTCCCATATCCTGTATGCAGCAGGCTTGAGCTGCGCTGTATGATGAGTATACTGGCTTTCCCATATCCTGTATGCAGCAGGCTTGAGCTGCGCTGTATGGTGAGTATCCTGGCTTTCCCATATCCTGTATGCAGCAGGCTTGAGCTGCGCTGTATGATGAGTATACTGGCTTTCCCATATCCTGTATGCAGCAGACTGGAGCTGCGCTGTATGGTGAGTATACTGGCTTTCCCATATATGTATGCAGCAGGCTGGAGCTGTGCTGTATGGTGAGTATACTGGCTTTCCCACATCCTGTATGCAGCAGGCTTGAGCTGCGCTGTATGGTGAGTATACTGGCTTTCCCATATACTGTATGCAGCAGGCTTGAGCTGAGCTGTATGGTGAGTATACTGGCTCTCCCATATCCTGTATGCAGCAGGCTTGAGCTGTGCTGTATGGGGAGTATACTGGCTTTCCCATATTCTGTATGCAGCAGGCTTGAGCTGAGCTGTATGGTGAGTATAGTGGCTTTCCCATATATGTATGCAGCAGGCTTGAGCTGCGCTGTATGGTGAGTAATGAGTATACTGGCTTTCCCATATCCTGTATGCAGCAGACTGGAGCTGCGCTGTATGGTGAGTATACTGGCTTTCCCATATCCTGTATGCAGCAGGCTGGAGCTGCGCCGTATGGTGAGTATACTGGCTTTCCCATATCCTGTATGCAGCAGGCTGGAGCTGCGCCGTATGGTGAGTATACTGGCTTTCCCACATCCTGTATGCAGCAGGCTTGAGCTGCGCTGTATGGTGATATACTGGCTTTCCCATATCCTGTATGCAGCAGGCTTGAGCCGTGCAGTATGGTGAGTATACTGGCTTTCCCATATACTGTATGCAGCAGGCTTGAGCTGCGCTGTATGGTGAGTATACTGGCTTTCCCATATCCTGTATGCAGCAGGCTTGAGCTGCGCTGTATGATGAGTATACTGGCTTTCCCATATATGTATGCAGCAGGCTTGAGCTGTGCTGTATGGTGAGTATACTGGCTTTCCCATATCCTGTATGCAGCAGACTGGAGCTGCGCTGTATGGTGAGTATACTGGCTTTCCCATATATGTATGCAGCAGGCTTGAGCTGCGCTGTATGGTGAGTATACTGGCTTTCCCACATCCTGTATGCAGCAGGCTTGAGCTGCGCTGTATGGTGAGTATACTGGCTTTCCCATATACTGTATGCAGCAGGCTTGAGCTGCGCTGTATGGTGAGTATACTAGCTTTCCCATATCCTGCATGCAGCAGGCTTGAGCTGCGCTGTATGGTGAGTATACTGGCTTTCCCATATCCTGTATGCAGCAGGCTTGTGCTGCACTGTATGGGGAGTATACTGGCTTTCCCATATATGTATGCAGCAGACTGGAGCTGCGCTGTATGGTGAGTATACTGGCTTTCCCATATCCTGTATGCAGCAGGCTTGAGCTGCGCTGTATGGTGAGTATACTGGCTTTCCCATATATGTATGCAGCAGGCTTGAGCTGCGCTGTATGGTGAGTATACTGGCTTTCCCATATATGTATGCAGCAGACTGGAGCTACGCTGTATGGTGAGTATACTGGCTTTCCCATATACTGTATGCAGCAGGCTGGAGCTGCACTGTATGGTGAGTATACTGGCTTTCCCATATCCTGTATGCAGCAGGCTTGAGCCGTGCTGTATGGTGAGTATACTGGCTTCCCATATCCTGTATGCAGCAGGCTTGAGCTGCGCTGTATGGTGAGTATACTGGCTTTCTCATATACTGTACGCAGCAGACTTGAGCTGCGCTGTATGGTGAGTATACTGGTTTTCCCATTTATGTATGCAGCAGGCTGGAGCTGTGCTGTATGGTGAGTATACTGGCTTTCCCACATCCTGTATGCAGCAGGCTTGAGCTGCGCTGTATGGTGAGTATACTGGCTTTCCCATATACTGTATGCAGCAGGCTTAAGCTGAGCTGTATGGTGAGTATACTGGCTTTCCCATATCCTGTATGCAGCAGGCTTGAGCTGCGCTGTATGGTGAGTATACTGGCTCTCCCATATCCTGTATGCAGCAGGCTTGAGCTGCACTGTATGGTGAGTATACTGGCTTTCCCATATCCTGTATGCAGCAGGCTTGAGCCGTGCTGTATGGTGAGTATACTGGCTTCCCATATCCTGTATGCAGCAGGCTTGAGCTGCGCTGTATGGTGAGTATACTGGCTTTCCCATATACTGTACGCAGCAGACTTGAGCTGCTCGGTATGGTGAGTATACTGGTTTTCCCATATATGTATGCAGCAGGCTGGAGCTGTGCTGTATGGTGAGTATACTGGCTTTCCCACATCCTGTATGCAGCAGGCTTGAGCTGCGCTGTATGGTGAGTATACTGGCTTTCCCATATACTGTATGCAGCAGGCTTGAGCTGAGCTGTATGGTGAGTATACTGGCTTTCCCATATCCTGTATGCAGCAGGCTTGAGCTGCGCTGTATGGTGAGTATACTGGCTCTCCCATATCCTGTATGCAGCAGGCTTGAGCTGCGCTGTATGGGGAGTATACTGGCTTTCCCATATTCTGTATGCAGCAGGCTTGAGCTGCGCTGTATGGTGAGTAATGAGTATACTGGCTTTCTCATATCCTGTATGCAGCAGACTGGAGCTGCGCTGTATGGTGAGTATACTGGCTTCCCATATCCTGTATGCAGCAGGCTTGAGCTGCGCTGTATGGTGAGTATACTGGCTTTCCCATATTCTGTATGCATCAGGCTTGAGCTGCGCTGTATGGTGAGTATACTGGCTTTCCCATATATGTATGCAGCAGGCTGGAGCTGCGCCGTATGGTGAGTATACTGGCTTTCCCACATCCTGTATGCAGCAGGCTTGAGCTGCGCTGTATGGTGATATACTGGCTTTCCCATATCCTGTAAGCAGCAGGCTTGAGCCATGCTGTATGGTGAGTATACTGGCTTTCCCATATACTGTATGCAGCAGGCTTGAGCTGCGCTGTATGGTGAGTATACTGGCTTTCCCATATCCTGTATGCAGCAGGCTTGAGCTGCGCTGTATGATGAGTATACTGGCTTTCCCATATCCTGTATGCAGCAGGCTTGAGCTGCGCTGTATGATGAGTATACTGGCTTTCCCATATATGTATGCAGCAGGCTTGAGCTGTGCTGTATGGTGAGTATACTGGCTTTCCCATATCCTGTATGCAGCAGACTGGAGCTGCGCTGTATGGTGAGTATACTGGCTTTCCCATATATGTATGCAGCAGGCTTGAGCTGCGCTGTATGGTGAGTATACTGGCTTTCCCACATCCTGTATGCAGCAGGCTTGAGCTGCGCTGTATGGTGAGTATACTGGCTTTCCCATATACTGTATGCAGCAGGCTTGAGCTGCGCTGTATGGTGAGTATACTAGCTTTCCCATATCCTGCATGCAGCAGGCTTGAGCTGCGCTGTATGGTGAGTATACTGGCTTTCCCATATCCTGTATGCAGCAGGCTTGTGCTGCACTGTATGGGGAGTATACTGGCTTTCCCATATATGTATGCAGCAGACTGGAGCTGCGCTGTATGGTGAGTATACTGGCTTTTCCATATCCTGTATGCAGCAGGCTTGAGCTGCGCTGTATGGTGAGTATACTGGCTTTCCCATATATGTATGCAGCAGGCTTGAGCTGCGCTGTATGGTGAGTATACAGGCTTTCCCATATATGCATGCAGCAGGCTTGAGCTGTGCTGTATGGTGAGTATACTGGCTTTCCCATATATGTATGCAGCAGGCTTGAGCTGCACTGTATGGTGAGTAATGAGTATACTAGCTTTCCCATATCCTGCATGCAGCAGACTTGAGCTGCGCTGTATGGTGAGTATACTGGCTTTCCCATATATGTGTGCAGCAGGCTTGAGCTGCGCTGTATGGTGAGTATACTGGCTTTCCCATATCCTGTATGCAGCAGGCTTGAGCTGCGCTGTATGGTGAGTATACTGGCTTTCCCATATCCTGTATGCAGCAGGCTTGAGCTGTGCTGTACTGTGAGTATACTGGCTTTCCCATATCCTGTATGCAGCAGGCTTGAGCTGCGCTGTATGGGGAGTATACTGGCTTTCCCATATCCTGTATGCAGCAGGCTTGAGCTGCACTGTATGGTGATATACTGGCTTTCCCATATCCTGTATGCAGCAGGCTTGAGCTGTGCTGTACTGTGAGTATACTGGCTTTCCCATATCCTGTATGCAGCAGGCTTGAGCTGCGCTGTATGGGGAGTATACTGGCTTTCCCATATCCTGTATGCAGCAGGCTTGAGCTGCGCTGTATGGTGAGTATACTGACTTTCCCATATATGTATGCAGCAGACTTGAGCTGCGCTGTATGGTGAGTATACTGGCTTTCCCATATCCTGTATGCAGCAGGCTTGAGCTGCGCTGTATGGTGAGTAATGAGTATACTGGCTTTCCCATATCCTGTATGCAGCAGGCTTGAGCTGCGCTGTATGGGGAGTATACTGGCTTTCCCATATCCTGTATGCAGCAGGCTTGAGCTGCGCTGTATGGGGAGTATACTGGCTTTCCCATATACGGTATGCAGCAGGCTTGAGCTGCGCTGTATGGTGAGTATACTGGCTTTCCCATATATGTATGCAGCAGGCTTGAGCTGCGCTGTATGGTGAGTATACTGGCTTTCCCATATATGTATGCAGCAGACTGGAGCTGCGCTGTATGGGGAGTATACTGGCTTTCCCATATATGTATGCAGCAGACTTGAGCTGCGCTGTATGGTGAGTATACTGGCTTTCCCATATATGTATGCAGCAGGCTTGAGCTGCGCTGTATGGTGAGTATACTGGCTTTCCCATATACGGTATGCAGCAGGCTTGGGATGCGCTGTATGGTGAGTATACTGGCTTTACCATATACTGTATGCAGCAGACTTGAGCTGCCTGGGAGCTGTGCAGTTCTCTGCCTTTCTGTTGGCAGTAAATTATGCTAGGAGATGTAATCAGTATTCCTGGTCGGGGAGTTGTGGGTTCAGGCGGTAGTGAATAAAGAGACTGGGCTTGTCATATACACCATAGCTATGTTACTAGAGTGATGCAGACATTTCTATACATAGTCTGAGGCAGTCACTGTTCCCACTGCTGCATATATTACGGAGCAGAGCTCAGGCCAGCATATGCTCTGGCATTACCAATTATAATATGGAGGAGAGTAAAGACATACAACAGCCACTGACACTTTTATCTCTGTCCCTGAGCAGCAACCAATAAGAATTTATCAAAAGGCACCTTTCGCTGACCCGACAGCCATCGGAATTCTAATTGGCTGCCACATCTTACTATGTGGATGTATAGGTGCTGTGCGGGTGTCTGGTGGATTCAGCACAAGATATTCAAATGTAAAATATGTGCAAACATATACAAATAAGAAGTACGTTTTTTCCAGAGTAAAATGAGCCATGCATTACTTTTCTCCTATGTTGCTGTCACTTACAGTAGGTAGTAGAAATCTGACAGAAGTAACAGATCTTGGACTAGTCCATCTCTTCATGGGGTATTCTCTGAGATTTATTTATTTTCAAAAGCACTTAGTGAATGGCAGTTGCTCTGTCCAACTGCCAAAAAAACTGTAGCGAGCAGGAAAGCTGGCTGGCATCATTGTTTAAATCCTTTTTAGGCAATATCTTTATAAAGAATAATAGCCTTGCTGAGAATTCCCTATGAAGAGATGGACTAACCCAAAACCTGTCGGTAATGTCAGATTTCTACTACCTACTGTAAGTGACAGCAACATAGGAGAAAAGTCATTTATATCTCATTTTACTCTGGAAAAAACATACTTCTTATTTGTATATGTTTGCACATATTTTAACTTTTACAATTTTTCGCCATAGTGCCCCTTTAAGGTTAAACCCCACCCCTGGGCTTTGCCTAACCCAAATTCTGCTACCCCTCTTAACCTCCTTGCCGGTCTAAAAAATCCGGCAAGGAGGCAGCGCCGCACTTTTTTTTTTTTTTTTTAAATCATGTAGCGAGCCAAGGGCTCGCTACATGATAGCCGCTGAGCGGCGGCATCCCCCTACCTACTCCGATCGCCTTCGGCGATCAGAGTATGCAAGAAATCCCGTTGAGAACGGGATTTCTTGCAGGGCTTCCCCGGTCGCCATGGCGACCGGGCGGGATGACGTCACCGACGTCATGGACGTCGTGACGTCAGAGGGAACCCTGATCCGCCCCTTAGCGCTGCCTGGCACTGATTGGCCAGGCTGCGCAGGGGTCTGGGGCGGGGGGGGGGGGCGGCTCGGCGCGGCGGGTAGCGGCGAATCGGCGGCGATCGCAAGTTACAAGCAGCTAGCAAAGTGCTAGCTGCTTGTAACAAAAAAAAAATTATGCAAATCGGCCCAGCGGGGCCTGAGAAATCCTCCTGCGCAGGTTACCCCGAACTGTGTTCGGGATAACCGGCAAGGAGGTTAACACCAATCTTAAAGTGTACCTGTGATTAAAAAAAATCTGTCCCTGGGGAGTACAGTAAAATGCCTTTATAGTAAAGGGACCAGGAAAAGTAGGTTCTATATCAGAACTGGTCATACATATTGTGCAGTGCCGGCAGGATTGTGGGAGGTTCGTTTTTTTTCCTGCTACAGTAACAAATGTAACTCAGCACGCAAATAACAGCAAGCTTCCTATTTCGGATAAGGTAAGGAACACTACAACTAGAAGGTAAATGAATTCCCTCTCCCTTGAAAGAGTTTACACGGTGATGCAAGCCTGTTGTCTGGGTGACGTTCTGCTAGCCTCTGTACTACCCCACAGAGTACAGCAAATGGAAGGTGCTGGGAGAACATCAATTTCCTCTCCTTTATGGGACTCCTCACACCTGGGAGTCACTGTTATTGTGCTCCTCTTCAGTGTGCCATGCCGAATAATCACTCCTAGTGCCACGTCTCCTGTGTCCCCCAGAATAACAACCCCACGTAGAGAACATGAGGTGACACGGTAGAAGGAGATGACGAAGAACCACACCCTGGTAGCCATATGCTGATCTCTGCACTACATCTGAGGACACGGTACCTGAGGGGGCACTGCACCTGAGGACACTGTACCTGGGGACACTGTACCTAGAGACATAGTACCTGGGGGCACTGCACCTGAGGACACTGTACCTGGGGACACGGTACCTGGGGGCACTGCACCTGAGGACACTGTACCTGGAGACACTGTACCTAGAGACACGGTACCTGGGGGCACTGCACCAGAGGATACTGTAAATGAAAGCAATGTAACAAAGGTCTCAATAACGAGAAATTTAATTAGGAAAACTACGATGAAGGGAACTACAGCAGGTGTTAAAGAGCAGACAGCATGACTCATCAGAAGGGAGGAGTAATGGGAGGAGTTATCAGAACGTGCACACAATTTTCTGCTGGCTGAAGAGAAGCTGGGAATCTGTGATGACACGTCAGATCAGGTGGCCTCGAGGATACTACAGGGCCTAAAGTACCGGTAGACCACATGCATAGTGCAGGACTTTCCCTGGAAACACAGGCAAGTATGTTTTTTGTTATTATTTTCTTGCGGGGGAGGGCTCACTTACTGAGGAGGAGAAGGCTGAGAATTCAAACCATACAGACTCATCCAATTATTAAAAAACAAGATGGTTTCTCCACAACTTTTCTCTGCAGCTGGATGAATACGTACAGAGAGGCAAACAAGACAAAAGCCCGCCTGCTGTCGCCTTACAGAAGACCTTCCAAGCAGCACGCTGAGTATTTACAAAGAACCAAATATTGAACATAATCAATGTTTATGTGTGCAAAACGCATTTCAATTAATATTATAGCAAAACGAAAATTAACTAGAGCAAAACAACGCTTCCCTGGGGTCTAATTTTCGGGATTTTGGCTAATAAGCGTCAGGAAATTGCATATCAAACGGAATTGTTGCAGCGCTGGTTACGCAGTTTGCAAAAGTAATTAAGCCTAATGATCGCTCGGCTTTAGTTAACACTGAGCAGGCATTAGCGCGCAGTGACCTTGATTGCCATGATAATATATTGCCACTTCAGACTTCTCTCGATCTGAGATTTCCAGGACGTCGCTGAAGGCGGAGAGACGGACGCACGACTCGTCCGCAGAGATCGCTGCCGACATTGAGCCTAACGGAAACTCATTAAAAGACCACTCCAGCAAGAAAAAAAAAAGGGAATCAGACAGAACCAACAGGTTTTAGACTAGTCCATCTACTCTTGGGAGATTGTCAGGGTTTTGTTTGTTTTTCAAAAGCATTTCCTGAACGGCAGTTGCTCAGCCTAATTGCCAAAATGGTAAGACGCCAACCAGCCTCCCTAACGGCAGTTAGACTTAGCAACTTCTGTTCAGGAAGTGTTTTTAAAAACCCTGATAATACCCCATGAGGAGATGGACTAGTCCAAAGCCTGTCAGTTCTGTCAGATTTTACCTGCTTCCTTTTTTTTAGCTGGTGTGGTTCTTTAAAGCAGAACGCTACTGCTTGACATTATTATTACAACACGTTTGTAGAGCACTGCACAAAGACGTCAGTGCTTGACAGAGTACACTAATTAACTGTCACTAACTGCCCCTCACCATCTCATGCTGCCACCATACTAGGGCAGTTTTGGAGGGAAGTCAGATATACGGATATCAAACACTGATTCGGGTAATACCTTTAGTGACTAACTGAGCCTAGAGGATGCCAAGGGACCTCATGGACTATTGGGGGGCTGGAGGAACCCCCAGGTAAGTTCATATGCATTTTTAAGCTGCGTTTAGGATTCCTTTAAATCAAACAGCTTTCTGCTTCTCTCCGCACAACACATGCGATCACAATTACAATGTATTCCTCCGCATCTGAAAAAGGACGGCGCCAACATGAACAAAATTGCAGGTGGAAAACGTATTCACAAAACGCCCTACGACGTAGACCCGGGAATTGTGGGAAAAAAATCCCCTGCAAGTGTGTTCCCTGCCTCAGTCCATCCTGTGAAAACCCACAAAAAGATTCGCCCCGTCGCTATGGCAGCTGATGCGTCTCTCATACGCCACCTTTATTAATAGCAGACGGCGGCCTTCGGCGCGCCAATCGAGGACGCCTTCAGATAGCGGCGCGTTAACGACAGAGAGAAAGTTTTGTAATTATCTTTTAATTGTGCTCCCGGAAGCTCCCGAGACGTTTTTACTACCGCGTCGGCTGAAAGATGCTCTCCGCCTCATCTGCATGCAACGCCAGCGGCAAACAAGACAGATGACAAACAGTTAAGCACCTAAAGAAGTCGTAATTCCTACTGCAAATGTTTAGACAGTTCATAACGCGTTACTGAATTAGGAAACGATAAATAACCGCAACGCTCAGAAAACAGGAGGCCCCACCCCCCTCTTTTACAGGAAGGCCATATTTATCACTTTGCTGTTTTATTAAACAGGCAATAAAGAGACCCTGTCATCAATAAACTAGCAGAGCCTTTTACTAATTAGACGCTGTTCTGCAAAGTCAGTTTGTAAATTAAAAGGATAAGTGAACTTATAAATGCAAGAATCCCCCCAGCGCAAGCAAGATATATACTTGTGATTTTTGTCCCTGCCTTTAAAGAGGAACTGCAGTGAAAATAACAACGAGTTAAAGTGCTTATTTTTTTTACAATATTTATTTATAGATTATTTAGTCAGTGTTTGCCCATTGTAAAATATTTCCTCACCCAGATTACATTCTGAAATGTATAACTTGTGGTGACATCTTTAGTTCTGTCCGAAATGTTTGTTACTGAGAGCTCTATGCACAGAGGGAGATACTGCTTGCTTGGCAGTTGGAAAAAGCGGTTATTTCCCACAATGCAACGACGAGAAACTGTCAGGACCATGGTCATGACATCACACTGTGGGGAGGGGTTTCACCACAAGATCAGCCATACAGCGCCCCCTGATGATCCGCTTGTGAAAAGGAATAGACTACTGATTGGGGTGAAGTTCAAATGGGTGAAAGTCCCTCTTTAATAGGCAGGTAGTGAGCAGTGCGGTATGTGTGAGCTCCGTGCATTGCGTCACTTGGTTGTCATCAGTCAGCACTGATCTCCAATGATGGGGGGGATCCCTGCCAAACATAACAGGGAAATCAGCCACAGATGACTCTTCCTTATCTGTTTTCTATTACAATGACAGACTCAGCTGTACGGCTTCCAGCTTCCACAACAGCTTACATCACATCTCGGTGGTGCGCCGAATGCCATGGGTAAATCAGGCTTTTACGGCAAATTGCATTGGAGCACTGCCGTTCGCCTATTTAACGCCTAAAGCGCCAGCTATGAAGATTTTGACAGATAAAAGGCAACAAGTGGTTGGTTAGGCATCAGTCAGAAGTTGTGGGACAGGGTGGTCAAATACATATTAATAATATGGTAGAACATTAGACTATGACTATGGTAGGATTAGATTGTGAGTTCCTCTGAGGACAGTCAGTGACATGACTATGTACTCTGTAAAGTGCTGCAGGAGATGTCAGTGCTATATAAATACATAATAATATGGTAGGACATTAGACTATGACTATGGTAGGATTAGATTGTGAGCTCCTCTGAGGACAGTCAGTGACATGACTATGTACTCTGTAATGTGCTGCAGGAGATGTCAGTGCTATATAAATACATAATAATAATATGGTAGGACATTAGACTATGACTATCGTAGGATTAGAGTGTGAGCTCCTCTGAGGACAGTCAGTGACATGACTATGTACTCTGTAATGTGCTGCAGAAGATGTCAGTGCTATATAAATACATAATAATATGGTAGGACATTACACTATGACTATGGTAGGATTAGATTGTGAGCTCCATTGAGGACAGTCAGTGACATGACTATGTACTCTGTAATGTGCTGCAGAAGGTGTCAGTGCTATATAAATACATAATAATAATATGGTAGGACATTAGACTGACTATGGTAGGATTAGAGTGTGAGCTCCTCTGAGGACAGTCAGTGACATGACTATGTACTCTGTAATGTGCTTCAGGAGATGTCAGTGCTATATAAATATATAATAATAATATGGTAGGGCATTAGACTATGACTATGGTAGGATTAGATTGTGAGCTCCTCTGAGGACAGTCAATTACATGACTATGTGCTCTGTAATGTGCTGCAGGAGATGTCAGTGCTATATAAATACATAATATTATGGTAGGACATTACACTATGACTATGGTAGGATTAGAGTGTGAGCTCCTTTGAGGACAGTCAGTGACATGACTATGGACTCTGTAATGTGCTGCAGGAGATGTCAGTGCTATATAAATACATAATATTATGGTAGGACATTACACTATGACTATGGTAGGATTAGAGTGTGAGCTCCTTTGAGGACAGTCAGTGACATGACTATGGACTCTGTACAGTGCTGCAGGAGATGTCAGTGCTATATAAATACATAATAATAATATGGTAGGACATTAGACTATGACTATGGTAGGATTAGAGTGTAAGTTCCTCTGAGGACAGTCAGTGACATGACTATGTACTCTGTAATGTGCTGCAGAAGATGTCAGTGCTATATAAATACATAATAATAATATGGTAGGACATTACACTATGACTATGGTAGGATTAGAGTGTAAGTTCCTCTGAGGACAGTCAGTGACATGACTATGTACTCTGTAATGTGCTGCAGGAGATGTCAGTGCTATATAAATACATAATAATAATAATATGGTAGGACATTAGACTATGACTATGGTAGGATTAGATTGTGAGCTCCTCTGAGGACAATCAATGACATGACTATGTACTCTGTAATGTGCTGCAGGAGATGTCAGTGCTATATAAATATATAATAATAATATGGTAGGGCATTAGACTATGACTATGGTAGGATTAGATTGTGAGCTCCTCTGCGGACAGCTAGAGACAGGACTCTGGATATGAAAACAGTGGGAAGTATTGGTATGGGGGTGGGGGGTGTAAAGAACTAATGAGCAAATTCCAATGAAAGATACAAATATCATACTGTCAAACCGACAAAACTCTGGTTACCGCTGAAGCTTATTATGAGATGTATCATCTGTTCAAAAATAAATAATGTTCTATTAAAAGCATGAGAAAAATCTGAGCCCGTCGCAGAGATCTTAAAACAGGATTTTATGGTAGGAGCTGCAGGTGGCGGCAACAGCACAAAGTTTTCAGCAACTTTCACTATATTCAGTGATGACCCAAGTGAAGGATACAAACATTAATCATTTGATCCAGAAGACCTGAAGTGTATTTGCACGGTGTGATCTCGGCAATTCCTCCCCCGCAGGCTTCTCTGTAGTATTGCTGGACTCGCCGTGTCCTCGGTCCGCCCGATTGCTATTTTCTCTCTGACCTGAAGCAATGGCGTTTTTTGGCTGGGGTGCAGACGCCGGTTTGGACGCGGCAGGTATCGGCCCCACCGCAGAGATGTGCGCAGCCTGCCAAGAAACTCGTCCCTGCCTCGCGTCTACGCAAGGAGGACAAATTGTGTTCATTTATGGGGAGTGTCACATGCCCCCTAGTGGCCAGACCGCACAATGCCTTCCAATCGGTTTCAGCAAACAGACCATGCAATCTGTGGTCGCAATCGGTGCGCAGAAACCACTGGAATTGGACAGCAGGCCGGATAGAAGGGAGCCTGTGAGTTACAGTAATACAAATTACACACTATTTCAGGGTAGGGAACTACCTGCAGAAGGGCAGGAGACCTAATCTCGCTGATACTAATACCTGCAAATAAAATGGTTAAACACCCTCTATTTTATCTACCTATCAGCAGTAGTAGCGACTCTTCGAAACGCTAGGATTCTTTCTGTGTTACTGAATAGCATGTGTAGCTGAACAAATAAATGACTTTAGAGTCGTTTATTATAAATGCAATATAAATAATTAATATATACAGAAAATCATTAAAATCAACAATTATAGAGATAATAGTAGGGCAGTATGAAAATAAAAATAAGGGGAGAAATAAACGGATAGTTAAGCTCAGGTGAAAGTGTCCTTTTGGAAAATAAATGCTAAGTCCTTGGTTTCAGAGTCAGGCGACTCGGCGTCAAAGTCCGAAAAAGCCGGATGCCAGCATGTTCTCAAGCTGGCAAGGGTATAATCGGGATGATGTTTCAAAGTAGAGGACATTGATTTTGGGTCCTCTGCCATTTTTATACCCCTGACACAGTAAGAAGTGAGGGCGGGAACCACACACCCCCTTAGAACCTGAGATGAGCCCTCCTCCTTCTCCTGGGGACCAGAAATCATATCTAACCATATATGGGCTCTATCTCACAGAACCATACAGGTCAGGGCAGATTTAATAACAGTTTCAGGTCAGTCCGGATTTATCCAGCACAATGATACCAAACATGAGAAGGTAGGACCCCTGTGGTACCACCAGGTTACTTTGGACCTGCCTAACTGACAGTCCATAACTCAGAATGTTTTGGAATCTTCTCAGTACCAGTGCCAGGCAAGGTCCGGCACACTTTGCGAGTTTGAAGGGCCTGGCAGCTTTGCAACACAGGAAATATGACAAATATAGCAGTTTATGGATTATTATAGACATATAGCAGATACAGCAGGTCAGTTCTAGTTGCTGGGTTTTATCAGACCAAATAAGGGGAGTTTTTGAAGTCAGGCCACCAGTGTCAGCTAAGTGTCAGACCCCCGCGGAGAGTCGGTGCCATGGGGTCTCAACTCTATCTTTGTTAAATTGGCTCTGTCCCTGATGGATGGGCCCTTAAAACAGCTGGGTGCCTGGGAAACTTCCCTGAGAAGGCTTCCTGCCATTTGGTGAAAAGAAAACAAGTTTTCTTTTAAAAGAACAAATGTCATTCTGATCGCTGTAATGACTGTGCAGTCTAACCAGGAAGCAATCAGAAAATCGACTGCGCGAATATTCCCGATTCGCCTGCGCTCCTCACGACTGTTCCGTGATAGGGAGGGAGAGGGGTGACCAGAGAGGAGCAGAGGAACAGGACAGATCCATTATAGGAAAACCGCCGCCTTTTCAGCGCCAAGCACACCCAAACAGCAACAGCCAATCCTTGTCAGCGGCAAGCCACCCCAGCAGCAACAGCCAATCCTTGTCAGCGCCAAGCCCACCCAAACAGCAACAGCCAATCCTTGTCAGCGCCAAGCCACCCCAGCAGCAACAGCCAATCCTTGTCAGCGCCAAACCCGCCCAATAGGAACAGCCAATCCTTGTCAGCGCCAATCCCGCCCAACAGCAACAGCCAATCCTTGTCAGCACCAAGCCTTCCCAACAGCAACAGCCAATTCTTGTCAGCGCCAAACCCGCCCAATAGGAACAGCCAATCCTTGTCAGCACCAAGCACACCCAAACAACAACAGCCAATCCTTGCCAGCGCCAAGCCCGCCCAACAGCAACAGCCAATCCTTGTCAGCGCCAAGCCCACCCAAACAGCAACAGCCAATCCTTGTCAGCACCAAGCCTTCCCAACAGCAACAGCCAATCCTTGCCAGCGCCAAGCCCACCCAAACAGCAACAGCCAATCCTTGTCAGCACCAAGCCTTCCCAACAGCAACAGCCAATCCTTGTCAGCACCAAGCCTGCCCAACAGCAACAGCCAATCCTTGTCAGCACCAAGCCCACCCAAACAGCAACAGCCAACCCTTGCCAGCGCCAAGCCCGCCCAACAGCAACAGCCAATCCTTGATAGCGCCAAGCCCGCCCTACAGCAACAGTCAATCCTTGTCAGCACCAAGCCCGCCCAATAGGAACAGCCAATCCTTGTCAGCGCCAAGCCCGCCCTACAGCAACAGTCAATCCTTGTCAGCGCCAAGCCCGCCCAATAGGAACAGCCAATCCTTGTCAGCGCCAAGCCCGCCCAACAGCAACAGCCAATCCTTGATAGCGCCAAGCCCGCCCTACAGCAACAGCCAATCCTTGTCAGCACCAAGCCCGCCCAATAGGAACAGCCAATCCTTGTCAATGCCAAGCCTGCCCAACAGCAACAGCCAATCCTTGTCAGTGCCAAGCCCGCCCAACAGCAACAGCCAATCCTTGCCAGCGCCAAGCCCGCCCAACAGCAACAGCCAATCCTTGTCAGCGCCAAGCCCGCCCAACAGCAACAGCCAATTCTTGTCAAGCGCCAAGCACACCCAAACAACAACAGCCAATCCTTGTCAGCGCCAAGCCCGCCCAACAGCAACAGCCAATCCTTGTCAGCGCCAAGCCCGCCCAATAGCAACAGCCATTCCCCAGAAGTCCCAGCTAGGCTGAAGCAATGGCTGGAGGGTCTGCAGACCACTCGGGAATGGGGCTCTAGGCAAGACAGCAGTTTTTCCCCACTGCTGATGGCCTAACCCTAAGAATCCAAGTCCCCCCCCCCACCCCCGGTGCTGTGAAACCTTAACTACCCCACTGCCGCCATAGGTGGTAGTAGTAAAAGCCATGATTAATGGCAATGAATGGTAATTATGGCGCATGCTTTTCATTGGGTGCCATAATTAATTACTGTTCATCACCGCTAATCGCAGGTTTTACTATTTGTATCTATGGTGGCACCATCAATCGGCAGTGAAATCGTTGCGCAAACGCTGACCGAAGGATCGATTTCCGTCTGAAAATCGTTCCCATCAGTTCCGGTCTGTGTGGAAGATTTCACTCAATCGCCGGCGGGTCAGGAGTGAGTCGATAGCGGTGTTTGAATGACCGACGCTACCGGCAATACATTACCTGATCCGACAAGCGCGAATCCCCGCTGTCACCGCTGCTTCTTCTCCGCGCTGGGTTCCGGCTGGCTTCAGTTCTTCCTGTTCGGACAGGAAGTTTAAACAGTAGAGTGCCCTCTACTGTTTAAACGTCCCCAAACAGGAAGTACAGTGAAGCCAAGCGCGGAGACGAGACAGCGGAGACCAGGGGACTCGCGCCGGCCGTATCAGGAAATGTATGCGGGGGGGGGGGGGGGGGGGAGAGCAGCTGCAGCTCCACAGATTGTGATCGGGTTCATGCTGAAATTGATTCACAATCTGTTTGCAGTGAAGGATTCGATCAGAGAGGGATCTATCTGTTGGTTGATCTGATGGCAAATCGACAAGTGTATGGCCATGTTAAGGAACACGGGAGGGTCATATACACATATTCACAGAGGCGCTAAGCTGATGGAAGCTGTACATAAGTGTTTTTACTCCTCCTTTATAGCCTGATGAAGTGGGGCGAACCCACGAAACGCGTTGCAACTTATGGGAGTATGTAAATAAATATTTTTTCTGTCGAAAATCCGACTTTTTCTTGTATATGCATCGGGGAGGTAAGTCCACCCACGACCTCCCTGTTTTTAAACATTTTACCTGATTTTATACTTCTGGCGCCTCTGTAACTTGTGTATAATACTGTGTCCACCCCTGGTGGCGGGGAATTGGCCCCTTTTTTCCTATCTACGGAGAGCGACTTCTTATTCCTGAGTGGGGACAGGTTTAATCTCCCCACCTGTCTATACAGTGGTTACCTGGTGGGTAACCCAGATTTGTGAGTATTTCTCTTACATTTGCACCATTTTACTCAACTTCCAGTACATACTGCACCATATCGGGCTCTCGGTGTCTCCCTCCCTTTATTACGGGAGGGTCATAAGCAGTGTTTGCATAAGTTCTGAAGAGTGAACATTCACAGAGAGCCTGCACACTATTTCCTGTTTCGCTCTCAGCGGTGAGCCAGCAGTTAGGGGGTTAAAGAGGAGTATTAGGACCCCACTTAATGCTGCGGCGCTCCTCCCTTGACGCCAGAGAGAACGCCGGGTCTTTGGGACAGTTCATTGAGCCGTTCCTCGCCGTTCTCACTCATTTTATATTTATTCTTCTTTGTTATTAATTTATGACTCGCGTCCCACGACGCCTTCTCGCAGGCATGAGTCGAGGCAGCGTTAAGATCCTGATGCGATCCTGAGCCATCGCCGCACGGGGGGCTTAAGTCTAATCATTATTCATTCCAGCCTTAACGCCGGCTACAATCCCTTTAATATATTTATTTAAGGGCGATGTCCTGGGAGAGGGAGAGGATTCCGTACATCTTCATCCTACGCCTGGAATATGTATTACACAGAAGATGTAATTTACAGTCTATACGCGGCTGGTAATTACAGGCATGGTTACTGTTCTGTCCAATATAAACACTGAACTAATGACAGAATTCACCAGTGGGCCACATCAGATATAGGATCACAGGAACAATTAGCTTTGCTGTGGATTTGGAATTAGAGAGCTAGTAATTCGCACTGGGTTTCGCTCATGTGGCCGGGCTTATTCGTGACTCGCTATGATGACATCATACTCTGACATGGTGGGGCATGAAGTTACAACGTAATGCGTTCTGACTCGGAGATGGACAACGTGTGCCAGTGTGCTGAGCTAAAGTCCGATTCCCTCCCACAACCTACGGGGACTGTTTAATCTGATTGTTGCGATTGATCGGAAATGATCATTGGGGCCCACCAATGGAGGAGAAAACGATAAGCAATCTGATCAGACCAAAATAATGGTTCCATAATTCAGATTGAATGAGCGATCGACATAGACCGATCGTTTGTTGTCACTATTAACCTCACTGGCGTTATGATTATTTCCAGATTTAGGCTCAACATACACCATACAATCTTAGTTGTACAGATTTACCAAATATATGTAGTATAAGGGCCAACACATTGAAAATACCTTGAATGATTGATTGGATAAGCTCTTATACTACATAGATTTGGTAAATCTGTACAACCAAGATTGTATGGTGTGTGTTGAGCCTTAGGGTCTAAAAGCCATGCAATTTTTTTCACAAGCTTTTAGACCCTAAAAACAAGAAAAAGAACATACCAGAGAGAGATCTGCAGCAGCTCCTGCATATAACTCATTCAGGCACGGGATTACCGCTCTGAGCTGCGGATTTCCATCCCGAGCCTGACTCGGGATTACCGCTAAGGAGGTTAATGGCACCCCAACTGATCAATCGTTTGGGAGATTGTACCGTTAAAGAGCACCTTAAAGAGGAACTTTAACTCAGGACTGAACATCATCCCAATCAGCAGGGATAGCCCCTTTGCCATGAGATATCTTTACCTTTTCTATATTAGATCATCAGGGGATTCTGTATGGCTGATATTGTGGTGAAAACCCCTCCCACAGTGTGATGTCATGACCATGGTCCTGCCAAAGTGGCTGGATAGTGTTTTGTATATAAAATTTTATATGCTGTGTTTCCCTGAAACTAAGACATCCCCTGAGTATAAGCCCTAGCAGGAATTCCTAGCATGCTTGAAATATAAGACATCCCCTGAACGTAAGCCCTAGCAGCAGCCCACATCACACGAGCAAGTCACGCTCAATACAAAGCCTGGAGACAGGAGAGTATAATGTGAGTTCTACAGTCCTGTATATGTGTGTCAGGCAATTTGTGTTTTTGTTGGAGCCAGCCCTCCTGATCTTTCGTGATAAGCATCAGCAGCACTTCACCTCTTCCCAGGACACACAGCTTATCCTATCATAGCTCTGGGGAGCCTGACAGAGTTCTCTGTCTGCAAGAAATAGACTCTTACCCACATGAGCAGTGTAAGTGAGAGCCAATATCTGCAAACCACAAGCTCGGTGTTTCAGCATGGCATGCAGTATATACATTTTGTATAGGAAAACTACCAGCGTTTCCCCCAAAGATAAGACATCCCCTGAAAACAAGCCCTAGCACATCTTTTGGAGCAAACATTAATCTAAGACAGGGTCTTATTTTCAGGGAAACATGGTAACAAATTGTCTGTGCAAACATAAATACATCTGTATCCACCTGAAGTATCCCCCCCCCCCCCCCCCCCCGGGGTTATGCGTACCATTGATGGAGCAGAGTGGTTTTTACATGCAGATAGGCACCCAGTATAGCCAGTTAGAACTCTTTACTGAAGAAAAATGTGCAGAGATATATCAAATACCACCATTAGGAAGTGCAGCTTAGTCAGAACAGAGAGGAGCACAGAATGTATACAGGAAATCACAATACCATAAAGATCATTGTTTTTGTTTTACACACAGTGACATCTGGTGGTTGTCTTACTATACTGCGGTTTAAGGTAATCCAGTTGTCAAATCTCTAACATGCCACACATTGAGGACATGGGGGATCTACGCCACCCAGAAGCGCAACCCTCGCCAACAATGTGCAAACAGTCACCTTGCCACCATTACACTGGCAACTGTTCTCTGTACAGCTTGTCCAATGCTTGCTAGCGGAACACTCATGCACAGCAAAGTTCATTAGTGCTAAAGCGTCAGATCGGGGTGGGATCTTGTCGTGTATGGCATCACTTATGGTGCAAACAAAGATATCAATCCTGGTTGTGTTGGTAGCACTTTCTTCGTACGCTACAAGAATCCGAAATAATCACCAGGCAACGACTGAAGGGAAAACCAAAGTAACCTCCCCATACTTACTGCATCAAAACTAACTGAAACTAACTGCAAGTAACTAACTGCAAATATGGGTGTGTCCATACACCTTTCCTGCAAATGTCAAACCCCAGCAAGTTCCAATTGTTTTTTCATTCATATCAATCGTTTTGTGGAAACAGACAGAAAGGTATGGTTGTGTGTACCGATAAAACGAGAAGTTCTCAATCGCTTTCAATTCACAAATCAAATAGTCTGGGCTGGAAATTAAAGGGAACCTGAGATGAGGGTGATGTTGAGGCTGCCATATTGAGTTTCTTTTTTTTTTTTTAAATGCAAGTTACCTGGTTGGCCTCTTGATTCTGCGTCTCGAATACCTATAGCCACAGCCCCTGAACAAGCATGCAGCAGATCAGGTGCTCTTACTGAAGTATGACTGGATTAGCTGCATGCTTGTTTCAGGTGTGTGATTCAGCCACTACTGATGCCAGAAATATCAGCAGGTCTGCCAGATAACTGGTATTGCTTAAAGTGAATCCGAGAGAAACTTTTACTCATTGCATAATTGTGTTCCTTTCATATAGTTTATAGGGCATTCCTCAAGCCAAATACTTTTTTTATGTTGGAATACTCTAATTCCCTATAAACTAAACAAACCTCGCCCACAGCTCAAAGTGCCTTGGCTCTCCATGTAGCAAGGGCTTATGGGAGCTCAGTCTGGGCAGGAGGAGGAGGTTACTAGCCAGAGATTTCAGAGGCAGAGGGGAGGAGGGAGAAAGGAAGGGGGGAGTGGAGTTTTCACAGGCTGAGGGCTGGAGATGCAGATCAGCTTGCCTGTGTGTAATGTGACAAACAAAACATGGCTGCCCTCATTATATCACAGGAATAAACATGAAACTGTTGAAGCTGTTTGCAGCTAGATTTGCTGTGTAAACTATATAAACTTTAGATAAGATATATAGACAAGTTACATGTTATAGTTAGCTTTTCATCTCAGATCCATATAACTCTCACTTCAGGTTCCCTTTAAACAAAAAACTGAGAAACGCAAAGGTGTAACTGCAGTGAGGGTAGCCCCTAAGGGCACGAGGTGGTGGTGGTGGGGTATTAGGTATGCATAGTAGTTTGAAGTGTCATGGGTTAACCAAGTGGCAAATTTCTATTGCATAATGCCCGGAATTATCTCTGACCTGAAGTCAGCTGACCTACTGGCCAAATGACTTCAGGTCAGAAGTCATGCTGGGTCTTACGGGATGCAAACGACACCGGTGGTGGGGGCAAGGGGCCCATGTGGTCATTGCAAGGGGACCAACATAGGGGGTGTCACCAAAGTGTAATCCCCTCCCCACATCCACTAGGGACATAGCTACGTGTGAGTTTGTGCGCCTGCAGCATATAATGTGAACGCCGCTGTGTCTGTTCTAAAGAACCGCACAATATATCCATCCCACTTAAATAAGGGAGGGGGATAATAAACCCATTAACAGACATCTTCCAGCAGGTAAAGTGCCAGAGCTACAGCCAATATGAAAGCCTATTATTAGTCTGGGAGGTCACCTTTACATAGCGCCTATGAATATTACATTTACACTAGTCAGTAGTACATGAAATCTGAAGTTGACAGCCGGAGGATGTGTCAGGCAGTATCTCACTGTATAATGAATTGCCATCCTGTATTCCACTTGTAGCGGGAGCAGATTGCAGAGGCTCCGCCGCCAGTACCTGAGCCGTACACAGATACATAGTAATACGCCGCCGCGGGAATCATTGATAACGTGACAAGCAGATACATTCTGCAACCAAGAATTGCAAATACATTTTACCAGCAAGAATTCTTTCACAGCTGAACAGACTCAGCTACAGCCTAGCAGAAAACATGGGCGGTGGGACCACGGGGAAGGGGGTGCGAGGAAGGGGTGGGCACGGGGAAGGGAGGGGGTAGAGGGGGGACCGCGGGAAGGGATTGGAGACAGCACGGGAGGGTGTGGAGGGGGGGGCAATGGGGGAGGGGAGATAGCATGGGAGGGAGTGGCAGGTGGAGCATGGGGATCGGAGACCGCATGGGAGGAAGTGGAGGGTGGAGCATGGGAGAGGGGAGATAGCATGGGAGGGAGTGGAGGGTGGAGCATGGGAGAGCGGAGACCGCATGGGAGGGAGTGGAGGGTGGAGCATGGGAGGGCGGAAACCGCATGGGAGGGAGTGGAGGGTGGAACCACGGGAAAGTAAGAGAGGAAGGACTGCGGGGAAGGGAGACTGCGTGGGAGGTGGTGGAACCACAGGGAAGGGAGGGGAGTGGAAAACCGCAAGGGGGGGGGGGGGGGAGACCACAGAGGAGGGGTAACCAATCAAGGGGCACGGAGCAGAGCCAGCATCGATCCAGGTCAAAGCTCAAAGCCATTTTTGAGCAGGTTTGCCAAGTTTATCATTGATGCTACTTACACACAGTGCAACTGAGTTATCAGATCTGCTTCTAATCGATAGCGGGAGTGAAAGTTGATCTCGCTATTGATTGGGAGCAATTTGGACATTTACACACAATGTAACTTCCTGTCAGATTAGCCGTCAATCTGAAGGGATCCATACACTGGTTGATTCCAGCCATCGATCAATTCTATCAAATCGATCGATCGGAAATCGATTCTATAAAATCAGCCGATCAATCGATTTGCTGCTGATTTCGGTCTATCTGGCTGGATGGAAAACTAGGTTGAGCTGCTGCTGGCAGCAGATGGATGGCCTATAGAGTTGCATTGGATCTAATGGTCCAATAATGCATTTAGAGCAATAATGAAATCTGTTGGAAATCTGTTGCTAGTGTGTGGCACACATCAGATAGATTCCTGGCAGATTCAAGTTGACAGGCATCTGACATAAATCTATCTGATGTGCTGCAAATCTATAAGTGTATGGCCACCTTTACGGGAAATTGCATCATGTGTACCTAGCACTGGGGACCAGTGAACAGAAATGTGATCGCAGCACAAGAGACTTCTGGCTCTTTTCTAGGGCTTGTCTAAAAGTTATGAACAGTACAAGCTGTAGATAGAAAGTTATCCAAAAACAATGGTTTTTGTGCTGTCTCTGGGTGAACGTTACCATTGATTGAAGTTGTGCTTGTTCTATTGTTCTATCCTTTGGAAAGGTGGTGGTGGTGGTGGGGGATTAACAATGTAAGCTGCAATGGAGTGAGACTTTATCATGCAAATGACAAAGGACACCTGCACATACATCACCCGAAACAATCAATGCTACTTATTGGAACGTATTTTCTGGTCTGGAAAGTTTTGCAGCTTTTTGTTAAAGTTCTGTTTGCTCCCCCAGGAAGATCTCAGCACCATTTTTGGAAAGCTGAAAGTCACGGCTTTCTGTTGCACCGGGTCCTGAGTCAGTATGATGCACAGTTCCCAAGTTATGGGGTTTTGAAGGAAGGGTGTCCCCTGAACTTGGCTTCAGAAAGTGCAATTACAGAAGTATGGGAGGAACCAGACATGATGATAAGCAGCACACCCTGGAGGTCTTCTTCCTTCATAGCATAAATCTGTGTCTTCAAAACTTATGTCCATTGCCCTGTGTCTCTCATTACAGATGAAGGAGCAGCGCAGCTATGCACCCTCCTCTCCTCTCTGTCTTACTGGCATGGGCAGGAGACCCTCCTCTCCTCTCTGTCTTACTGGCAGGGCCGGGCCGAGGCATAGGCTGGAGAGGCTCCAGCCTCAGGGCGCAGTGTAGGAGGGGGCGCACAATTCAGTCAGCTGTCATTCCTAATTGTGTTTGAAGCAGAAAGAAATAAGAAAAGGGGATACATAGCAGTGACTGCAAGCCAGATAACTAGATATTAAGGTGTTGGGGAGGTTGTGGGCCCTGTGGCGCCTCTTAGTCTAATAGCAATCAGTGTGTGACGGCTGGGGAGGCAGGAATGGAGGGGCGCACTTTGGTGTCTCAGCCTTGGGTGCTGGAGGACCTTGTCCCTGCTCTGCTTACTGGCATGGGCAGGAGACCCTCCTCTCCTCTCTGTCTTACTGGCATGGGCAGGAGACCCTCCTCTCCTCTCTGTCTTACTGGCATGGGCAGGAGACCCTCCTCTCCTCTCTTTCTTACTGGCATGGGCAGGAGACCCTCCTCTCCTCTCTGTCTTACTGGCATGGGCAGGAGACCCTCCTCTCCTCTCTGTCTTACTGGCATGGGCAGGAGACCCTCCTCTCCTCTCTGTCTTACTGGCATGGGCAGGAGACCCTCCTCTCCTCTCTTTCTTACTGGCATGGGCAGGAGACCCTCCTCTCCTCTCTGTCTTACTGGCATGGGCAGGAGACCCTCCTCTCCTCTCTGTCTTACTGGCATGGGCAGGAGACCCTCCTCTCCTCTCTGTCTTACTGGCATGGGCAGGAGACCCTCCTCTCCTCTCTGTCTTACTGGCATGGGCAGGAGACCCTCCTCTCCTCTCTGTCTTACTGGCATGGGCAGGAGACCCTCCTCTCCTCTCTGTCTTACTGGCATGGGCAGGAGACTCCATTCCACTGCGCTCTCTGCAGCAAAGTCCACCAAGACCCCCCTAACTTGGGAATGGGGCATGGCATTGACTCGGGACCCAGTGCAAAGGAAAGCCGGGACTTTCAGCTTTCCAAAAATGGTTAAGCCTAATCTACACGATACGATTCTTTTTACAATTTGATTACGATTCTATTTATGATCCGATTAAATCCGACACATCCGATCGAGATTCGATTCAATTTGATTTGCCATTGTTTTGCAATGGCACATCGAATTGAATCGAATCCCGATCAGACATGTCGGATTTAATCGGATCGTAAATAGAATTGTAATCGAGTCGTACAAAGAATCGTATTGTGTAGATTGGGCTTCTGGCTGGGGGATCTAACAGAACTTTAACAAAAAGCTGCCAAACTTTCCAGACGGGATAATACGCAAGAACCCAATCAATCATGAGCAGTTCACGTTTGCAGTGTGTATGCAGCTTAAGAAATCCTTTCCTATATTTCAAGTAGCAATCTGTGAATAGAGTATCGCTGCTGTCCTCGTCTCTCTGCAGCCGTTCACTGACAGAATCTTCCTCCAGTTAGAGGATAGCCCAAAATCTATGTATGTTTGCTGCCTGAAGGTGTCAGTGTTTTACTTCCCACAGACAGACCTAGTCCTGCGTAACTTCTCCAGCAGAAGTCATTGAGATGCAGGTGACTGATGTGATCAATTGATTGAAGTTGTATAAGACCCATTGGCCGGTCGCAGTTTTGCGGACATACAACACTCCAGCTTCCTGTTTTCATTTAGGCTCTCCATGCACTCTAGTGTGTCAGTACATTCATTTGTCTTTAATACTTACCCTACTTAACCTCCCTGGCAGTACAATAAATCCGCCAGGGGGCAGCGCAGCACTTTTTTTTTTTTTTTTTTTTTGTAAAGCATGTAGCAGAAAACGATTACTCCGACAATGGTAAATGAGGCAAACTTTACCTCATGCGGCCACAGAGTCCCACGGCTGGGACACCCGGTGGCCAAAAGTGGGACATAACCAGGGACACATTGCAGGGACCCTTAACTAGATGAAACGGGACGTTTGGTCAGGATACTTAAAGTGTGCCTGAGAAGGGGGGGAAAGTTCTATTTTACTTACCTGGAACTTCCAGAATCCTGTCCCCCCATGGGCTTACCCTTGCCTCATTTCCTTTTGGGCCTCTCCGTTGTTCCACTGTGCCCCTCCAAAAGTTCCCAACTGGTCCAGTCATGGGCTACTGGGCATGTGCAGCACTGGCCACACCCCTCCTCGAGAACTGTGAGGAAACCGAGATATCTGTAAGGTCACATGGGCTGAGAGAAGCCTCGGGCAAGTGAAACTTGTTCCCCCCCTCTCAGGTTTACTTTACATACAGTTTCACTTGTTCTCATTTTATTTGGGCACCTTCTTCTGCTGGTTCTCGGAACCCTTTCAGAAGGTGGTCCTGGGTGAAGATACACAATAGGATAGCTGTTTAACATCACTTATCCACCAAACCGTCTCTGGATCCCTTCCTCAGCTTAGAAGAATCCAGAAGATCCGCACACTCAATGAACAAAGTCCAATATTTTATTCAAGTATAGTGACACAGTTCCATTCCATAAACCAACGATTCTTTGGTGGCCCCGTGGGGTCCCCTTTGTCAAGGTAACAAACACAGAACGGCGACCAAAACACCAACACAGAGTTTGTTACCTTGACAAAGGGGCCCCGTGGGGCCACAAAAGAATCGTTGGTTTATGGAATGAAACCGTGTCACTATTTCTTGAATAAAATCTTGGACTTGGTTCATTGAGGGTGCGGATCTTCTGCATTCTGCTGCATTTGACATTGATCCGCCACCCAGATGGTGGTGGGCGATTCCTTACTGACTTGTGGACTTCCTCAGCTTAGATGTAACACAAGTAACTGAAGGTTTGCGTATAATTAGTGATTTGTGAGCCGAATCCTGTAATATAGGATTGTGGTTTATTTTATCACAGTGAGCACGGTCATGTAGTGTGTTCCATGCTGGCTACTGGTCTTTTATTAGTAAATAAAAAAACAAAATATAAAATAATAAACTAATACAACTAATACACAAAACAAACTTTGAAACCTCCTATAGGCAATCTAACTGTATTCCAGTACGTAGTTTTGTTTGATAAACCTAATTTAGTTTTAGTAGTTTTTAAAATACTTCATCTGGTTAATGTTAAAGGACACCTGTAGTGAGAGAGATATGGAGGCTGCCATATTTATTACTGGTTGCCTGGCTGTCCTGCCGACCCTCTGTCTCAAATACTTTTAGCCATAGCCCCTGAACAAGCATGCAGCAGATCAGGTGTTTCTGACATTATTGTCAGATCTGACAGGATTAGCTGCATTCTTGTTTCTGGTGTGATTCAGACACTACTGCAGCTAAATAGATCAGCAGGACAGCCAGGCAACTGGTATTGATTAAAGTGAACCTGAATCATTTTCAAAATTAAAAAAAAAAAAAAAAAAATCACCTAAGGAGAGGGGAGGTACCGGGTCCTATAGAGGCTTCCTGTTCCTCCTCTTCGTCCCCTCACTCCAGTGCTGTCACCCCCATTAGCATTTTCTGAAGGATGGGTCAGAAACTGTTCTCTTCCCCCCCCCCCCCCCACCCCCCTGCCCCAGGTTCAAACTGCACCTGCTATTCTTATTGCCCCAGAGTTTTGCACACCAAATGCGTGGCCCCTCCCCATCGATCACATGATTAGCGACAACTAGCAAGTGCACGTTCCACTTCTCTACCAAACTTTCCAAATAAAGCTTCTGCAAATGAAGGCTGCCTTCCTTGTATAAGAAATACATTTTCATAACTTCAAAATTAATATCGCCTGCAGAACTTTTAGTGCTGACAGTGGAGTAATTAAACTGCGTCCACAAGACTTCAAAGCTGCCTCTCTAGGCACTCCATGTCTCCATAAAACCACAGCTGCGTGATGTTCCTGTCCGGACCGCCGAGGATATTGGCTGTGGCTAGTAAAGGGGGGAAATCATTAATGTTAAATGACTTCCAAAGGAGCCGGTGACTGTGCAGGCCACCAACCCGAGCCACATACAGCGCAGCTGAGACAGAGCTACACACGCCGCGAACGCCCTCCATCCCCCCCACACCCATTTTTTGGCTCGGTGCACTAAGCGTGCCACGAAACCCCCCCGGTCCCAGGTTGGACCCCAGAAAAATCTGGTCGCTGTATATTAGACTACTTGGAAAGCAGGGACTGTTCATGCTGGCTGCAGTGCATTTGGGCCACATTTCAGCAAAAAAATAATACTTTAGTCTCCTCTCCAGGCCTCTGGCGCGCAGCTCCTCGGACGATCCTCCTCCAATCTCCCGCGCTGACAGGCAGAGCAGGGCTACGGGAAGATGGCGCCCGAAGCCCTGTACTGCAGACACAAATAGTCTCCAGTACAGGGCTTCGGATGCCATCTTCCCGTAGCCCTGCTCTGCCTGCCGGAAGACTATGGAGACTGGAGCGGGGCTGCGGGCTATGAACTGGCCGCGGTGTCCATTAGACGCCGCGGCCAGTTCATGCAATGGTACGGTGGCCAGAGACCCGAGGTCATCCCTCGGATAAAAGCGGGGATGTTTCCCGGGACCTCATGCAGCCTGGGACAGGGGACCCCGAATCCGGGACCTGTTCCAGCTAAAGCGGGACGTATGGTCACCGTATCTAAGAGAAGTGTAAATATGGGGAGGAAATGCAGTTAACCCTTTGCACACTCGCATACAAATGTTTTCATCTAAAGCAATTCACCAGGAACCACTGCAATCCGTACAGAAAAGTTAAAAGCTGGGGCTTTCAGTACAAAATAATATATATCGTCTTGTGTAGTCACCTGCGTCACGCAGAGGTTCCCCAGAGTTCGTATGTGTCCTAACTCTGGCCCTGTAACATGCACAGTGTAAGCAGGCAAGCATTCATTGCATCATTAGAAGCACATATCCTGCTGCCCTCTCTTGGGACACACAGTGCACTAATCCCACAAGGGTGCTACAGTATACATCCATGTGCACCTAACACATCACTATGAGCTGTGCGTATACTAACCAGGGGCGTAGCAATAGGGGCTGCAGAGGTAGCAACTGCATCTGGGCCCTTGGGTCAGAGGGGCCCCTGAGGGGCCCTCCCTCAAACACAATATTAGCTCTCTATTGGCCCTCTGCTGGTAATAATCACTTCTAGGTGTGAGCAGTGCGGCAGCCCCAGGACTGCTCCAAGCCGATTGGCGTGAAGGGTCTTCTAAGGGGATAGCAGGAGATCGCGCACAGGGTGCGCGCACATCTCCTGCTTGGGGGGCGGAGCTCTGCCCCGCCTTCAGTCTCCGAGCGGTGATCGCCGCCGCCGTCTAATTACATTGTACAGCGCTGCGATCAGCAGCAGCGCTGTACCAGGGACAGCCGTGTGACACGCTGTCCCCCTGGGACACTAGAGAGCGATCGGCTCTCATAGGTTGAAGTCTATAACAGCCGATCGTGTCACTGGCAGGCTGGGGTGAACGAGGGAGGGAGGGGAATGTAAAAAAAAAAAAAAAAAAAGTACATTTTATTTAAAAATAAATTACATAAATATTTATTAAAAAAAATAAACAATGTGAGGGTGATCAGACCCCACCAACAGAGAGCTTTGTTGGTGGGGGGAAATCACTTGTATGCTGTGTTGTGCGCCCCTGCAGCGAGGTCTTAAAGCTGCAGTGATCCAATTAACTAAAAATGGCCTGGTCACTAGAGGGGTTTAACACTGCGGTAGTCAAGTGGTTAAATAGTAGTAATCATTAACAAACTGTTTCACGTCTGACACTGTGGTTGCCATTGGCAGGTCTTAGTGCGCCGTATCAATTGTTATGTATAGAGTGCTTGGGGGGCCCCAGTGTAACACTTGCATCGGGGCCCACAACTCCTTAGCTACGCCACTGATACAGACAATGGTTACATGACAGGGAAAGAGGGAGAGCACTGGTTTAATCCCTGGCCACAAGGGTCAGTTACAACAAAAACACACCACACCCCTTTGTCACCTCCTAACTTATTTAAATATCCTAAATTCAGGTGATGAGCCTGGATTCTGTGTTTTTCCTTAAACATTGGGCGGGACACACAGAATGTGGAGTGGATACAATGTCACACATCCTCTACGAAATCCTGGAAGACAGGTGCTTAATAAATGTACTGGTGCCATTTCTTCCTCTTCCAACCAGCTGGAAACTATTATTGGATCTCCCTTCTGATGTCATGCTGTCTGTTGCGCATGTGCAGAGACAAGTCCACCGCTCTGTGTGTTCAGTGCTGTCTTGAAAGCAGGCAACATGATTCAGCAAGGGGGGGGAGCATATAGGTTGGATAAAAAACACAGCACTTCCCATCTTGCTGGTGATGTCAGTTCTATGAATATACCTGAACCTCACACTGTTTGACTAATCACCTTTCGTGATTTTCACACTTGTTATCGAATCACGAATGTCAGCTGAAAGAGTGGCTGATTTTTTAACAATGATGTGGAGGGCTACTTTAACCACTTAACACCAGCCCATAGATAGCGTTAAAGCAGGCGTGCATTTGTACGTGTGTGCACCCCCCACAGCATGCGCTGGCATCATCTGATTGTTTGCTAATGCAAATCATTTTAAATAATCCATTTTTCACTGAAAATTGCAAAAATCGGACATTAAAAACGTCCATTTTGCATTAACAGGTTGAGATAGATTGTTTTCAGAGGACTCCTTTAATATTTACAGTGACAATCATTCATGGTCAGTGCTGTGAAGATAGAGAGAAGAAACCCCAGGGCCTTGCCAGAGAGCGCATCTTCCAGGAAAAACTGGCACGCTCCCTAGACACCAGCAACATTTGGTAGTTACTCAAGTGATCTTAATTCAATTTAATCTATAGAATATTAAATTAAATCCTCATACAGATATCGTTTGTCAGCTCTCATTCCTGATCCCCAGTGAGGAAAATATATGATGATTTATTTACACTGGGAGCGAGGCTTGTTTCAAGGAGAAGTGTACTTATGTTAGATCAACCCCAAAGTTCACTCTGCAAATAGAATCTATTACTGCCTACCGCGTAGAGAAATTACCCATCACCAGCAGTGTATGCACCATCATCAGCTAAACTCCCCTGCAACCTGTGGCCCCATATTATTATTCTGTGATCGGTGCTCTGCTAGCCAGGTCTGATCCAGGCATAGACAGAAAGTAAACAGATTCCAGTGTGCACCATCCATTCAGGCAAGCAGACAGATCACAGATATGGAATGCTGGTTACACAGTTACCGGTTAAAGGTCACCATACATCAAGCGATATGTGGGCAGGTGGTGTAGCGGTTAGCACTCTCGCCTTGCAGCGCTGGGTCCCAGGTTCACATCCCAGCCAGGTCAATATCTGCAAGGAGTTTGTATGTTCTCCCCGTGCATGTGTGGGTTTCCCTCTGGGCACTTCGGTTTCCTCCCACATCTCAAAAACATACAGAGAAGTTAATTGGCTTCCCCCTAAATTGGGCCTAGACTACGACACATATACTACACAATACACACATAGACATAGGACTATGGTAGGGACTAGACTATGAGCTCCTCCAAGGGACGGTTAGGTGACAATATACTCTGTACAGCGAAAGATGTTGGCGCTATATAAATACTAAATAATAATATGGGCAGTTCAACCAAGAGACAGATCTCTCTCTGATCGAAGAGAGATCTGTTGGCTGCCCATACACCACCACCTGATTGGCTGCCTCGCCTCTCCCTCCCCCCCCCCCAAGTGTACATGTCTCCCCCCAGTGTCTGTGCGGTGTAAAACGTCACTCGTCCCACGGTCTCCCCCACTGTCACCTCAAGTGTCACCACATGGTGCGAGGTATAGGACACCTTAGACTTGGGGGGGCAGCATTCGTAGTTTGTACGTTTCTCACGATAATGAGTACCATTTCCCCACCATCAAGCAGTTTCAACTGAGATCTTTCCAGCATGTTCAATCAACACCTTTGACCGATGTTGACCTAAAATCAATCAATCCATCGATCGGACATGTTGCAGTACCGATTTCCGTCCAATCGGATACAAATATTGAATTGGCTGGTCGATTGAGCCGCAGAATGGGTAGATATGTGGGCACCACAATTGTTCTGCAGCATGAGAGGCTTCAGCTAGCTCATTGTCCATTACCTGACTAGCGGAAATCTGCCCAGCTTGTGACTTTTCTGCTGGACTCTGCTGCTATCTAGGCCATGTTGTACTCCATCTTGGACTTCTATAGACTGATACACCAGCTAGTGGAGTGCTAAATGAATATCACGTTTTCATTTGTGATATCTAAACTTGTACTCCAGGATGAAAAGCAAATGTATTACTGTGCAGGTTACCGATTAGCGATAGGTACCGTATCTCTCCATTATCAAAGAAAACCTTTGATTGTCTGGGCCTCAATAAATAGTGGTTACATGATCTTATCTTCTATTCTTCTGTTGCAATGTTCCCTCTGTGTGGAAGAGCCTTAAAGAGAACCAGAGATGAAGCACCCTCATGTATTTTACCTTATAAATCAGTGGGAACATGACAGTAAACACCTAATCTGCTCTTTGTTTCATTGTTCTCTGTTTAATCTGACTGTTATCACCTCTGATAAGAATCCCCGACTGAGCACTCAGTCTGGCTTTGCTATGGAATGATTATAGCTGAGACTGTCTTCTTTGGTGTCTTTTCAAGCCCAAGCATGCCCCCTTGTGGCTCTACTATAATGACTCAGCTATAATTATCCCCTGCAAAGCCAGACTGAATGCTTAGTCTGGGATTCTTATCACAGCTGATAACAGACACTTTTAGCAGTGAGGATGAAACAGAGAGCATGGTAAGTAATTTCTCTAATGTTCTTACTGATATATATGGTAAAATATCCAAGGGTGCTTCGTCTCTGGTTCACTTTAAAGGGAGTCTGAAGCAACCCCCCCCCCACCAAAAAAAAAAAAAACAGATGCTTATCTAAAGAGAGGGAAGGCTCTGGGTCCTAATGAGACTTTCCGTTCCTCTCACGGTCCCCGCGTTCCACCGATGCCTCCCCTATTAGCAGTCTCCAACCGATGGGCCGGAGACCGCTCTCTGCCGCTACAGGAGGCTTCAGAAGTCTTTGGGAGCTACTGAAGACGGGCGGCTCTGTACTGCACATGTGCAAGCATGCTCTCTCTCTCTCTTGCATGCGCAGTACAGAGCCGCCTGTCTTTGGGAGCATTCTGGCTCCATGAAACCTCCCACGGTGGATGATTTGAACTGGGGAACCATGAGAGACCGAGAGCCTTTCCTCTCCTTAGGTAACGTTTTTTGTTTTTTTTTTGCTTCACATTCTCTTTAAGCTGAAGGATGGAGCAGGGAAGCTGCATTACACGATTGCTCCCCGACTCATCTTTCAAAAAAGTAGAGTGATAAGCCGAAATGGATGTGAACGGTCATTTAAACAATCGTTCAATCGTTACGATTTCCACTAAAATCAATGGAATTTTGCGTGAACTTGAACAAGCGTCCGCGATGTGATCAGTCCTGCAAAATGAACATTTGTTGCAGGTAATTAGCCATCTTTAAACATCATTTACCCAATTTTAATTAAACAGTGTTGCAGAAAAAAACATTTGTCATGAAAGTTCGTTGTAAAAATTTGGTCAAAACTGTTTCTGGTGGTTTTGGGCCTTTAGTTTCCTTTGACACAACATTTCCAATTCAACTCCCCTTTCTCACTGTGATGTGACCATTTGTGCTGCATTTTGTCAGGATGGGGCGGGGGGTTGAGGGGCGGGGAGGTTGTTTAAGTTGCATTTTGTCACTTATGCGTGTAACCGTAAATCACAATGCCATGATCTAACAAAAAATAAGGACAGAACAGATCACAGTTCTTAGCAGGTATCTGTTGTCCTCTCATTCATAAGCTTGCTATATGCCTGCTTCATTTCAGTAAACTGAGCTGCTTCTCAAACCAAACAAACTCCTCCCACAGCCAGGCAGCAGGAAGTGATGACACTTTGCATCCTCCCCATAGCATCCCCAAATCCAAAACTTGTCATTTTTTATGGCCTACTGCAAGTGACAGCAACTCAGCAAAAAACTAATTGATAGTACATGTTATTCTGTAATAAATGCACATCCTATATATAGCCTTACACATGCATTTTACAATTCTTTGCAATGTGGTCCTTTAAGCTCCTTAAAGTGAATGGGATCCGCGTTTAAAAAAAAAATGAAGCAAATACTTACCTAAGGAGAGGGAAGGCTCTGGGTCGTATAGAGCCTTCCGTCTCCTCTCTCGGTGCTCTCTATCCTGTGCTGGCTCCCCCCCCCCCTTTCAATCCCCCGCCGAAAGGGTATATGGAAGTCTTTGGGAGCCGTGTCCTCCCGAAGACGTGCGGCTCCATACTGCACAGGCGTGAGCGTGCAAGAGAGCGTGCTTGTGCAGGCGCAGTACAGGGCGGCCCTTCTTCAGGAGCACTTTGGCTCCTTAACCATCTTAGCGGTATGGACGAGCTCAGCTCGTCCATCACCGCCGATGGCTGCCGCTCAGGCCCTGCTGAGCCGATTTTGTTCAAATAAAAAGCAGCACACGCAGCCGGCACTTTGCCAGCCGCGTGTGCTGCCCGATCGCCGCCGCTCTGCGGCGATCCGCCGCGAGCAGCGGCGAAAGAGGGTCCCCCCAGCCGCCTGAGCCCTGCGCAGCCGGAACAAATAGTTCCGGCCAGCGCTAAGGGCTGGATCGGAGGCGGAGGCGTCACTCCGCTCGTCGCCATGGCGACAGGAGAAGCCAAACACGGAAGGCTGCTCATTGCGGCCTTCCGTGTTACTTTTGGCCGCCGGAGGCGATCAGAAGAACGCCTCCGGAGCGCCATCTAGTGGGCTTTCATGCAGCTAACTTTCAGTTGGCTGCATGAAATAGTTTTTTTTTATTTAAAAAAAAACCCTCCCGCAGCCGCCCTGGCGATCTTAATAGAACGCCAGGGTGGTTAAAGACTTCTGAGGCCTCCTTCAGCCGGGTAAAGCAATATTTCACTAAATTAGTCAAATACTGCTACCGGGCGAGCCAGCACCGGAACGAGGGGACCAGGAGAGGATCCAGAAGGCTCTATAGGACCCAGAGCCTTCCCTCTCCTTAGGTAAGTATCTGTCTCATTTTTTTAAATGCGATTCCCATTCACTTTAAGAAAAAACACGTCAGCCAATTAAACTAAATGTTGTTATTTTCTTCATACTTTGTGTGGGCCGTCTGCATCTCAGCGTCTAATCTTCGCCGACAGGTAACGAGTGTGATTTCACCGGTAAACACGCTCGATGCGAGCTGACAGGCAGGCGAGCGGCAGACGCTCATCTTTAAAAGCCTTTTATTACAAGATACAATCTGATTTTTTTTCGGGAGTGTGTGTGTTTTGTTCTTCTGTCCTACTTGTCAGCATCTTTTTTCATAGACTGACAAGTCACCTGGCGTGTTTGTGAGGTTTTTTTTCCCAGTTATCTTTCAGACAAATCAATCCCTGAAATAAAAAAAAAAGGTAACGATCGATGGGCGAGGAGGGAAAATACCAATCACTGTACAGAAAAGAGAAAATACCCCGCTTTTGGCCTTGGGAAGGAGTGAGCGGCGTTTGGCGAGACGTTCGGAGGACGGACAGGTTAGCATAAAGCGAGCGGCTGGGAAATACGCTCATCCCTCTGACAGTCCTTGAGTTGTGCAGCTGGTATTTATAAAAAAAAAAAAAGGAAAAAAGAAAAAGATTTTTCTTGGCAGTAAATAAGACATTTCACTTGCATCAAGCTGTCAGGCATGGAGAGAAGACGCCAACAAATGACAAACTTCTCTGAGCGTCTCTCGCTCTTCACTGCCTAATGGATGGTCTCTGCCTCTTCTCCGGCTTTGTAGGAGATCCTGCTGCTCTTCAACTGGAAGACCCCTCTCTGGAGGCAAATGAGAGAACGCTGTGGCTGCTCAATCAATGTATAGGGGAAGCAGCGGGTGAGGGGAGTTCATTTACCAACTGGTGACTTTAAGGGCCTCCCAGAAGCATGAAGCGGCAGGAAGAGCGCTCGGCACTGCGCAACTTCTATCTGTCAGAGAAGAGGAGGCGCCACAACTTCTACTAGTGGCCTCGTAAAAAGGTGAAGAGGTGGAGCGCTCCGTACGTTTTATTCAAGAACAAGTGCAATTAAATTTACACTTACTATGCGCAGATTAAAAAAAGGCAAGTAGGTGGGCATTGCGTTTGATGCAACATTAAAGTCGCACAACAGCTAGGGGGTGGAGCTATGAGACTGCTGATCCCCTCACAGCTAGGGGGTGGAGCTATGAGACTGCTGATCTCCTCACAGCTAGGGGGTGGAGCTATGAGACTGCTGATCCCCTCACAGCTAGGGGGTGGAGCTATGAGACTGCTGATCCCCTCATAGATAGGGGGTGGAGCTATGAGACTGCTGATCCCCTCACAGCTAGGGGGTGGAGCTATGAGACTGCTGATCCCCTCACAGCTAGGGGGTGGATCTATGTGACTGCTGATCCCCTCACAGCTAGGGGGTGGAGCTATGAGACTGCTGATCCCCTCACAGCTAGGGGGTGGAGCTATGAGACTGCTGATCCCCTCACAGCTAGGGGGTGGAGCTATGAGACTGCTGATCCCCTCACAGGTAGGGGGTGGGGCTATGAGACTGATCTCCTCACAGCTAGGGGGTGGGGCTATGAGACTGCGGATCCCCTCACAGCTAGGGGGTGGAGCTATGAGACTGCTGATCCCCTCACAGCTAGGGGGTGGAGCTATGAGACTGCTGATCCCCTCACAGGTAGGGGGTGGGGCTATGAGACTGATCTCCTCACAGCTAGGGGGTGGGGCTATGAGACTGCGGATCCCCTCACAGCTAGGGGGTGGAGCTATGAGACTGCTGATCCCCTCACAGCTAGGGAGTGGAGCTTTGCGGATCCCCTCACAGCTAGGGGGTGGGGCTAGGAGACTGATCCCCTCACAGCTAAGGAATGGAGCATTTGGGAGATGTTCTGCATCAGGACATGGAGACAACATGGCTGCCAGGAATGAGGGTGAGCTGACTGACAACACCCAATAAAGACACGATCCCGGAAACGTGAGATTCTGGGAGCAGAAAAATCACATAATCCACCTTATTCTTCTATTAATGCTTCTTGTCAGTCACATCCTGTTGTCAGTCCCATTATCAGCCACCTCACATAGGTCACCCCTGGCCTCTGCGCTCCTCCAGGCCCCGCGCTCAACCTGCTTCCGCATGCAGAAAGAGGAGGACGTGGGCCGCCTCGTGCTAACAGGGGATTGCACACCTGACATGAGTGGTCGGACATCCTTTCCACAGCTGGAAGATTAAACACATCAGAGCTCTGAGGAAGACCCGCCGGATTCTGCTGTACAGAAATGGCTCCATAATTACCCACACATAATATATGGATCTGTATGTGAAGGTTAGGCATAGTAATGGGGGTCAGCTCTGGCATAGGGAAAGCTTGGACTTCTCAGTTAGGCTTAGATGTTAGAAAGGGGGATAACTTAGGGACATGAATCATTTACAGGGGTTAAAGATTAATAGTCACAAAGCGAGATTCCTTAAACTGACCACTAACGGTCCAATTTCTAGCGAGAAATCGTTCGAGCGATCATAAATTCTGATCGGATTGGTTGTAAATAATCTCCATTGGTGGACACAATCGATTATGAACGAGTGAAAAAAATGTGGCCCGAATGAATTTTCGTCGAACAAAAATTTGGATTTTCTTGGTGGTCGTGAAAGATAGGAAGCAATGATTGGTTAGTTGATGGTGTAGTGAACGAATTTTCATCCAATCAGAATTTCTGATCGCTCAAACGATTTTTCGCTAGAAATTGGACCGTTAGTGGCCAGCTTTAGGCTAGAGTACGGGCTCAGACACACTATACGCACTTTTCTGAGCGCTTTTTGGCCATCAGAGCTTTCTGAGAGCTTTTTAAAAAAATTCACCCATTGACTTACATTAAAGTTGTGGTAAAAATCGCGCCATTTTACCGGAATCGTGATTTTACCATGATTTAAATTTTAGTCAATGAGAGCATTTAAAAAAAAAGCAGCTAAAAAAACCTCAGATGGCCATAAAGCGATCAGAAAAGCGCTAATAGTGTTTGAGTCCTTAGGGCGTGTACCCACATCCAATTTAGATTGGCTAATGATTGGCCAATTGTTCCACTTCTATGAAAGAGCACAAATATACTTTAAACTAGATCTTCAGGTTCACAAGTTACACATTATGTTATTTATAAACTACCAAGCCCAAAGATTCGGAAGAGGGGCTATAGAGTGACATCATAGTCTAGAAGGGGGTGTGGCTGAGACCGGACTTGAGATACACAGTAAGGAAGGAATAAAACAGCGGTCCTGGAGAGAAGACTGACGTTGTTACATAATGCAGATGATAGTTACACGCCAGGAGTAAAATACGGTTTCTTCCTGTATTTCAGCTTTCGTGAAGAATTACGCAGAAATGTAGGCATGTCGTTACGCCGATTAACGCAAACCGATCCTGACATTCAAAGCAAAGACGCGTTAAACCAGATTGGTGGCACTGATGCTCAGGTACATTTCACGCCTCCTTCCAACGATGCATACCTCATCCAACAATGGAGTCGCCTATCGGCGGTTTGCACCAGCAAATTACAAATCTCATTGCAGAATGGTATTTTCAGCGAACCTGCGCGACATACTGCCTACCTGCTCCCCCCCCTCCCCACCCCCCCTCCCAGCACCCTCTCCTGCAGCTACCTCGTGACAAGCTCAATTGCTACTCCGGAGTTCTGTGTCATCGCTAAGTATGGAGTTTGTAAAATTAGACGGTAATTAGAAGCTTCTCTGTGACAGATTCCGAACGAGAGCAGCGGCAAGGGGAGACGGTATGCTAACTACCTGCGCCGTGAGCTGGGCCGCGATAATGAAGAGCGCCGAGGCAGGGAAGGGTTAACGCAGGGGAACTTGCCATGAAATGAATGTTATATACAGATTTGTTCTATAAAAAGGCTTACACTAAAAATGCAGCCGGCATGCAAATACTGGCAGGAGAGAAAATACTTACAAACTGGATTTTCAGTAGATGGTATAGGCAAAGGCTCCCATCCCTGATGAATAAGTCAAGGAAACTAAACCTTATGTCTACACAAGCCAATTATCACAATGCTATTAAAATATGTGTGTCTGCAGCCTGCTAGAATCCTCCAGATACAGCCGCTGATTCAGAATATGCTCAGAGGCAGCCGGGACAGCAGGTCATTGTTTGGCGACTGGTACACCCCAAACTCCCATTTCCCACAGGCTTAGGGTGCATACACACATCCAATATTGATTGGCCAATTTTACCACCTCCACATAATACGAGGGGCAACAGATTTTGAATACTATTAACAGAATGTGTAGTTAAAGAGAACCAGAGATGAAGCACCCTCTTGTATTTTACCTTATGAATCAGTGGGAACATGACAGTAAACACCTAATCTGCTCTTTCTTTCATTGTTCTCTGTTTAATCTGACTGTTATCACCTCTGATAAGAATCCCCGACTGAGCACTCAGTCTAGCTTTGCTACGGAAAGATTATAGCTAAGTCTGTCTTCTCTGGTGTCTTTTCAAGCCCAAGCCTGCCCCCTTGTGGCTCTGCTATAATGACTCAGCTATAATTATTCCCTGCAAAGCCAGACTGAATGCTCAGGATTCTTATCACAGCTGATAACAGACACTTTTAGCAGTGAGGATGAGAACAGAGAGCATGGTAAGTGTTTTCTCTAATATTCTTACTGATATATATGGTAAAATACACAAGGGTGCTTCGTCCCTTTAAGTTACAAATATTTATTGGAAAAAAAATAAAAATATTAAAATGTATGCAGTGGCCTGACAGGTTTCAGAAGGATCACCTTCGCTTCATCGGAGGCAGTTCAATCATGATCAATCATGATGAATCATTAGCAAACTGCCTCCGATGAAGCGAAGGTGATCCTTCTGAAACGTGTCAGGCCACTGCATGCATTTTAATCTTTTTATTTTGTCCAATAAAGGTTTGTGACTTACCTATTGGCGCCAATAGTCTGATTTACTCATTTCCTGATCCGGCCTTAGACTCCTCTGAAGAGCTTTAACGTCTTCCATACTGGATACCTGGACGGCGCTTACACACAGGTGGGACGATCGAGGACAGATAGACAGTGCTTTATTCACTGAGTGCTGAACTGGCCTTCTCCGCCATCTAATAAGGTGAGCTGCTTTCTGCATTGGGAGGTGAGGATCTGGTTTATACTTTGAAAACACAAGGAGCAGTTCCTTATCATTTTTAGTTTCCCAGCAGTATTGTGGTACTCTCTGGACGCACAGCAGCATGCTTGTCTTTTTAGCCTTGGAACGATTTACTGTGTGCTCCAAGTGAGCTCCCCCAGGGACTAGGGGGGTGATGTACAATTTCCCCAGCAGTCACACAGGCAGTGGGTTTTCTCCGCCCACAGCACAAACAGAACCGCTAAAGCACATTTGGACAAGGCAGCTCCAGTCACAGAGGTGGTGGCTCCATCTCCCCACCAGTCACAGAGGTGGTGGTTCCATTTTCCCACCAGTCACAGAGGTGGTGGCTCCATTTTCCCACCAGTCACAGAGGTGGTGGCTCCATTTCCTCTCCAGTCACAGAGGTGGTGGTTCCATTTCCCCACCAGTCACAGAGGTGGTGGCTCCATTTCCCCTCCAGTCACAGAGGTGGTGGCTCCATTTCCCCACCAGTCACAGAGGTGGTGGTTCCATTTCCCCTCCAGTCACAGAGGTGGTGGCTCCATTTCCCCTCCAGTCACAGAGGTGGTGGCTCCATTTCCCCACCAGTCACAGAGGTGGTGGCTCAATTTCCCCTCCAGTCACAGAGGTGGTGGCTCCATTTCCCCACCAGTCACAGAGGTGGTGGCTCCATTTCCCCTCCAGTCCCAGAGGTGGTGGCTCCATTTCCCCTCCAGTCACAGAGGTGGTGGCTCCATTTCCCCTCCAGTCCCAGAGGTGGTGGCTACATTTCAGCTGGGTCTGGCCATAGGACAGATTGCGGCACAGGCCTAGCTAGGATTTTCAGCATCCGGGGACAAACACAAAATTGGGCGTGGTCATGCAGCAGGAATGTGGGCATGGGTGGAGCTAAAGTGTCCCCACTCTCACATGCGCCCCTACAGTGACCCCTTCTTGCCCCGCCTATGCGACGCCCCTGCACTGCAGCCACCGCGGATCACAGCAAGTCTCATTTCCCAGCAGTCACCAACATTACACAGCTAAAGAACAAAGTGACCCTACTATTTGTATAATGAACCCTGGGCATACATGTACTGACCATATTTTGGGTATAGACGGTGGTTCGTTTTGAACTTCTAGGCAGCAGAGCCTTGCTAGCCGTATCTGGCGGTCTGGCTGGCCCGGAAGCAAGATGCTCATCCGAGAGACTGCAACATGGTCAAGCCACAGATCAGGGAAGCAATAATCTACTACAATTTGCTACGGCCGCTGCAGATAAATTCACTGTCAAGGTGAAACCAGGCAAGGTAACAAATCAGGAAACAGACTGGAAGTCCATAAACAAGCCAGGGTGGGAGCAAACTGCAAACAGGATGCAGGAGGAGAGGGCCGAGGGAAAACCAGGAGTGTAATCCAGGATCAAGATCCGAGAGTGCGGAATAGAAGACACAGAGTCAGGAACAGGATCCAGAACAGGACAAAGGTCCCAAAGAAAAGCCAGGATCAGGATCCGGGAGTGCGGAATAGAGGACACAGAGTCAGGAACAGGATCCAGAACAGGACAAAGGTCCCAAAGAAAAGCCAGGATCAAGATCCGAGAGTGCGGAATAGAGGACACAGAGTCAGGAACAGGATCCAGAACAAGACACAGGTCCAAAAGAAAGGCCAGGATCAGGATCCGGGAGTGCGGAATAGAGGACACAGAGGCAGGAACAGGATCCAGGACAGGACACAGGACCCAAAGGAAAGCCAGGATCAAGATCCGAGAGTGCGGAATAGAAGACACAGAGTCAGGAACAGGAACCAGAACAGGACAAAGGTCCTAAAGAAAGGCCAGGATCAGGATCCAGGAGTGCGGAATAGAGGACACAGAGTCAGGAACAGGATCCAGAACAAGACACAGGTCCAAAAGAAAGGCCAGGATCAGGATCCGGGAGTGCGGAATAGAGGACACAGAGTCAGGAACAGGATCCAGAACCGGGCACAGGTCCCAAAGAAAGGCCAGGATCAGGATCCGGGAGTGCGGAATAGAAGACACAGAGTCAGGAACAGGATCCAGGACAGGACACAGGTCCCAAAGGAAAGCCAGGATCAGGATCCGGGAGTGCGGAATAGAGGATACAGAGTCAGGAACAGGATCCAGAACAGGACACAGGTCCCAAAGAAAGGCCAGGATCAGGATCCGGGAGTGCGGAATAGAGGACACAGAGGCAGGAACAGGATCCAGGACAGGACACAGGTCCCAAAGGAAAGCCAGGATCAGGAACCGGGAGTGCGGAATAGAAGACACAGAGTCAGGAACAGGATGCAGAACAGGACACAGGTCCCAAAGAAAGGCCAGGATCAGGATCCGGGAGTGCGGAATAGAAGACACAGAGTCAGGAACAGGATCCAGAACAGGACACAGGTCCCAAAGAAGGGCCAGGATCAGGATCTGGGAGTGCGGAATAGAAGACACAGAGTCAGGAACAGGATCCAGGACAGGACACAGGTCCCAAAGAAAGGCCAGGATCAGGATCCGGGAGTGCGGAATAGAGGACACAGAGTCAGGAACAGGATCCAGAACAGGACACAGGTCCCAAAGAAAGGCCAGGATCAGGATCCGGGAGTGCGGAATAGAAGACACAGAGTCAGGAACAGGATCCAGAACAGGACACAGGTCCCAAAGAAAGGCCAGGATCAGGATCCGGGAGTGCGGAATAGAGGACACAGAGTCAGGAACAGGATCCAGAACAGGACACAGGTCCCAAAGAAAGGCCAGGATCAGGATCCGGGAGTGCGGAATAGAGGATACAGAGTCAGGAACAGGATCCAGAACAGGACACAGGTCCCAAAGAAAGGCCAGGATCGGGATCTGGGAGTGCGGAATAGAGGACACAGAGTCAGGAACAGGATCCAGAACAGAACACAGGTCCCAAAGAAAGGCCAGGATCAGGATCCGGGAGTGCGGAATAGAGGACACAGAGTCAGGAACAGGATCCAGAACAGGACACAGGTCCCAAAGAAAGGCCAGGATCAGGATCCGGGAGTGCGGAATAGAGGACACAGAGTCAGGAACAGGATCCAGGACAGGACACAGGTCCCAAAGAAAGGCCAGGATCAGGATCCGGGAGTGCGGAATAGAAGACACAGAGTCAGGAACAGGATCCAGGACAGGACACAGGTCCCAAAGGAAAGCCAGGATCAGGATCCGGGAGTGCGGAATAGAGGACACAGAGGCAGGAACAGGATCCAGGACAGGACACAGGTCCCAAAGGAAAGCCAGGATCAGGATCCGGGAGTGCGGAATAGAAGACACAGAGTCAGGAACAGGATCCAGAACCGGGCACAGGTCCCAAAGAAAGGCCAGGATCAGGATCCGGGAGTGCGGAATAGAAGACACAGAGTCAGGAACAGGATGCAGAACAGGAGACAGGTCCCAAAGAAAGGCCAGGATCAGGATCCGGGAGTGCGGAATAGAGGACACAGAGTCAGGAACAGGATCCAGAACAGGACACAGGTCTCAAAGAAAGGTCAGGATCAGGATCCGGGAGTGCGGAATAGAAGACACAGAGGCAGGAACAGGATCCAGAACAGAACACAGGTCTCAAAGAAAGGCCAGGATCAGGATTCGGGAGTGCGGAATAGAAGACACAGAGGCAGGAACAGGATCCAGAACAGGACACAGGTCTCAAAGAAAGGTCAGGATCAGGATCCGGGAGTGCGGAATAGAAGACACAGAGTCAGGAACAGGAACCAGAACAGGACACAGGTCCCAAAGAAAGGCCAGGATCGGGATCTGGGAGTGCGGAATAGAAGACACAGAGTCAGGAACAGGATCCAGAACAGGACACAGGTCCCAAAGAAAGGCCAGGATCAGGATCCGGGAGTGCGGAATAGAGGACACAGAGTCAGGAACAGGAACCAGAACAGGACAAAGGTCCCAAAGAAAGGCCAGGATCAGGAGCCAGGAGTGCGGAATAGAAGACACAGAGTCAGGAACAGGATCCAGGACAGGACATCGGTCCCAAAGAAAGGCCAGGATCAGGATCCAGGAGTGCGGAATAGAGGACACAGAGTCAGGAACAGGATCCAGGACAGGACACAGGTCCCAAAGAAAGGCCAGGATCAGGATCCGGGAGTGCGGAATAGAGGACACAGAGTCAGGAACAGGATCCAGAACAGGACACAGGTCCCAAAGAAAGGCCAGGATCAGGATCCGGGAGTGCGGAATAGAGGACACAGAGTCAGGAACAGGATCCAGGACAGGACACAGGTCCCAAAGAAAGGCCAGGATCAGGATCCGGGAGTGCGGAATAGAGGACACAGAGTCAGGAACAGGATCCAGAACAGGACACAGGTCCCAAAGAAAGGCCAGGATCAGGATCCGGGAGTGCGGAATAGAGGACACAGAGTCAGGAACAGGATCCAGGACAGGACACAGGTCCCAAAGGAAAGCCAGGATCAGGATCCGGGAGTGCGGAATAGAGGACACAGAGTCAGGAACAGGATCCAGGACAGGACACAGGTCCCAAAGGAAAGCCAGGATCAGGATCCGGGAGTGCGGAATAGAAGACACAGAGTCAGGAACAGGATCCAGAACCGGGCACAGGTCCCAAAGAAAGGCCAGGATCAGGATCCGGGAGTGCGGAATAGAAGACACAGAGGCAGGAACAGGATCCAGAACCGGGCACAGGTCCCAAAGAAAGGCCAGGATCAGGATCCGGGAGTGCGGAATAGAGGACACAGAGTCAGGAACAGGATGCAGAACAGGACACAGGTCCCAAAGAAAGGCCAGGATCAGGAGCCGGGAGTGCGGAATAGAGGACACAGAGTCAGGAACAGGATCCAGAACAGAACACAGGTCTCAAAGAAAGGCCAGGATCAGGATTCGGGAGTGCGGAATAGAAGACACAGAGGCAGGAACAGGATCCAGAACAAGACACAGGTCCCAAAGGAAAGCCAGGATCAGGATCCGGGAGTGCGGAATAGAGGACACAGAGTCAGGAACAGGATCCAGGACAGGACACAGGTCCCAAAGAAAGGCCAGGATCAGGATCCGGGAGTGCGGAATAGAGGACACAGAGTCAGGAACAGGATCCAGAACAGGACACAGGTCCCAAAGAAAGGCCAGGATCAGGATCCGGGAGTGCGGAATAGAGGACACAGAGTCAGGAACAGGATCCAGGACAGGACACAGGTCCCAAAGAAAGGCCAGGATCAGGATCCGGGAGTGCGGAATAGAGGACACAGAGTCAGGAACAGGATCCAGAACAGGACACAGGTCCCAAAGAAAGGCCAGGATCAGGATCCGGGAGTGCGGAATAGAGGACACAGAGTCAGGAACAGGATCCAGGACAGGACACAGGTCCCAAAGGAAAGCCAGGATCAGGATCCGGGAGTGCGGAATAGAGGACACAGAGTCAGGAACAGGATCCAGGACAGGACACAGGTCCCAAAGGAAAGCCAGGATCAGGATCCGGGAGTGCGGAATAGAAGACACAGAGTCAGGAACAGGATCCAGAACCGGGCACAGGTCCCAAAGAAAGGCCAGGATCAGGATCCGGGAGTGCGGAATAGAAGACACAGAGGCAGGAACAGGATCCAGAACCGGGCACAGGTCCCAAAGAAAGGCCAGGATCAGGATCCGGGAGTGCGGAATAGAGGACACAGAGTCAGGAACAGGATGCAGAACAGGACACAGGTCCCAAAGAAAGGCCAGGATCAGGAGCCGGGAGTGCGGAATAGAGGACACAGAGTCAGGAACAGGATCCAGAACAGAACACAGGTCTCAAAGAAAGGCCAGGATCAGGATTCGGGAGTGCGGAATAGAAGACACAGAGGCAGGAACAGGATCCAGAACAGAACACAGGTCTCAAAGAAAGGCCAGGATCAGGATTCGGGAGTGCGGAATAGAAGACACAGAGGCAGGAACAGGATCCAGAACAGGACACAGGTCTCAAAGAAAGGTCAGGATCAGGATCCGGGAGTGCGGAATAGAAGACACAGAGTCAGGAACAGGAACCAGAACAGGACACAGGTCCCAAAGAAAGGCCAGGATCAGGATCCAGGAGTGCGGAATAGAGGACACAGAGTCAGGAACAGGATCCAGGACAGGACACAGGTCCCAAAGGAAAGCCAGGATCAGGATCCGGGAGTGCGGAATAGAAGACACAGAGTCAGGAACAGGATCCAGAACCGGGCACAGGTCCCAAAGAAAGGCCAGGATCAGGATCCGGGAGTGCGGAATAGAAGACACAGAGGCAGGAACAGGATCCAGAACAGAACACAGGTCCCAAAGAAAGGCCAGGATCAGGATCCAGGAGTGCGGAATAGAGGACACAGAGGCAGGAACAGGATCCAGAACAGAACACAGGTCCCAAAGAAAGGCCAGGATCAGGATCCGGGAGTGCGGAATAGAAGACACAGAGTCAGGAACAGGATCCAGAACCGGGCACAGGTCCCAAAGAAAGGCCAGGATCAGGAACCGGGAGTGCGGAATAGAAGACACAGAGTCAGGAACAGGATCCAGAACAAGACACAGGTCCCAAAGAAAGGCCAGGATCAGGAACCGGGAGTGCGGAATAGAAGACACAGAGTCAGGAACAGGATCCAGGACAGGACACAGGTCTCAAAGGAAAGCCAGGATCAGGATCCGGGAGTGCGGAATAGAGGACACAGAGGCAGGAACAGGATCCAGGACAGGACACAGGTCCCAAAGGAAAGCCAGGATCAGGATCCGGGAGTGCGGAATAGAGGACACAGAGTCAGGAACAGGATCCAGGACAGGACACAGGTCCCAAAGGAAAGCCAGGATCAGGATCTGGGAGTGCGGAATAGAAGACACAGAGTCAGGAACAAGATCCAGAACAGGACACAGGTCCAAAAGAAAGGCCAGGATCAGGATCCGGGAGTGCGGAATAGAGGACACAGAGTCAGGAACAAGATCCAGAACAGGACACAGGTCCAAAAGAAAGGCCAGGATCAGGATCCGGGAGTGCGGAATAGAGGACACAGAGTCAGGAACAAGATCCAGAACAGGACACAGGTCCAAAAGAAAGGCCAGGATCAGGATCCGGGAGTGCGGAATAGAGGACACAGAGTCAGGAACAGGATCCAGAACAGGACACAGGTCCCAAAGAAAGGCCAGGATCAGGATCTGGGAGTGCGGAATAGAGGACACAGAGTCAGGAACAGGATCCAGAACAGGACATCGGTCCCAAAGAAAGGCCAGGATCAGGAGCCGGGAGTGCGGAATAGAGGACACAGAGTCAGGAACAGGATCCAGAACAGGAGACAGGTCCCAAAGAAAGGCCAGGATCAGGATCCGGGAGTGCGGAATAGAGGACACAGAGTCAGGAACAGGATCCAGAACAGGACACAGGTCCCAAAGAAAGGCCAGGATCAGGATCTGGGAGTGCGGAATAGAGGACACAGAGTCAGGAACAAGATCCAGAACAGGACACAGGTCCAAAAGAAAGGCCAGGATCAGGATCCGGGAGTGCGGAATAGAGGACACAGAGTCAGGAACAGGATCCAGAACAGGACACAGGTCCCAAAGAAAGGCCAGGATCAGGATCTGGGAGTGCGGAATAGAGGACACAGAGTCAGGAACAGGATCCAGAACAGGACATCGGTCCCAAAGAAAGGCCAGGATCAGGAGCCGGGAGTGCGGAATAGAGGACACAGAGTCAGGAACAGGATCCAGAACAGGAGACAGGTCCCAAAGAAAGGCCAGGATCAGGATCCGGGAGTGCGGAATAGAGGACACAGAGTCAGGAACAGGATCCAGGACAGGACACAGGTCCCAAAGAAAAGCCAGGATCAGGATCCGGGAGTGCGGAATAGAGGACACAGAGGCAGGAACAGGATCCAGGACAGGACATCGGTCCCAAAGGAAAGCCAGGATCAGGATCCGGGAGTGCGGAATAGAAGACACAGAGTCAGGAACAAGATCCAGAACAGGACACAGGTCCCAAAGAAAGGCCAGGATCAGGATCCGGGAGTGCGGAATAGAGGACACAGAGTCAGGAACAGGATCCAGAACAGGACATCGGTCCCAAAGAAAGGCCAGGATCAGGATCCAGGAGTGCGGAATAGAAGACACAGAGTCAGGAACAGGATCCAGAACAGGACACAGGTCCCAAAGAAAGGCCAGGATCAGGATCCGGGAGTGCGGAATAGAGGACACAGAGTCAGGAACAGGATCCAGAACAGGAGACAGGTCCCAAAGAAAGGCCAGGATCAGGATCCGGGAGTGCGGAATAGAGGACACAGAGTCAGGAACAGGATCCAGAACAGGAGACAGGTCCCAAAGAAAGGCCAGGATCAGGATCCGGGAGTGCGGAATAGAAGACACAGAGTCAGGAACAGGATCCAGAACAGGACACAGGTCCCAAAGAAAGGCCGGGATCAGGATTCAGGAGTGCGGAATAGAGGACACAGAGTCAGGAACAGGATCCAGAACAGGACACAGGTCCCAAAGAAAGGCCGGGATCAGGATCCGGGAGTGCGGAATAGAAGACACAGAGTCAGGAACAGGATCCAGAACAGGACACAGGTCCCAAAGAAAGGATATGTTCCAGTATCCACCAGAGATGGACAAATGTGCTGCATGTGATTGTGTTTGCGTCCCATTCATTGCAATGGAGTCGGACTTGGCGTGCATAAAAATTGCAAACAAGCAAGAAAATCTTCTGCGTTTTTTCCTGTGCACTTTTGCTGCGGGAACAGTTTTTACTCAAGTGACTAATTTGTGTTTCTCTGATTGGCTGATGGTACTTTTTACCATCTTGCTTCCTGTGTAGGCTGGCACTGACCAGCCAGTCAGAGATGCACAAATCAGTCATGTGATATTTTAATCATGTGCTTCCCCATAAAATTTCCTTGTATGAGAAATTCTTGATGGCAATTAGAGTGGCTCTAAGGTGGATCAGACACAACACAGAGGGCCTGCAGGAAACCACGCAAACGCGGCGGAACAACAACTGAAACACATCATGTCCAGGCTGGGATGTGAAATTGGAACTCTGGTGCTGAGCTCTATCCACTATACTGCCCCCAGGTGGTCATCACAGCCTAGGACATTGCGGTTCCTAAGCGAGCAGTATAAGGCCTCTTGCACACTGCAAGCGATTCCGATTCAGATTCCGCTTTTTAATCGGTTTTTACATCCGATTCCGATTTGCAGTTTGCTCCCTGCACACTGCAAATTGGAATCTGAATCGGATGTAAAAACTGGTTAAAAAGCGGAATCTGAATCGGAATAGCTTGCAGTGTGCAAGAGGCCTCAAGGTGTCAAAATCAGCATGTCTGGGTTAGCAAGTAGTACTGCAAGCATGGACAAATTAATATTAAAGTCACAACAAGTAGAGAATTTAAGAGCCAGGTTCACAAACAATTACTGAAAAACTCAAAAATGAGGGTCCAGCTGTAACTTAAGCAGCATTGGGTACCTGGGTCCTGGGACTTGTCCAGCCCTGCAGTAATGAATGCCAGGGAACGTCAATGGGAAAAAGGCCAAAATTTGTGTAAAACAAATTGGACAATTTTTTCTACTGCGGTATCCAAAATCACTTTGGGGTGATGCTACACGGACCATCTGGATGCTGACAGTTCTTAACGTCCTTATTTCTGAACAAACCAAAACAGGAAGCCACTAAAGTGACATATGATCGGTCCCCGCGGATTGCAGCCATGTACCTATTCCGCTTGCGCGTTGTTTTATTGTTAAAAGCTTATGAATATGTTTTTTCCCATTAATTCTTTTTAACACATCTGAAACACGTCTTCTTGACAAAATGACACATTTCAAATGATGTGTCAGGAATTCTTATTCTCGCTGCATTGCTGCAATGAGCGCGACCCCGCGGGCAAATCTCCAGGGCGACTTCTGTAGCCTTCAAGCCGTCACAAAACAGACTGGTAAAGGCCCATCTGCCTCGGCTCCCCGCAAAGTCCGCAAACACCTGAGCAGATCAAACAGTCTGTCCAGAAGGAAATCGATTTCTCATCTCAGCGGGGGCTGAAGGTCGCACGACGAATCCGGGAAGAAACGTCTCAGAACCTGACGCAGGGGGGACTGACAGTCCTGCGCAACTCCTTGTGAGAACGGTAATCTGCCGCAACATCAGCCCCAGCTGTGATGTACTCACTCGCTACTGTCGCCACTCTCTACACGTATCAAAGAGAAACTGTACAGTAAACTTTGTTTGCTTATTCTAAAGCTCGCTTCGAGGCCCAGGTAAGTATACCTGGAACAGCTTAGCATTCAGAAGGCTTTATTGCGGTTCAATGTACAGTGGCAGAGTATGGGTGGTGGAATGGTGGATAGCACTATTGCCTGGCAGCACTGGGCTTTAATTCAAAGTTAGGCCAGGCCACTATCTGTATGGAGATTGTATGTTCCCTGTTTGTGTAGGTTTCCTCCTCCTCAAAGAGAACCCGAGGCGGGGTTCTCACAATGCAATCCCCATACAGAGGCTGGGTCTGCCTATACAGCCCAGCCTCTGTTGCTATTTTAATCCCCCCTAAATCCCCCCTGCGCTCTGTAATCCCCCCTAAAACACAGCCGTGCTGTGCGGGCTGTGTTTATCTCTTTACTGTCACTCTCGCTGCTCCCCCCGCCTCATGCATAGCTCCGGTCCCCGCCTGCGTCCCTTCCCTCCAATCAGCGGCGAGGGAAGGGACACGGGCGAGGACCGGCGCTCTGCAGGAGGCGGGGGGGAGCGGCGAGAGTGACAGTAAAGAGATAAACACAGTCCGCTCTGACAAGCTGCGTGTCAGCAGCGCGGCTGTGTTTTAGGGGGGATTACAGAGCGCAGGGGGGATTTAGGGGGGATTAAAATAGCAACAGAGGCTGGGCTGTATAGGCAGACCCAGCCTCTGTATGCAGCTAGCATTGTGAGAACCCCGCCTCGGGTTCTCTTTAATATTTCATGGTAGGAAATTATGTTTGATATCAAAATTTTGCAGATTTTTCATGGGTCATGAAAATGCTATTCTATGCGGGCGACAAGCGATGCCCAAAGTAAGGACGAATAATGCATTGATGACCAACTTTGCCCTCAAAATGTAGAGAAAGGTCTGTCTGGAGCAGGACTCCCAATCCCGCCTCCCAGGCAGATGCTTCAAAGGATGGGCATGGCAGGCAACTTTATACTCCCAATTTCCATCATAATGACTTACTTCTAAAAAGGAGGCTCGTGGAGATAACTTGCTAAGCTGGGACTCCTACATACATGGACTTTCACTGAGGACTTTGGACCTTAAAGGATTCAGACATCCTCAAATATTAACCACTTTATCCACCACTACAGTATATCTCCGTCCTCTGTGACTTCATCTAAGCCAGGAGTCAGTAGATATAAGTCTTGTAGCAGAAGCAGTGCTGTGCAGGATTGGGCTTGCTCCTGTGCACATTTCTGGCACTATCTGATGCAGCACTAATTGGTGAAGGGGAATATATGTTTCCTGAGCTAATGAGATTGATTTTTACTATTAAAAATACTTTTATTCTCTCAGTTCATAGTGAAATATACACTCTGCAGCATTATTTCAGAACCAAATATCTTCAGCATAAATTGGGACAGGAACATAATCTAAGTTTTGTGATAAGCGGTAAGAATAGCCAAACAAAATTTGTGTTTTTTATCTACAGTAGCACTTTTTTATTTTTAAACTGGAATTGGTAAAACTGAGAAATGTGGTTTTTAAAATTTTCTCCCCCTTGTTTTCCCATTAAAATTCATAGAAAACAAAATTGTTTGAGGGAAAAAATGGCATACAATGACAGCCTATTTGTGTGGGAAAAAAACAATATATATTTAATTTCTGTGTCATAAGTAGGGATAAAGTTATTTCTGATTAAATAGGGACATCGCTAAACTGTCAAAACTGCTCTGGTCCATAAGTGGGAAACAAGGTCTGGATGCGAAGTGGTTAAGAATTATTTATTGCATTTTTTTAGAATACCGTATATACTTGTGTATACGCCGACCCACGTATAAGCAGAGGTACCTACTTTTCCACCAGAAACCAGGAAAAAGCGATTGACCCGCGTATAAGCCGAGGACAGGAAATATAGCAGCTTGCGTGTTTCAATAATCAAAATAAGTGCCAATAAAGTTACATTATAGGAAGCCCGAGATAAGTATGTTTGTGTTTATAGCTTATCTGGTATACTTTAACATTTATGGTAAACATACACAAGTGCTGCCGACTTCCAGATTCTACTGGAGATTTACGGTACCTGATGTTACCTTCCTGCCATCAGCCCAATATCTGAACATCCCTCAAACGCCAGCTTCTTCTACCTTCTTATAGCAGAATTACTAGAACTGTCCCCAGCTACAGAACTGGAAGAGCAGTGTAACCTGTTGATGCCGCGGAGCCCCTCTTTAGCCTGACTATCGCATACTCTCTGTCGGACGACGCATAAGATGGCATCACAGAGATGAAATTGCTTAGATTGTGTCTGCGCATCCAAGACACCCCTGTTGCCTGCGCCAAAACAAACAAAAAACCCAGTAAAAACAGATTACCAAAAGTTATTGAGGAAGAACTGCAGAGCCAAATCTGTGGTTTGGGGACAGATTATCATGGTGAAGTCTCACTACAGGTGCTGGCATCACTTCTGCACGTTGATCGATCAGCACTGCACTAGGGGATCCAGGCGCAGGTCAGTCTTCACACAGCATAGTGGTTGACTCACATATAAGCCGAGGGGGGGGGGGGGGGGACTTTCCCAGTACATTTTTTGTGTGCTAAAATTAGGCTTATACATGAGTATATATGGCCATTTACCTGGTTTGCGTACCGCAGAACAAACCTTGCTTTCTACAGATGCTACCCAGAGACCTGTATTGTTTAGCAAGATTAGGTTGTACTAGCCATTTCTTTCTGCTGGCTTAGAATAGTCAGAAGGGACCTTTTCCCTTACGATTGAAAGGTGGTGGCAGCTGAACCATTGGCGTTTTCAAGTGTTCATTCCTGGCCTTTCTGTTTGCCCAGTTCCAGCTACTCCGGCACATTGATTGCATCCAGGAGATTGGATGGTCTGTGGGCTGAAGCAGATTAGGACGCATTAAACAGGCTCGTCGCCAGTAGGGTGTGTGTGACAGGAATCTATTGTTTATCCTGCTTAGGTTGTCACATGATCACACCTGATTGGCCCGCTTACTAGTTGCATCCAGTGGGGACAAGATGTGAGCTGCATTGAAGTGGCCCAACACATGAAACAGGTATTCTGTGCACCCCTTTGCTTCTACACACTGCTTGCACTCACTGATCTTCCGGATTGGTATTCGCATTTGACTTGCTCCGTTTTGGGTTATATTTTGGCTGTAAGGAGTTTGCTAGTGACTGCTGCGCTCTTTCTATCCTGCCTGCAGCCTGCCCGGATCATTTCTCTTTGCAATCCTGCCAGCCTGACCTGTCGAGTCTATCGAATTACCCAGCAGCAGCTGAATCTGAATTATACATTTTAGCTTGGATTCTTCTAAAGGAAGGAATTGAAACACATGGGCACTGTTACTGAAAAAGTGAAAGAAATATGATGTAATCCAAAGTTTACTAGACTTTCCCAAAGTGTCCCGGGGGCTGCAGTGTGTGGTGAATAAAAGTTATAGGAGTCCTCGTTATTAATCTTTAAATATCTTTTCCCTTGCATTTATATGCTTTGATACGTTCCTGAAAACACTGTATGATGGAGAGAGGTTTAATGAACTTTCAGAATCATTTCCCCTTCTCCCTGCTGTATTAACCACTTCAGGATCGAAAGGTTTTCTTCCCTCAAAACCAAAACGTTTACATTTCAGCGCTCCTCCCATTCATTCTCTGATAACTTTACTGCTACTCATCATATGTGAACGGTCTATAGCTTGTTTTTTTCGCCACAAATTAGGCTTTGCAATGGTGATATTTTATATTAGTAATAATGTTATTCTCTATGCATTTTACAGGGGAAAAAAGAGAAAAAAATGAAAAAAACACACTATTTTTATATTTCCAACCACTGTAGTTTTAAAGGAATACTTAAAGAGAACCAGAGATGAAGCACCCTCTTGTATTTTACCTTATAAATCAGTGGGAACATGACAGTAAACACCTAATCTGCCCTTTGTTTCATTGTTCTCTGTGTAATCTGACTGTTATCACCTCTGATAAGAATCCCCGACTGAGAAGTCAGGCTGCTCCGTCTAGCTTTGCTACAGAAAGATTATAGCTAAGTCTGTATTCTGTGGTGTTATTTCAAGTCCAAGCCTGCCCCCTTGTGGCTTTGCTATAATGACTCAGCAATAATCATTCCCAGCAAAGCCAGATTTAATTGCTCAGTCTGGGATTCTTGTGACTGCTGTTAACAGACACTTTTAGCAGTGAGGAGGAAACAGAGAGCATGGTAAGTGTTTTCTCTAATGTTCTTACTGATATACATGGTAAAATACACAAGGGTGCTTCCTCTCTGGTTCCCTTTAAGGCAAAAAAAAAAAAAAACAACATTTACTCACCTGGGGCATCCCTCAGCCCCCCGAAGCTGGATGGTGCCCTCGCAGCCCCGCTCCGATCGTCCTGTCCCCGCCGGCGGCTACTTCCGGTTCGGCGACAGCCGCCGACAGGCTGGGAACGCGGCTGATTTTCCGCGTTCCCAGCCGCTATATCACCTTCTATGCTGCTATAGCGTATATATAGACGCTATAGCAGCATAGAGGGTGATAGCAGCGGCTGGGAACGCGGAAAATCAGCCGCGTTCCCAGCCTGTCGGCGGCTGTCGCCGAACCGGAAGTAGCTGCCGGCGGGGACAGGACGATAGGAGCGGGGCTGCGAGGGCACCATCCAGCTTCGGGGTGCTGAGGGATGCCCCAGGTGAGTAAATGTCATTTTTTTTTTTTGCCTTAAGTATTCCTTTAAAATCGACAAAAATACCATAGATAAAACCAACACATTTTATCAGCCCATTTTTCCCGGTTATCACAACATTTAAATAATGTTCCTAGTATAATGTATGGCGACAATATATTATTTGGAAATAAAGGCGCATTTTTTCAGTTTTCTGCTTTTTCATTGTACTCTAACAGTAATTAAAAGCCTTTAGCTGTAAAAGTAACATTAATATACCATCATGGCATACATATTTAAAAAGCTGAGTGCCTAAGGTAGCTATTTATGTATTGTCTTTTCAATTATGTCACTTGTGGGTTTTTTTTACAAGCATTTTATTTTGGTGCCGAGTATACGAAAATAACAATTATTGCTTTTCATTCAGTTTCTTGATAAAGAAAATTCACATGACATAGGTTTCAGTTGTCAAATATCCCAAATTATATTCTCTCGCTTGTCACAGTTAAAATGATACCCTATATACAGGATCTTCTAAAAAAAAATTAGCATATTGTGATAAAGTTCATTATTTTCTGTAAAGCACGGATAAACATTAGACTTTCATATATTTTAGATTCATTACACACAACTGAAGTAGTTCAAGCCTTTTATTGTTTTAATATTGATGATTTTGGCATACAGCTCATGAAAACCCAAATTTCCTATCTCAAAAAATTAGCATATTTCATCCGACCAATAAAAGAAAAGTGTTTTTAAAACAAAAAAAGTCAACCTTCAAATAATGATGTTCAGTTATGCCCTCAATACCTGGTCGGGAATCCTTTTGCAGAAATGACTCCTTCAATGCGGCGTGGCATGGAGGCAATCAGCCTGTGGCACTACTCAGGTGTTATGGAGGCCCAGGAAGAGTGTTGGGTCTTGCGTCTCTCAACTTTCTCTTCACAATATCCCACAGATTCTCTATGGGGTTCAGGTCAGGAGAGTTGGCAGGCCAATTGAGCACAGTAATACCATGGTCAGTAAACCATTTACCAGTGGTTTTGGCACTGTGAGCAGGTGCCAGGTCGTGCTGAAAAATGAAATCATCTCCATAAAGCTTTTCAGCAGATGGAAGCATGAAGTGCTCCAAAATCTCCTGATAGCTAGCTGCATTGACCCTCCCCTTGATAAAACACAGTGGACCAACACCAGCAGCTGACATGGCATCCCAGACCATCACTGACTGTGAATACTTGACACTGGACTTCAGGCCTTTTGGCATTTCCCTCTCCCCAGTCTTCCTCCAGACTCTGGCACCTTGATTTCCAAATGACATGTAAAAGTTACTTTCATCCAAAAAAAGTACTTTGGACCACTGAGCAACAGTCCAGTGCTGCTTCTCTGTAGCCCAGGTCAGGCGCTTCTGCCGCTGTTTCTGGTTCAAATGTGGGTTAATGCTTCCATCTGCTGAAAAGCTTTATGGAGATGAAGATTTCATTTTTCAGCATGACCTGGCACCTGCTCACAGTGCCAAAACCACTGGTAAATGGTTTACTGACCATGGTATTACTCGTCGATAGCTATTCTTTGCTCTGGCATGTATTTTTCTGCAAAGGTTCTATTGAAATGGTTGATGAAGGGCCTCAATTTAAATAGTCGGTCATGGGCTGGGTTGTCAGGTGGGAGGTGGTCTTCATTATTGCTAAAATACAAGCAGGTTTGCAGCATTTGGTAGCGGTGTCTGGACATTCTGGCCAAATAAATTGGGATGCAGTGGATTGGAGCTTTTGTCCAGTACAGTTGCTGTTCAGTTATGGACAAAGGGCCATATTGAAAGGCGATCCCAAAAATTTTTTCAACTCACTGGTAGTTGCAGGGGTCCAGTGGGAAGCTAACACACAGGTGGGATGGTCCGCTATGCGTTGCTGGGCACAGATATTGCTCTGCTCACACACATACTGCAGGAAGCTCTCTGGCAAAAAAAAGTTCAGAAACATCAATGGGCGTCCACTAATAGCCCACCCTGGCTGTGAAGGGAGGGAGGTTAGGGGTCTCCATATTAGATGCCGACCATTGTGGGTGGCTTAGGTCATAGGGTAGCGGTTCCCTCTGTGGTACCCTTGCTGGCATGCTCTGCCTTGGCCTGGCAGCCCTCTGACCTCTTGGGATGGCATTGCTGGAGGTAGCTATAGGTGACCCTCCTTCAGAAGCAGTGTCAGTGTCACTAATGCCCCTCGCTCCTAGATGGCTGAGCTGTGGATGGCCCAGCAGACTCAGAATCGCTGTCCGTTGAGTCGCTTTATGACTCGGACGGCAGCCAATCAATATCTGTCGACTCCAAATCATCCTTTAATTCGCTGCTGCTGTCACTGTCACTGTCACGCTCCAGAATGGCGAACGCCTCTTGCAAAGAATACATTCTCTTTGCCATCTTTATAGAAAATGTATATAGGCTATACACTAGAATTGTATAGAGGCAAATTGTAAAAATAAAAAGTCTTCATTCACACTTTATAAGTAAATAAGCCACACCCATTGTCTGCAAACCACACCCATCTACACAAAGGTTGGAAAGTGTTTGGTCCACCAGCATGCCTCATCCCATTTGCAGTTCCATTTAAAATACATTTAAAAAGAAAAAAATATTCAAAAACAAAAACAAAAAAAAAAAACACTTAATGTAGATTTGGCTTCAGTCTCCAAAGCTGAAAACATACAAAAAATTAATTTCACCCTCAACCAACCTTGAAAAAAAAAATCAGTATCAATCAATGGCAAATATTCACCCGTCTGATTTCTCACAGACATCGATCTGAAACGATTCCAGTGAGATGTCTCTGGACAACTTACAGGTTCTCCTAGAAAACCCATTAAAACATTCTTCATATTCCAATAAGCTTATGAATAAATATATAGATATTTACAACACCTGGATAAGTCTGATGGGAGATATTTATCACCTCATAATTAAAATACAATGTTAGCCCCACAACAAGCAAGAAAAATGCTCAAGATAAATTGTCCCAAATTGACTTAATTTTTTGCTTAAAATGCACCTGAACTAGTTCACTTTTTTTTCCCTACCTCTTCTTCAAGGTGATATTTTCTCATCTGATCATAAAATGCCTTTATGAGCCACCAGCAAGCAAGAAAATATTCATAAGCCCAGATAAAACAAGGATATGTTCATACAAATATATGCCATAGGGTCACAGCACTGCACAAATCTGCACTTCATATGACCCATGGCAGAGTGTGCCGACAAGGTCATATGCATAGCCCCGCCCCCGTTCAGTGACGTACTCCCTGCTGAACAGGAAGTACATGACTGGGATCCTCATTGCACCGCTCTCTGCCGTTTACACTCGCTGCGTCGCCATTGACTTGCATTACTGCATAATGTATGCGGTAGGCACAGATCATGTGATAACGCACAGATGACTTTGCAGCGGGATTGCAGCGATTTAACTACTTCTGCTGCATCGCGTGACTATGAAAGTCTCCATAGTACCGATCTGACCCCCTTAGACTTTTATCTTTGGAGTCATCTGAAGGCAATTGTCTATGCTGTCAAGATCGAGATGTGCAGCACCTGAAACTACTACTGGAAGCCTGTGCTGGCATTTCTCCTGCGGTGTTGCTATCAGTGTGTGAGGAGTGGGAGAAGAGGGTACGGATACTGGAAGCCTGTGCTGGCATTTCTCCTGCGGTGTTGCTATCAGTCTGTGAGGAGTGGGAGAAGAGGGTACGGATACTGGAAGCCTGTGCTAGCATTTCTCCTGCGGTGTTGCTATCAGTGTGTGAGGAGTGGGAGAAGAGGGTACGGATACTGGAAGCCTGTGCTGGCATTTCTCCTGCGGTGTTGCTATCAGTGTGTGAGGAGTGGGAGAAGAGGGTACGGATACTGGAAGCCTGTGCTGGCATTTCTCCTGCGGTGTTGCTATCAGTGTGTGAGGAGTGGGAGAAGAGGGTACGGATACTGGAAGCCTGTGCTGGCATTTCTCCTGCGGTGATGCTATCAGTGTGTGAGGAGTGGGAGAAGAGGGTACGGATACTGGAAGCCTGTGCTGGCATTTCTCCTGCGGTGATGCTATCAGTGTGTGAGGAGTGGGAGAAGAGGGTACGGATACTGGAAGCCTGTGCTGGCATTTCTCCTGCGGTGTTGCTATCAGTGTGTGAGGAGTGGGAGAAGAGGGTACGGATACTGGAAGCCTGTGCTGGCATTTCTCCTGCGGTGATGCTATCAGTGTGTGAGGAGTGGGAGAAGAGGGTACGGATACTGGAAGCCTGTGCTGGCATTTCTCCTGCGGTGATGCTATCAGTGTGTGAGGAGTGGGAGAAGAGGGTACGGATACTGGAAGCCTGTGCTGGCATTTCTCCTGCGGTGTTGCTATCAGTGTGTGAGGAGTGGGAGAAGAGGGTACGGATACTGGAAGCCTGTGCTGGCATTTCTCCTGCGGTGATGCTATCAGTGTGTGAGGAGTGGGAGAAGAGGGTACGGATACTGGAAGCCTGTGCTGGCATTTCTCCTGCGGTGTTGCTATCAGTGTGTGAGGAGTGGGAGAAGAGGGTACGGATACTGGAAGCCTGTGCTGGCATTTCTCCTGCGGTGATGCTATCAGTGTGTGAGGAGTGGGAGAAGAGGGTACAGATACTGGAAGCCTGTGCTAGCATTTCTCCTGCGGTGTTGCTATCAGTGTGTGAAGAGTGGGAGAAGAGGGTACGGATACTGGAAGCCTGTGCTGGCATTTCTCCTGTGGTGTTGCTATCAGTGTGTGAGGAGTGGGAGAAGAGGGTACAGATACTGGAAGCCTGTGCTGGCATTTCTCCTGTGGTGTTGCTATCAGTGTGTGAGGAGTGGGAGAAGAGGGTACGGATACTGGAAGCCTGTGCTAGCATTTCTCCTGTGGTGTTGCTATCAGTGTGTGAGGAGTGGGAGAAGAGGGTACGGATACTGGAAGCCTGTGCTGGCATTTCTCCTGCGGTGTTGCTATCAGTGTGTGAGGAGTGGGAGAAGAGGGTACGGATACTGGAAGCCTGTGCTGGCATTTCTCCTGCGGTGTTGCTATCAGTGTGTGAGGAGTGGGAGAAGAGGGTACGGATACTGGAAGCCTGTGCTGGCATTTCTCCTGCGGTGTTGCTATTAGTGTGTGAGGAGTGGGAGAAGAGGGTACGGATACTGGAAGCCTGTGCTGGCATTTCTCCTGCGGTGTTGCTATCAGTGTGTGAGGAGTGGGAGAAGAGGGTACGGATACTGGAAGCCTGTGCTGGCATTTCTCCTGCGGTGTTGCTATCAGTGTGTGAGGAGTGGGAGAAGAGGGTACGGATACTGGAAGCCAGTGCTGGCATTTCTCCTGCGGTGTTGCTATCAGTGTGTGAAGAGTGGGAGAAGAGGGTACAGATACTGGAAGCCTGTGCTAGCATTTCTCCTGTGGTGCTGCTATCAGTGTGTGAGGAGTGGGAGAAGAGGGTACAGATACTGGAAGCCTGTGCTGGCATTTCTCCTGCGGTGTTGCTATCAGTGTATGAAGAGTGGGAGAAGAGGGTACGGATACTGGAAGCCTGTGCTGGCATTTCTCCTGTGGTGTTGCTATCAGTGTGTGAGGAGTGGGAGAAGAGGGTACGGATACTGGAAGCCTGTGCTGGCATTTCTCCTGTGGTGTTGCTATCAGTGTGTGAGGAGTGGGAGAAGAGGGTACGGATACTGGAAGCCTGTGCTAGCATTTCTCGTGTGGTGTTGCTATCAGTGTGTGAGGAGTGGGAGAAGAGGGTACGGATACTGGAAGCCTGTGCTGGCATTTCTCCTGCGGTGTTGCTCTCAGTGTGTGAGGAGTGGGAGAAGAGGGTACGGATACTGGAAGCCAGTGCTGGCATTTCTCCTGCGGTGTTGCTATCAGTGTGTGAGGAGTGGGAGAAGAGGGTACGGATACTGGAAGCCTGTGCTGGCATTTCTCCTGCGGTGTTGCTCTCAGTGTGTGAGGAGTGGGAGAAGAGGGTACGGATACTGGAAGCCTGTGCTGGCATTTCTCCTGCGGTGTTGCTATCAGTGTGTGAGGAGTGGGAGAAGAGGGTACGGATACTGGAAGCCTGTGCTGGCATTTCTCCTGCGGTGTTGCTCTCAGTGTGTGAGGAGTCGGAGAAGAGGGTACGGATACTGGAAGCCTGTGCTGGCATTTCTCCTGCGGTGTTGCTATCAGTGTGTGAGGAGTGGGAGAAGAGGGTACGGATACTGGAAGCCAGTGCTGGCATTTCTCCTGCGGTGTTGCTATCAGTGTGTGAAGAGTGGGAGAAGAGGGTACAGATACTGGAAGCCTGTGCTAGCATTTCTCCTGTGGTGCTGCTATCAGTGTGTGAGGAGTGGGAGAAGAGGGTACGGATACTGGAAGCCTGTGCTGGCATTTCTCCTGCGGTGTTGCTATCAGTGTGTGAGGAGTGGGAGAAGAGGGTACGGATACTGGAAGCCTGTGCTGGCATTTCTCCTGTGGTGCTGCTATCAGTGTGTGAGGAGTGGGAGAAGAGGGTACGGATACTGGAAGCCTGTGCTGGCATTTCTCCTGCGGTGTTGCTATCAGTGTGTGAGGAGTAGGAGAAGAGGGTACGGATACTGGAAGCCTGTGCTGGCATTTCTCCTGCGGTGTTGCTATCAGTGTGTGAGGAGTGGGAGAAGAGGGTACGGATACTGGAAGCCTGTGCTGGCATTTCTCCTGCAGTGTTGCTATCAGTGTGTGAGGAGTGGGAGGAGAGGGTACGGATACTGGAAGCCTGTGCTAGCATTTCTCCTGTGGTGCTGCTATCAGTGTGTGAGGAGTGGGAGAAGAGGGTACGGATACTGGAAGCCTGTGCTGGCATTTCTCCTGCGGTGTTACTATCAGTGTGTGAGGAGTGGGAGAAGAGGGTACGGATACTGGAAGCCTGTGCTGGCATTTCTCCTGTGGTGCTGCTATCAGTGTGTGAGGAGTGGGAGAAGAGGGTACGGATACTGGAAGCCTGTGCTGGCATTTCTCCTGCGGTGTTGCTATCAGTGTGTGAAGAGTGGGAGAAGAGGGTACAGATACTGGAAGCCTGTGCTGGCATTTCTCCTGCAGTGTTGCTATCAGTGTGTGAGGAGTGGGAGAAGAGGGTACGGATACTGGAAGCCTGTGCTGGCATTTCTCCTGCAGTGTTGCTATCAGTGTGTGAAGAGTGGGAGAAGAGGGTACAGATACTGGAAGCCTGTGCTGGCATTTCTCCTGCAGTGTTGCTATCAGTGTGTGAAGAGTGGGAGAAGAGGGTACAGATACTGGAAGCCTGTGCTGGCATTTCTCCTGCAGTGTTGCTATCAGTGTGTGAGGAGTGGGAGAAGAGGGTACGGATACTGGAAGCCTGTGCTGGCATTTCTCCTGCAGTGTTGCTATCAGTGTGTGAAGAGTGGGAGAAGAGGGTACAGATACTGGAAGCCTGTGCTGGCATTTCTCCTGCAGTGTTGCTATCAGTGTGTGAGGAGTGGGAGAAGAGGGTACGGATACTGGAAGCCTGTGCTAGCATTTCTCCTGCGGTGTTGCTATCAGTGTGTGAGGAGTGGGAGAAGAGGGTTGCATTGACAATCCAACACAATGGGCAGCACATTGAACACATTTTATAAGTGGTCAGAAACTTGTAAATAACTCACGAAAGAATAAAGTTACGTTAAAACCAAGCACACCATTGTTTTTCTTGTGGAATTCCCAATAAGTTTGATGTGTCACATGACCCTCTTCCTATTGAAAAAACAAAAGTTGGATTCAAAATGGCCGACTTCAAAATGGCCGCCATCTTGAAACGTTTCCCCCCCTCACATATACTAATGTGCCACAAACAGGAAATTCCCATTTTATTAAGGTGTATCCATATAAATGGCCCACCCTGTAGTATGTGTGCTGCTGAGAAGAGAACACTTGATAGATTTGAATATATAAATACAGCAGCTATGCAATACAATGCATCGACAGCTTTCAGAGCAGATAACCTGTACTTTGGGAACTTGTAAACAGACAACAACTGTACGGGCAATACAAAGTTGGAAAACACACTTTTAGTAAATGTTTATCAAGAGTTTTATCCCACTTTAACCTTTAGCCAAACCGCGCCACACCAATTGGCGTGAATGTAGCCTGCCGCAACATTGGTGTGGAGCGGTTGGCTAAATGTTAAAGTGGGATAAAACTCTTGATAAACAGGACCGCTCCAAGCCAATTGGCGTGAAGTCCCGGGTGGGATTTTGCAGGCGATTACGCGTGCCGATGTGCTCCATACGCTCAGTCACCGATTGCCGCTATGAGACTGTTAAACGGCGAAAACCGCCATCTATTTACACTTTACAGAGCTGCGATATGCGGCAGTGCTGTACTGGGGACAGCTGTGTCACTCGGCTGTCCCCTATGGCAGCACAGGAGCAATCGGCTCTCATAGGCTGATGCTTATAACAGCCAATCGCTGTCATTAGCTGGCGGGGGTAGGGAGGGAGGCAAAATAAATTAGTAAAAGAAATAGCTATATTTATTAAATAAAACAAAAACAAATAAAAAAAAATAAACACAGCAGCAGCCACCAAAGCCCACCAACAGACAGCTCTGTTGGTGGGCAGTAAAGGGGGGGGGGGAATCACTAGTGTGCTGAGCGGCCCTGCAGCGAGCCATTAAAGCTGTAGTGTCCTAATTTGTAAAAAAAATAGCCTGGTCACAATGGGGTAAAGCCTGTGATCCTTAAAGTGGTTAACTACTTCAGCCTACAGTGTTGTTTCACCTCATGCATCCGAGCAACCTTCACCTCCCATTCATTTGCCCATAACTTTATCACTACTTATCACACTGAAACAATCTATATCTTGTTTTTTCCGCCATCAATTAGGCTTTCTTTGGGTGGTACATTTTGCTAAGAATTATTTTATTCTAAATCCATTTTAACAGGAAGATTAAGAAATAAATGGAAAAAAAATATTTCTCAGTTTTTGGCCATTATAGTTTGAAATTAATACATGCTACCGTAATTAAAACCCATGTATTTTATTTGCCCATTTGTCCCGGTTATTACACCGTTTAAATTATGTCCCTATCACAATGTATGGCGCCGATATTTTATTTGGAAATAAAGGTGCATTTTTTTCAATTTGCGTCCATTACTTTTAGCAAGCTTATAATTTAAAAAATTATGGTAATATATTCTTTTGACATGCATACTAAAAAAGTTAAGATCCTTAGGTCACTATTAATGTTGTTTGTTTTTTTTATTGTAATTTTTTTTTAATGAAAAATGTTATTTGGGTAATTTTTGGGTTGGGAGGTAAACAGTTAATTTTACATGTAATAATATGTGTTTATTTACTAAAAAATGTATGTGGATGTAGTTTTACTATTTGGCCACAAGATGGCCAAAGTGAAAAAAAAAATGGTGCTGGAAGTGAACGCTCTTGCTTCCAGGAACCATAAAAAGGACGGGAAACTTTTTTTTGAGCTGAAAGACCGCGGCCTCTGATAGGAGGCCGTCTGTTTTTCTGCCGGGAACTTAGATCAATGAATGTTAATCATGTTCCCATTCATCGATCTAGGGGCTAACGGGAGGCGGCAGGAGCGTGTGGCGCAGCTGCAGCAGGGCAGGATATCTGGACAGATATATCCGTCCAGATAGACCTAAGTGGTTAAACAAAATATGAAAAATTATCTGGGAGAAAAAGCGATTTGGATGGCCTAATAAGTTGCCCAGAGTTAACTGTTCTCCTCAGTACGTTATCTGTTAGATGCTGAAAACCTGCTCTGTAGATAGAAAACATCTGTGAGAAAACAGGTAAAAAATATATTGAATTAGGAAACTTTATAAAATAAAGGACGTATCCAGTAAGCAAACACACTTAAAACTAGTTGGTTCCAATTAACTTATTTTTATATTACTTTTCCCCCCCTAAAATAAATACTTCTTTTATCCTTGCTTGCTAGGTGCTGACAGGACATTGCACAGGTAGTAGTCGGATAACTCATGAGATACGTTTCGTGGATCAGGGCTCCGATTTTACCTTCCGCGACCACGAGGTAAGCCCACATCAATGTGTGTGTTTTGTTACTTTTTCACTGAACAGGTTAAAGGAATCTTTGCAAATTATGAAACGCTAATTGTCAGATGCAACAAAATCCAATCTATCCAGCTGGCAGGTCCCGGGCGAAGCTGGGATGCGCTCTTGTGTGTATTCTCTAATAAACGAGACGGAGAGCTAATTACATTTCCGCCTGCCGCAAGTCAGGCGAGAGCAGCACTGGTGTCCCAGCCAGATGTGCGGGAGAGGGGCGGAGGGGAGAGGAGGCCTAAGGGCTGCCAGCAAAAAAGGGGGGCCTCAAGGAAGACTCATCAACATTCCAGGCGACAGTGATTCCGAAATCCACCGATTACAATGTATACATCTTATTCCGCAACAGCAACACAGTGAAAAAATAAAATACATCAATAAATGTATTTCTGGAAAGAGTTTGTATCTAGAAAGAGGAAATCCATCACTCCAAGCCAAGTTACGCAATCACTAATTAATTCTGGGCTCCTACAAACTCCACTAGCCTCAGATATAGAGGCTCTCTGAACTTGTCGCTTACTGCTATTAGGCACGTTACTGACTGTTACTTTTTGGTCCTCAAGGTCCCTTGATACATCCCCTAGCCTCAGATAATGTTCAGTTTAAATCTTACAAAAAATGAAATATATACAGGAAAAAATCATGCCCACCCTTAAAATAAGTTTGAATACCCTGATGACATCATTCTAGCCCTCCCAAGCTATACATGCAGCAAAGGTAATGGGAGAGGTGGATGCTACTCGTACTGCAATCACCACTTGGACACAGGACTACACTTTTCACCAGCCTCAGCTATGACTGGGAGCTACAAGATATGGTCAGCAAGACGCAAGTCACTTACTTGCATGATGGTCATGTCTGGGAGAACTCACGGCACAGCATGTGATGTTTGATCAGCTGGTTTGCTGTGATCACATCCTGCCTCAGCACATGCTCACAACTAGCAAATCAGATAATTCCATATCTATCACCTGACTGAACTGATCACATGCTTCTCCATGACTTCTCCTAGACATTACCATCATTTCTTAGAGGGAGTTTAGAAATATGTGAAAGCAGTTTTAGTTACTGTACTTTTCCAGGTTCTCAGACTCTGATATCAAAAGGGTCTGGCAGTAGGTAGGCTATGTGCCAACATCTGGAAGTTTTGGCTAATGAGTGGTTAGTGCAAGTTGTGTGTAAACCAAGATCACTGCAGAAGCACAGTTACACTAGTTATTACTATGATCAAACCTAACGGGTGGCCGGAGGGGTGTGGCCAGCAAGGCCAGGTTTATATTTCTTGTGCCCCTTGGCCAATTATGTTGTGACTTCCCCTTTGTGTGCCATAGAGCCCCTCCCATTCCATGTGCAGCCCCCTCTTCCATGTGTAACATCCATGTGCAGCAGCCCCTCCCATTCCATGTGCAGCTCCCTCTTCCATGTGTAACATCCATGTGCAGCAGCCCCTCCCATTCCATGTGCAGCCCCTCTTCTATGTGCCCCATCCATGTACAGCAACCCCTCCTATTCCATGTGCAGCCCTCTCTTCCATGTGTATCATCAATGTACATCAGCATCCTCCCATTCCATGTGCAGCCCCCTCTTTCATGTGTATCATCCATGTACAGCAGCCCCCTCCCATTCCATGTGCAGCCATCTCTTCCATGTGTATCATTCATGTACAACAGCCCCTCCCCTTCCATGTGCAGCCTCCTCTTTTATGTGTAACATCCATGTACAGCAGCCCCCTCTTATTCCATGTGCAGTCCCCTCTTCCATGTATATCATCCATGTACAGCAGCCCCCTCTTATTCCATGTGCAGCCCCTCTTCCATGTGTATCATCCATATACAGAAGCCCCTCCCATTCCATGTGCAGCCCCCTCATCCATGTGCATCATCCATATACAGCAGCCCCTCCAATTCCATGTGCAGCCCCCTCTTCCACGTGTATCATCCATGTACAGCAGCCCCTCCCATTCCATGTGCAGCCTCCTCTTCCATGTGTATCATCCATGTACTGTAGCCCCTTCCCATTCCATGTACAGCCCCCTCTTCCATGTGTATCATCCATGTACAGCAGCCCAATCTTCTATGTGTATCATCCATGTACAGCAGCCCCCTCTTCCATGTGTAACATCCATGTACAGCAGCCCCCTACCATTCCATGTGCAGTCCCCTCTTCCATGTGTGACACCCATGTACAGCAGCTTCTCCCATTCCATGTGCAGCCTCCTCTTCCATGTGTATCATCCATGTACAGCAGCCCCCTCTTCCATGTGTAACATCCATGTACAGCAGCCCCCTACCATTCCATGTGCAGCCCCCTCTTCCATGTGTGACACCCATGTACAGCAGCTTCTCCCATTCCATGTGCAGCCTCCTCTTCCATGTGTATCATCCATGTACAGCTGCCCCTCTCTTTCATGAACAGCTCCCTTGGGCTTCATTTTCCTTTTTTGTGTATTGTGTATTGCGTTTTCACCCTTCTCTTTCATATATAGCAACCCCTCTTTCGTGTCCTGGTGCCTCCTTGAGCTGCAGCCTCCCAAGGCCCGGGCCTTTGTGACCTGTTCAGAAATCCAGCCCTGGTGGCCAGGCCAACAAGACACAACCAGGAAGCAGTGCAGCATGTTGGTCCTGTAAGGGTGGCGGTAGGGGACATACATGTAAGAGAAAGTCTCAATCAGTGTGCATATTCCTGGGTCTCTTTTCTGTGAAAGGCTTCAGAATTGCTTTACTACATCTACACCAGAGCCTTTGTGAGGGGTTAATGCTTAGTCGTACAAGGGCAATAAAAGAAAAAATAGACTCAAAAGTTATGCAGAATAGGAGACGTCTACATATATAAATAAGTGATAAATATATTAAAAAGAAGAAAGAATGAGAAGTGAATCCTGGCCCCGGCTCTCAGCAGAACAAAGCCCACTCCAGGTGTAACAATCTGCTATTCCTGAAGATGATACCACCATGAAATGTAGCTTCCCTCACTCAGAAGCAGTATACACTTCATGAGGTGCAGACAGACTATAATCCCTTCGGCTGAACACAGGCCTGTTCTTCCAGAGAGCTATTCTGCTGCAAATAAAACCGCTTTAAAGGCCAATATCATTTTATAAAACACTGTTTCCTGGGTTTATATCATGTAATATAAGAAGTGATCTGGGCCCGTCCCTTGCTGAAAAGAGGCCCTTCAACGTCCCTATCCTCGCCGCCGGTGACATTACTCTGCGCAGGTGACCCATTCGATAGATAGTTTATTAGGCTATCAGTTTATCGACAAGTGTTAGCTTCTGTCAGGTTTGTACGAATTCTGATCCTTTCTCAACGTATCTCCTGCATTTCCTCACAGGAGACATTGGACCTCAATTTTGGGAGTGTTAACGTCTGTTTTACCACATTCGGTAAAAGCAGTTTGCAATTCCGATAGATTTTAGTTAGATTTTAGTCATAACTCAGTAGGGACACCAAGAGCCAAACATAGTGTAGTATGTGCTGGTAGTAGAAATGAAGTATGATAGAGTAATAAGCTATACTCACAAAGCAGGGTTACCTCAAAGGCAACCACTGTATAGGCAGACAGAGGCGCCTGGCTCTTCTACTGACCACATTGCTATTGCTCCGTTATTGCCTGATGAAGCGGGATCAAACCTGCGAAACGCGCTGCATTCCCCCCTAAGTATGTAAATAAACCTGTTGTATTTGAGAAACACATTGGCAACTTTTGTGTCTGCTTGGAGGAGATAAGTCCCCCACAGCCTCCTCACGGTTTAAACTTTTTAGATACTTTTATCCTTTTGGCGCCTCTATATCCATACTACGGTAGATTTTAGTCATCAGTGTTCTCCCCGGGCTCTTTTAGCCGGGTGCTCCACCCGGCTAATTTTGGTGACCACCCGGCTAACATCGACACACCACATATGTGGTATGGAGAGTTGCGCATTCCACTGTCGTGCCCCACTCAACTACTTTTTCATGCCACCCGGCTGTAAAAAAAAATCTGGGGAGAACACTGGTCATATATTACCAAATGTGGTAAATCAGGTCATAAAATGTGCGTTATTTTGCAGAAAATCTGATGGGAAATGGAGGGGCACTTTATCAAATCATTTACCAATCAGTTTAAGACCTGCCTGTCAATATGTGTGTATTTTGCAGTTTTAAGTGGAGCTCCTATTCCTATTTTACTGGAGTTCCTATTCAGTCTTTTTTTTTTTTCTTTATTTTTATAGTGGATGCCTATAAATCTACTTCCCATGGGTTGCTACATAATCAAATATCTTCAACCCCTCTCCCCTCCCCCCCCCCCAAAAAAAAAAAAAACACCTCCCGAAAACTTATCTTATGGAAGCCAATTAAAGACTGTTATTATTATTAATGCTTACTGCAGAAATACCACACATTTATTGCATTTTCTGTCACATTTTCAGAAAATTACCGAGAAATGGACCTGCATGCTTGTTTAGGGTTTACGGCTAAAAGTATTAAAGGCAGAGGATCAGCAGGGCTGCCAGGCAACTGGCATTGTTTAAAAGGAAATAAATATGTCAGCCTTCATATCACGCTCACTTCAGGTGTACATTAACAAGCGTGCAGTACAGCCTCCTGTGTGAAAGAGGCCAAACACTTATTTACCAGTAATATAAATATCTATAGTATATCTAACACCATTGAGGCGTTCTGCCACTATTGCAGTGGAAGGCACGCTCTATGGACCGGCAGCTGACGGAATATTTAATAGCAACATGTTTCTAATTTGTAACTGTTAGATACGGTGACAGTTACCCCGGTGCCTGGGGGGGTTCCTGAGGCACACACTGCGCCTGGGGAGGAATCCAGGCTGGTCGTAACGTCTGGTTCTTCTCTATGAATAATCTGAGATGCACCATAGCCACTTCTGCCGGCAGCCCCTGTGAAACCAGACGAGCACAGAGCGTTCGGGGAAGGAGGAGAGCTCTTGTGCCCGGTACTCATGGCGTTCTGGCCCAATGGCAGAGTGACCCGGCAAAGAATGGCGCTTTATATACACAGGGAAGGACCACATTCTTTATCACACTGAGCCATTCACCGGCAAAACCAAAAAGCCCGTGGATCAGATTCCTCTTTGCTGACGTTGGGAAGAGGCCTTAATGGAAATGTACTCAGATCTTAGAAAATATTTTGCTGGCCATTATGTGTCAGTACAGCCGGAGGAGAACGTGTTCCTGTTCAGTCTTAAGTGTCTCCTCCTGCACTAGCTACCTCTCGCCAGGACAAGAAATCAGCCGCTCTGAAAATACACCAAGATGGGATTATTACTCACTGATCAGGCAGCTAAGCTGGAAGCTCTGCTGCTGCTTCCTCAGCCTAAGTGAACAAATCTCATTACAGGCTGCAGTGTTACCGAGGAAAGAATCTGAGGGCAGCACAGAAACATGATGAAATAGCATCTGAACTTCAGAAGTGCCTCTGTGGTTGTTTACTATAGAAGAAGCAAATTCATTAGTGTAGGGAAAGAGAGGATATAACCCGCTGCTGTGAAGAGGGGAGCAGTATTGGAGGAGGACCTCAGTACTGGGGGAGGGTGGTGAGCAGGTCTGGAGAGTGGAGAAGCATTGGGGAGGAGCTATGTACTGGGGAAGGGGCAGGATGCATTAGTGGGAGGAGAGCAGTACCAGAGAGGGAAGCGGTATTTCGGAGGAGCTCAGTGCTGGGGAAGGATGCATTAGTGGGGGGTGGGGGGAAGATGGGTGAGCAAAGCAGGAGAGGAGAACAGTATTGGGGAGGAGCTTGATACAGGAGAGAGGAGGAGCTTGGTACAGAAGAGGGAGCAGCATTGGGGAGGAGCTTGGGATAGGAGCGAGGAGAAGCCCAGTACAAGAGAGGAGTGAAGAATTGGGTATAAGCTTGTTACAGAAGAGGGGAGCAATATTAGAGAGGAGCTTGGGAGAGAAGAAGGGAGGAACTCTGTACAGGAGAGGGGAGCAGCATTGGGGAGGAGCTCAGGACAGGAGAGAGGAGGAGCCTAGTACAGGAGAGAAGAATTGGGTATAAGCTTGTAACAGGAGAAGGGAGAGGGGAGCAGCATTGGGAAGGAGCTCAGGACAGGAGAGAGGAGGAGCCTAGTACAGGAGAGGAGAGAAGAATTGGGTATAAGCTTGTTACAGAAGAAGGGAGCAATATTAGTTAGGAGCTTGGGAGAGAAGAGGGGAAGAACTCTGTACAGGAGAGTGGAGCAGCATTGGGGAGGAGCTCAGGACAGGAGAGAGGAGGAGTCTAGTACAGAAGAGGAGAGAAGAATTGGGTATAAGCTTGGAGGAGAAGGGAGAGGGGCACAGCATCGGGGAGGAGCTCAGGACAGGAGAGAGGAGGAGCCTAGGAGAGGAGAGAATAATTGGGTATAAGCTTGTAACAGGAGAGGGGAGCAGCATTGGGGAGGAGCTTAGTACAGGGGGAGGGAGTGCACTAACTACAGGGCAGGATGCAAGGATTGTAGCTACACCACAGTTTGATTTTAGTGTAAATCCCACTGCAGCATTTATGTAATGTTTATGTTAAAATACTAACATGCTATGAAACACTATGAAGCAGTTCACGGAAACGGTTCTATGCCCTGCAGACCGCTGTGAACCACGTCACAGATTCCGAGAACCGCCATGTAAACTGAAAACATTTGGCAGTAATGTACAACTAATATGGAATAAATCTGCGGAAAGTACTATTTTCTCTTATTTTTTCTATATTAATGGAGACATAAATACGCCTTCCTGTATTTTTACTCTGAAAGTCATTTGCCGTGTGACGTGCTGCGGGGTCACAGCGGGGCAACATCTGACATACAGGCTACATTTCCACTAGTGCGGTGCGATTTGGTTGCAAAAAAACGTGTAGAGAAATATTTTTACATGAAAACGCATGCATTTTCGCATATTTTTTAAGTATGTAAATTTAACCATGTCAGTGCCTGTGTGCTTTTACATTAATTTTACATGAAAACGCATACGAACTCGCATGGAAAATTCGCATAGCTATTTTCCTATTAATTACATAACATGTGAATCACACACTAGCCTTGCGGTGTGCAAATTCTGATGGCTATGCTACGCAGATTTTTGGGTTGTGGAAACAGGCCCATTGACTATTATCTATGAGAATCTGCATCTGCAAGCCCATCAAGCCCCCACAAACCCCCCCTAACACCCCCCAAAATCGCTGCTCTGAGACACAAACAGTGCACCATCCACAGTACTGCAGACAGGAAGCAGTGACGGCTACTCCGAGGCAGCGAGCGCCATTCATTCCCGCTGCTCTGGATGTATGTAAATGGATCTCACACACGACTACAGCAACGCACATTCCGACTCTGGAGCAATTGTTGGCACCGCAGGAAGCGGAATACACCTGGGCAGCATCGGAACTTTGCATGACGCTAATCAGATTGGGAACTAATGATTAATTACCTGACAGCTGATTAATTCATTAATCTCCTGTCAGGAGTCAATAATTAAGCTCCGGAATCTGATTAGCCTTGTGCAAGGCTCCTGTGCAGCCCGGGGAGAAGCTGCTCAGTGAAGAGGGGAACAAAGACTGACAAGGCAAAATATAGAAAGCAATTCTACGTATTATAAAGCGTCACAGGCAGGCTTATTGACTGACCAATCGGAAACCACGCCATGCATGGGCAGATCAAATATGGGACAGATCTCTCTCTGATCGAAGAGAGATCTTTTTCCTGCCCATACACCGCAGACCGATTTCTGATAAGATTTCAGCATGAAATCTGTTATCGGTCTAGTGACGACGCCTCCGCCACCTGCTAGCACGACCCCGGCCTCATCTGCCATCCCCACCATGTCCACCGGTATCACGAGTGCAACGCCATGGGGCATGTGTGATGTCACAACGGAGGTGGATGGGGAGGACGCCAGACAGGGGCGTAGCAATAGCCGTAGCAGCCCTGGAGATGAGGGGGCCAGGTGGTACGTAATGTATTCACCATTAAAATTCCTGTGCTCCTCCACCCTCTGACTTTGTCTCAGAGCCCCCCATGGACTATATGCAGTGTGGATTGCATGAGAATGTAAATTGCCCAATTAACTCCTATCCATGGGGTAGGGGCAGGTGGCGTTGCATAAGAGTGTCTCCATCTGAGGACCCCATGAAAGTTTTGTAGCATTTTACATCTGGAGAGATAGCAGCCAGGGGTCTAATACTATATGGCATACGGTTATTGCCACGCACCAAATCCACCATCTCAGACTGGGGTTTTCCAGCATTTCCGATCGACGCATTGAACTGATTTAATTGATCCGCAGACATGTTTCGGCACTGATTGTCATCCGTTTCACTAATTATCGAATTGGACGGTCATTTCGAGCCGCATAAAAGCTATATGTATGGGCACCTCACAGGTTAATCAGGGATGGAGGGGCCACAAGAGGACATTCCCTTCAGGATTCGGTCTTGGATGAACTAAATAGCGGCCTTTCTTCTCACAGAACGGGTCCCCGGCCTGTCTCTACTCACCTGGGGGAACAATGGGCATGCTTCATCCTACTGACGGCCTGCAAAGGATCATGGGATGGATTGCCCCCGGGGCGGGGATTGTCTTCCATTAGAACATGAGATTAGCAGAAGTGAATCGGGGCACGGAGACACCTCTCGCCATTGATTTTGTTAAGAGGACCTGGCAGAGGGTCCTACGACCAGCGGACTGCGGAAGAGAGGAATTCTTCTCACATTTATAAAGCCTCCTACACATGCTTGATTAACGACCACCTCAGCTGATAATCAGGCGTGTGTGGAGCCGCCCCTGAACATCAACCGTCAATCTGAAAGCCATCCACCTGGCGGATCAACTATCCTGAGCGGCAGATTAATTTGATCCTGCCGCTACCCCGCCCTAGAGTGACATCACGCTTGCCCCCCACATAGCAACAGAACGGGTTGTCAGTTATATAGCTGATATGTGTCAGTACAGATCGGCCCAGCAATGTCGCCCAAGGGGATTGGGTCCTTATCCCCGACCGACAGCGTATGTCACATACATTACAGCTGTGTACGCAACTTAACACACTTTTTCTTTTTAAACCACTTCACCCCAAGGCGGTTTTTACCCTAACGGACAAGAGCGATTTTCCCCTTTCAGTGCTCATTCCTTTCATGTGCCAATAGCTTAATCACTACTAATCACAATGAAATGATCTATATCTTGTTTTTTTCACCACAAATTGGGCTTGTTGGGGTTGATATTTGTTTTCAGTAATTACTTTATTTTCTACTAGTAAAAAGGCCTGCCTGTTAAAAAACGGGCGCTAGGTCACAGCCGCTAGCCCCCGCAATGCGCGCACATAGGCGTCCCGCTTGCTCCTTCCCCACCACTGTCTGAAGTATAGGCACACAGGGAGCTGCTTGCTTGGCAGTTGGAAAAAGCTGTTATTGCCCACAATGCAATGAGAACCTCTGTGAACCACACACAGCAAACTGTCCTGTGTCCTAACTGCCCTGGCTGCGCACATGCTCAGTACAAAAAAGCCAGGGACACACAACCATTCAGCTGATGACGCAGGGACAGCTTGCATTTTATTGTATAGGATGCATTTTAAAGGGAAAAACAAGGTAAAATGAAAAAATACACTATTTCTCCAATTTCATCCCCTATAGGTTTAATATAAACACTACTACTGTACATAAAACCCACACATTTTATCTGCCTATTCTGATTATCACAAAATTTTAATTATGTCCCTAGTACAAAGTATGGTGGCAATATAGTATTTGGAAATAAAGGTGTATTTTTTCTTTGATGGTTTTTTTTTTTCACTATTTTCATGTGCACGTGCATGGGAATGCACGTGCGGGAGCGCGCACATGCATGCGGCAGGAGCGCACACAGCGGCAGCAGCACTGTCGGACTTATAAAAACGTCCTGAAGCCATTAAGAGGCTCTAGCAGGACGTTTTTATAAGTCAGCATGTCATTAAGTGGTTAATTCTACTTAATGAATGTCTGAATTTCAGATGCAATTTTCCCTAAATAAATGGCATTTCTATGTTCTCCCCTGAGCCTGGATCCTATACATTCCTATAGTTTGTCTGATTTCCTGTTCCTCCGATGTCCTCACTGCCTCTTTGAATCTCCCTAGTTGGCAGCAGTAGCTTGCTTCCTCCGCTCAGGGCTGGGCCGAGGCATAGGCTGGAGAGGCTCCAGCCTCAGGGTGCAAGTGTAGGAGGGGGCGCACAATTCATTCAGCTGTCTTTCCTAATTGTGTTTGAAGCAGAAAGAAATAAGAAAAGGGGATACATGGCAGTGACTGCAAGCCAGATAACTAGATATTAAGATGTTGGGGAGGTTGTGGGCCCTGTGGCCCTCTTAGTCTAATAGCAATCAGTGTGTGATGGCTGGGGTGGGCGGGATGGAGGGGCGCACTTTGCTGTCTCAGCCTTGGGTGCTGGAGGACCTTATCCCAGCTCTGCCTCCGCTGCATCCTCCCACATGTGTAAACACTATTCTCACAGAAAAGCTTGAAGCCTCTTGAGGGTCGTACGTACACAATTGCAACTATTCCGCCCAACTATCGTCCAAACTTGGTCTGTTGGAGGAAAGTTGGGTGTGTGTACACGTGGCAAATGACTAGATGATCGACTGATAACAGGCGGCTTGCCTGATCCAACCAGCGGATCAACTCACACAACTGTTTGGCTGCTATCATGCTGTTGGCAACATGTGTGCAAGCCCCTTAAATGACTCTGAATTGGGGAGAATTTGTTTTTTTAAAAACGACACATTAAAAAAATAAGATAAATATGAAAAAAAATAAACACTGGGGGAGCAATCAGACCCCACCAGCAGAGAGCTCTGTTGGGGGAAAAAAGGGGGTGGAGAATCACTTGTGTGCTGAGTTGTGCGGCCCTGCAGCGGGCTGCAGTGGCCCAATTTGATAAAAAAATGGCCTGGTCTTTAGGGGTGTTTAACACTGCGGTCCTCAAGAGGTTAATAATTAAAACTATTCAAAGTATCTATATAATAGTGATTATTATGAGCACAGGACCAATAGCAAGCTAATACTGCAGTTGAGGGAGGGCCCCTCTGGCCCAAGGGCCCTGATTCAGTTGCAACCTCTGCACCCCCTATTGCTACACCCCTGCGCGCAGCATTACCTTGCTGCTATGGGGTGCCTGGTTCTGTCGCCTGGCACTGTGCGCCGAATAAATACCTGCTTTGCTTTAAAACCCCTGTGCTGTGCACACTGCTCTGTATCACCTCCTTACTGCCACTGAATGAGGACCCCCTATATTAGTACAATGCTATGTACACAGAGGGCGCTGCTGTGCCGATTAGAAATATACCCAGATCCACCCTCTGTGTACTGCAGGAAGCATGAATGGGCGCTTCTCCTCCCAATAAGTACCTTCTTAGCACCCCCCGGGTTGGGTCGGGAGGGCACCTCAGATACAGATCCAAAAACAAGAAAGTCTTTTGCATTAGCTAGATTTAGGGCAAGGAGAAGGGCAAGATGAACATCTGGCATCTGAGTAATTTTTGTTTTAAGCACGCAGTCCCGGCTATTATGTTCTGCCTGAGTTTTCACACCTTGATGCTTCGGTTTCTAGCTGCCCCCCCATTCAGGCCTGATCCTCTGCCGACAAATTAGTCACGTCCTTTCTTCTCACGTCTTCCGCTATTCTTGCCGATGTTTTCCTCTGGCGCACCTAAGAAGCAGCTGCCTTCTTCTCACACCTGGAGGATGCGGGCGGTTTCTATAGAGACAAGGAGCTTCTCCTTGCCAACACTCCGTGTTTCTAGCATTGTTCTGTACTTAGTACATCTTTCTTTACAGAGGAGGTCTTGGCACCGGCCAACAAAAGAGGAACAAAAAAAAAAAACGGAGATGGCATCAAAAACAAGAGAACTGCCAACCGGCTGTAATTGGCGGCGGATTATCCAAGTTATGATTTAACAAATGGTATTCAGCAAAGTACGAGAAAAATGATTCTTGAAATTAATCCAAATGGCTTTGTTTACGTCCTATATTACGCCTCCAAAGGGAGAGAGAATTCTGCCCCATGCAGGAAGGCTTTTCAGGAGGATTGTGATACCGCAGGAAGGAAGTTGTGTGTTGGCAGCAAGAAAGGATTGTGGGGAAAAATGCGGAGGTAGCTAGGATGGCTTGACAGCTCAGGTAGGTGGAAGAGCTCATCTAGCAAAGTGTTTGTAACAAAAGGGGATCATGGGAAATAGTTTGGATGCCTAGAATCTTAACCACTTTATCCACCACTACAGTATATCTCCGTCCTCTGTGACTTAATATAAGCCATAAGTCAGTAGATATACGTCTTGTGGCAAAAGCAGTGCTGTGCAGGATTGGGCTTGCTCCTGTGCACATTTCTGGCACTATCTGATGCAGCACTAATTGGTGAACGGGAATATATGTTTCCTGAGCTAATGAGATTGATTTTTACCATTAAAAATAATTTTATTTTCTGAGTTCATAGTGAAAAACACACTCTGCAGCATTATTTCAGAATCACATATCTTCACCATAAATTGTGACCGGAACAATCTAAGTTTTGTGATAAGTGGTAAGCATAGCCAAACAAAAATTTGTGTTTTTTATCTACAGTAGCACTTTTTATTTTTAAACTTGAATTGGTAAAACTGAGAAATTAATGTTTTATTTTTTTCTTTGTTTTCCATTAAAATTCATAGAAAACAAAATTGTGCGAGGGAAAAAAATGGCATACAATGAAAGCCTAGTTTGTCTAGAAAAAAACAATATATATTGTATTCCTGTGTCGTAAGTAGGGATAACGTTATTTCTGATTAAATAAGGACATAGCTAAACTGTCAAAACTGCTCAGGTCAATAAGTGAGAAAAAAGGTCTGGATGTGAAGTGGTTATTAACAGCTATAGCAGGCTTATTGAAAGAAGAGAAAGGGTGGCAGACTATAGAAACAAAGGCTATGACAGCCCAGTAACTAACTAGGGTATCAACACTTCGGCCCACAGTTACAGGGGATTCTGGGAAAGAAGTCAGTCGTGATAAAGCATACGTACTCAAATATGATTGTTTCTGTCCTGCCACCAACCAAACTGCATCAGAACACTTAATTTGGACTCCCGGGCCCTTAAGTCGCTTTTTCGCCCAAGGTAGGTGATATTTTCACCTGCTATCAATAAAATGGCTTTCAAGCCACCAGCCAGCAAGAAGATCATTTTGGCTGTACGTTTTCACATTTTTTTTAAAGTTATTTTAAACAGATGATGAAAAATAATATCCTAGGAAAAAGCTTAAAGTGTAACCGTCAGGCATAAAATCAAAAATCAATTATTTGTATCTGGTAAACAAGTAATAAGGATGCTAACCAGGCAATCCAAAAGTTACAAATCACTATTACTTTTCTTGATAAATGATCATTCCCCAGTTTACCCGACTCTTATTTGGTACACACAAAATTTGGTACACAAAAAGGAAGTTGCAGGGCATGCTGGGTTGTCCTTTTTTGCTTCTCTACTTCCCCTCAGACTTAACTAATGCAGCCTGATTGGCTGAAGCCTCTTTCCCTCCTGTTTCTCCCCTCCCACACCTCTGTTCCTCTCTGGCTAATATTCATCATGCTGAGACAATGCACTTTCTATAGTGAAGGGCGGGCAAATCAGGCAAGGAGACTACGGTTGGAAATTACATCAGAATTGGCTTCAAAATAACCACACTTAAAATGGGAAATGCTAAGAAGGGTTTTCTCTTTTTTTACTGTAGAAAAATCACTAAATCAAAATGTGGACAGTACAATACATATGTTATGTAAGTAGAGCAAATATTTATCTACTTGTGTTTTTTTTCTGAGATAGTATGGCTGACAGCTCCCCTTTAAAGAGCCCATACATCAGATGATGTATGGGCAAGATCGACCAAGAGACAGATCTCTCTCTGATTGAAGCTAATGGGAGAGAGATCTGTCGGCTGCTCATACACAGCAGGCCGATTTCTGCTCGATTTCTGCATGAAATCTCTCGGGAGTTAGCCTTGTGACATTGCATCTGCCACACTGCCTCCCCCAGTGTAAAATGTGCCCCCTGGTGCCCGGAGCAGTACACTTCACCTGTCCATGTCCACTGCTGGCTCCAGGCAGATTGTACATTAGGGGGAACAGCGCCAGGGTTTCTATGCATTTATCATTCGTCAAAATATGAAAAGCAAATGCAACTCTCAGCTACCAGGGCTCCCCTGTACCTCCCTCTGGGTATCGCATGGTAGTTTAGGGGTCCCGGTCTGTGGCAGATTCCGGGGCCCCTGACTGCCAGGTGAGCCAGTGTTTTGTGGTTTTAAATTCATCATTAGTCCTTATATCGCTCACTGTTACCGCCGCACCCCCTATCGACCACAACGGCCCGACATCTTGCAACATGTCTGATCGATACATGCGACCAACATCGGCCCGAAATTGGTTGCATTGTCAATTGGGTGTACTCTTGCGGCACACATTTTCATTCAATTCGATAATAATCAAATCGCATGGTCGATCGACTGCCAATTCAATTGATGTATGGCCACCTTTAGTAGAAAAAGTGAATTGAATAAGATGATGTATACAGAGACGTAGTGGTCAATCTAATCTATAAAGACAGTTATAACCAACAGTGATGTCATCTCACTTATCTAAAAAGTAGACAAGAGGTGGGGCTTCCGATAGCAGGGGCCACGCCAAAGGCAGCCAATAGGATAGCTGTGTTGCTGAAAACCCCTCCCAGAGCTGTAGAACACCTGCCCCTCAGCCACCCAAAGCCCCGCCTCCTTGGCTTCTTGTCAGAAGAATGGACGGGTGAAGCAGCTGACAGCAGTGGAGAGCTATCTCTAGCCAGACGTCCAATCTAATGCACTCAGGGGAAATTAATGCGTAAGTACTGACCCAATCAGTTGGACATTTCACCTATTTCCTAGCCAATGAGATGCAAATACTCTCAAGTTTATGCAAATTTATGTAAATTTTTATGTACATATATGCAGCTTGAGAATGGACCAATCAAGTCCCACCCAGTTTTAAATTGATTAGTCCAATTTCCAGCTGCATATATTTGCATAGAAATGTTGATTAATTTGCATAACCTCTGAAGTGTTTGCATATCATTAATCTTCCATACTAGCCAGGTGTTAAGGTGCCCATACACTCGTCAGATTGGCAGCAGATAGATAAGAAATGCATCTGATGATCTATCTGATGCGTTTTTAGAACATTTTTTACCAGGATAGAATTCCAATAGATTTCAGTTTTCAAATCTATTGAAATTCGATCTGATGGCATTTTTTTGCCATCAGATTTCCATTAAGGCCAATGCAAACTGATAAGCAATCTCATCAGATCGACCTAAATTTTCCATCCTGCCAGCTCGATGGAAATCCATCGAAATCGATCGAAATCGGCCATCGATCGGTCGATTGGCCAACCGATTTGCAAACGATCAATCGATCGATCGGGATCGATCGGTCGGCCAGAAAATCGGCTGAGTGTATGGGCCCCTTTAGGATAGGTACACCACTCAATTTCCCAGGTGGAAGTGATCATTTTTGGATATGTACAACTTTCAGATTCCTGCTGCAAAAAAAAATCGATCCCATTATCAATCAGGAGCAGATTGGACAATAGATTGGAGTTGACTAAAACAACCAGACTAATAAAAAATAAAGGAGTAAAAAAAGCTAAAAGTAGCACCTCCATCCACCTCCTGTTCAGACTTTCCTTTCTAGCGTGACAGGTTCTCTTTGCCTGTGTCGCATTGAAGTAGGACTCTCCCTTCCCCCAGCCTCCCCAGACCATACTGTATTATAATCCTACAACTACTTTCCTAGTCTGCATTGATATGCAGTGATCTCCAGGCGGGAGAGGAGGCTGGCTGCTTATTTTGCTCCGTGATCTAATTAGGAAGCGGCTGCCGATCCTGTCGGCTTATTACATATGCAGAAGGATGCCGGATCCCCTCCCGGAATAACCTGTGTACTGCTGCTTCATTTTCCACTCACTGCAAAATAACCATACAGTGCATTACCAGGAGCCTGGTAATCACATTCCCGGCCCAGCGGAGGGATCGGCCACTCTGTCGCCTGTTCTGGCCTGCGCAGGAAAATAATACCGTGTGCCGAGACTTCTCACACTCATCACATCCACCGGATCATGACGCTGATGCAATGGGGTGGGGGCAGGGGGTTGGGGGGGTTGTCGGGGGGGGGGGGGGGTAATTAAAGGGCCACTTTTATGAAAAATTGTAACATTTAAAATACGTACAGTATGTACAAGAAGTACATGTATCCATGAGTAAAATAGTAAAATGCACCATGAATTACTTTTTCTCCTACGTTGATGTCACTTACCGTAGGTAATAAAGATCTCACAGATCTAACAGGTTTTGGACTAGTCCATCTACTCATGGGGGGGGGATTGAAGTAGTTCCTTTATTCTTTACAAAGGCACTCTATGTAAAAGATCTATACAAAGCTGCCAGCTGCCCTCACTTCTGGTTTACAAACTATTTTGACAGACAGACTGAGTGACTGCCATTCAGTACGTCACCTTGAATGTCCTTTAAGGCTTTCTGCGTCATTTTGTAAGCACTGTGCTAGTTGTTTCATCTAGTCCTGGATGCTATGTGTAGAGTCCAGGATTGGCTACGTTCGGCGCTTCCATGTCCCCCCATGGGGCACAAAACGTGACATGACGAAGGAACAATGGGAAGCGCTGCTGGGTTGCAAAAAAGTATTTAGCATTGGCTAAACTAGACGCCAGGAGAGGCCATTGTTAACCAGCCCTAAATAGTAGGTTTCTCTGGATACCGCAAGTTACTGAGCTTTGGAAACAGGCACACAGGCCAGATGCCAAGCCTTGTTTATTTTTGTCAATGTAGGTTTGTCAACATATGCTTTTCCTGGGGAAAAGACGCGCGTGAAACCTTGGAGACCGTCAGTACACATTACACTATCCAATCCCCTTGCCACTTGTGGCATTTGAACTGCAAATTGGACGATGTGAGATATCTACCGCGCTTCAGAGTTGCCACCTCTGGCCCCATTGAAGATTTCAGCTGACGTGCAGTGCATGCTGGGAGTTTAATTCGCAGCATTACGACTAATTATTTTTCAGCCAAATAAGGATTTCTATCACCGCCCGGAGTCTTTCTTTAAAGGAAGTCTGGTGTGAGATTATTGCCTAATTATTCCGGGATGAGATCAGATATACGCAGGGACAATCTTTAATATAGCCTCTCTTTATGATGACAAGCACCGGGAGGGTTGAAACCTCTATATTAAGTGCGAGGCAGCCTGAAGATTTGCATTATACAAATCGATTTCCTATATTTCGCTGCTGGAAAAAGTGCTGCCTCACTGACCCTCCTAATGCAGCGATCGCCGCGCACGCCACCGATACATATATAAGAATAGATTTCTGGCTGCAGAGCTCATTCAGCGGACGCGGCCTCTACCGGCCCTTAAACCGCCTAGATAAATAAAATATACAAATGCTCCGATGTGTATTTTTATCTGCGGACGTTTCTCACGGGCTCAGTAGACAAGAAGATGAAGACGAACGCTTTTTTACTGCCCATGTCCTCTCTCTACGGGATCCACATATTGTCTTACTTCTAAAAGATAGCCGAGCATCAAAAAGACGAGCGCTTTGAAAACACCCCAACGCCCTTTACCCATCCAGGCGAAACCGGTAGGTTTATAGGCATAACCTTTTACCCCCTTTCTGTTTCTCCAGCTGCTCTGAAAAAGCTCTACTGAGGAGCTAAAAGGTTCAAGTTCACATCCATATTTCCTATTGTTTCTCTTTTTTCCTGTGATGAAAGCAGTGTGGAGGCGCCTGAGGTCTACAGGTACAAAGGGGGGGATGTTATGTTAGTGGCAGCAGTGCGGCAGTTGAACTATACCGCCGTCTTTTACTCAGATTTCATCATCTTTTCACCATGTTTGGCTAGAAGTAAATGATTGAAAGAATGATGAAAGCCCCCCCTTAGCAATGCTTAAAGGACCACTGACGTGAAAATGTTAAAATGTAAAATACATACAAATAAAAAGTACGTTTTTTCCCAGAGTAAAATAAGCCATAAATGACTTTTCTCCTATGTTGCTGTCACTTACAGTAGGTAGTAGAAATCTGACATTACCGACAGGTTTTGGGCTAGTCCATCTCTCCATAGGGGATTCTCAGCATGGCCTTTATTCTTTATAAAAACACCCCACAAAAAAAATTATAAAAAGATGCTGGTCAGCCTCCGTGCTCACTGTACAATTTTTTGACAGTTGGACGTAGCAACCACCATTTGCTAAGTGCATTTGAAAATAAAGAAGACTCTGAGAATCCCCCATGAGGAGATGGGCTAGTCCAAAACTTGTCAGTTCTGTCAGATTTCTACTACTTACTGTAAGTGACAGCAACATAGGAGATAAGTCATTTATGGCTCATTTAACTCCCATCTGTATATGTTAACATATATTTAAAATGTTGAGATTTTCGCAACAGTGGTCATTTAAAGGACAACCGAAGTGAGAGTGGGGTAGAGGGTGATCGACACCCTAAACAATAATAACACAGTACGTCACAAGTTAAATGGCGAATGTAAAAATAAAGGTTGTGGTAATCACAAAGGAAGGTTGCAGAGGGGGCAACCAACCACTGAAGGCAGACAGAGATTTATACACCCGCCTCCACTCCGGTGACCAGCTACAGCTGGATCCGCTCACACTCTTGGAAAAACAACACAGGTCCTGGGGAAGGTGGAAACGCACAAAGGGAGTAATGGCCCGTACTCACGGGCTGCAGAAGTGGCCTGTCGCCAGCACACGTGAGCGTGCTAGCGACAGGCCGGCGACAGCTTCTCTCCAGGTCCCTCCGCGTACACACGCGGAAGAGGGACCAGCGGCGAGACGGAAGCTGTCGCCGACGTTCCTCCTCCCCCCGCCGGAAGCTTCATTCACCTCTATGGAGGTTGCTGTCGCTAGTCCGCGTACTCACGCGGACTAGCGACAGTTGCGGCGGAGGTGCGGCGGCGACTGTTGCCATGCGATTGAAACTTTCAATCGCATGGCGACAAGAGCGGCGGGCGACAGTTCGGGGTGCGCGCGCGTGCGACGGCCCATACTCACGGGCGACCTGTCGCCGCAACACGCGCGCGCCGCGTGTTGAGGCGACAAAAGTCCCTCGTGAGTATGGGCCATCAGAGGTGCCCAATAATGGATAAAACTATGTAAGAAAAAAAACAAAAAAAACCCAAAACTTGAAGTCCCAGGGCCGTGAATCTTCGTCTTTAGCGGCGGGCAGCCACCCCGCTCTACCGTCACCACCCGTTACCGGAGAAATGAATGAGTGGGAACACAATTAATCTAAGTCCCTGAGTCAATGAATGTTGGCGTCTATTAGATGCTTGCATCATTGCATCTTCCTGGTGTTACGCTGCCACACATTACTTCCGATTCACGTGCGCAACTAGAGAAGGTAAGACACTTGACCACTGTTACACTACGACTAAGGACTCATATCACTCTGTCAGCAGGGCAGCTTTGGGGAACTCGGATCATGCTGTTATACAGCTTATCCCAACATACACCCAAAGACTAAAAACTGCCAAACCTGTAGTGACCACAGGTAAGAAATGGACTAGTGAAGCTGTAGAAAAACTGCAGAGCTGCTTTGATTTAACTGACTGGAATTTATTTAAAGAATCCTCCAGTGACCTAAATGAATACACTGACGCTGTGACATCATATATTACCTTTTGTGCAGAGTCCTGCATCCCCACAAAAAAGTGCACCAGGTACAATAACGATAAACCCTGGTTTACATCACATCTTAGGAAGCTGCGCCTCGATAAAGAAAGGGCATATCGTACAGGCGATAAAGTCCTCTACAAAGCTGCGAAATACAAACTGCAGAGAGCCATTACTGACGCAAAAAAAGATTATTCTCAAAAACTTGAGGAAAATTTTTCTAACGCCGACTCATCCACAATATGGAAATCTCTACATGAAATTACCAGCTACAGGAAGAGATCTCCTCCCCCCTCACTACATAACCTGCAGCTTGCAGATGAACTGAATACATTTTATTGCAGGTTTGACACTACCAACAAAAGCCAAACACAACAAGTCAATTTGCATCTCTGCCACAGGCAAACTGAACACTCTTCCTGCCAGCCAACGTCTCCACCCCCTGCGGTGCCTCAGCAACTACACAACACAGGAGGCCAGACACAATCTATTGACCTGTCCCCAGATGTGCATGCTCTAACAATACGCCAATCAGATGTAAATGGACTCTTTAAAAAACAAAACACCAGGAAAGCAATGGGACCAGACGCTGTGTCTGCGAAATGCTTGAATCTCTGTGCCGACCAATTAGCGCCTGTATTTACAGACATATTCAAAGCATCTCTAGAACTCTCAATTGTTCCGGCCTGTTTTAAAAGCTCAACTATTGTACCAATTCAAAAAAAAAAAAAAAAAAAACCTACATGTTTAAATGATTACAGGCCTGTTGCCCTGACATCACTGGTCATGAAAGCATTTGAAAAACTGATAATGACTTATCTGAAATCCATCACAGATCCCCTGCTGGACTCTTTGCAATTTGCCTACAGGCCTAACAGATCCGCAGACGATGCCGTGAACATGTGTATGCATTATGTACTACAGCATTTAGATATCCCAGGAACCTACACCAGGATTTTATTCATAGATTTCAGCTCTGCATTTAATACCATAATACCATCCCTGCTACACAGCAAGCTCTCCCAGCTACACATACCTGAATCCCTCTGCAATTGGATAACCGACTTCTTAACCGACAGAAGACAGCGTGTTAGACTTGGTAAACACACATCAAGCTCTCTGACAGTCAGTACTGGTGCACCCCAGGGCTGTGTGCTTTCCCCACTGCTGTACTCACTGTACACCAATGACTGCATCTCCACAGATCCATCTGTTAAGGTTCTGAAGTTTGCAGACGACACAACAGTAGTTGGTCTCATTCAAAACGGGGATGAGTCTGCATACAGGCATGTGGTGGGATAGCTTTCCTCCTGGTGCAGCAGCAACAACTTAGAACTAAATGCTCTCAAAACCATGGAGATGATAATAGACTTTAGGAGATCTCCCCCCCAGCACCTCCCCTTAACCATAAATGGATCCACAATAACCCAAGTAGAGTCATTCAAGTTTCTTGGGTCCACGATCTCAAACGACTTAAAATGGGACAACAACACCGCCACTATTGTCAAGAAAGCACAACAGAGAATGTACCATCTGCGGCAGCTGAAAAAGTTTGGCCTACCTCAAAATCTAATGGTGCAGTTCTACACTGCAATCATCAAATCCACCATAACATCATCCATGACTGTATGGTTCAGCTCCTGCTCAGCATTAGAAAAGGGGAGGCTGCAGCGCATCATCCGATCAGCAGCAAGGATAATTGGCTGTAGCTTACCTTCCCTGCAGGATCTTTACACTAGCAGGTGCAGAAAGAGAGCATTCAAAATTGCCTCTGACCCCTCTCACCCAGCTCACTCCATCTTTCAGCGCATGCCTTCAGGAGTAAGATTCCGGTCAATCGCTACCAAAACCTCCAGACACAGGAACAGCTTTTTTCCTCAAGCGATAGCCATACTTAATGCTGAACCACGTTAGAGCTGCTAGGACTTGAAAGTAATCAGCACAGAACTAAACATGAACAATTCTCACATTGCTTACTGCCACTATACTTATAATGTCCTTAACTTGTAATATTCACACTGTCTGTCCTTGTATTGTTTTTGTTTGAGTTTGTTAAGTAACTGCCAAGACAAATTCCTTGTAGGTGCAAACTTACTTGGCGAAAATAAATTGATTCTGATTCTGATTCAGATTCTTACGTAGGTGAATCGGAAATAAATGAGGACATCTTGTAGCCAAAAAGTAAAATTACATCAAAATGCATTTTTGTTGATAAAAATACCAACACCGACTTAAAAAATTAACTATTTCCCTCCCATAGTCTCCTATAGTACCCAAACTTTTTTTTTTTATAGGAAAAAAAAAATACATAAAAAAAAAATATATACATAGTTACCTTAGGGACTGAACTTTTTTAATGTGTATGTCAAGAGGGTATATTACTGTTATTTTGGGCTTGTAAATAGTGATGGATGCAAAACTGAAAAAAATGCACCTTTATTTCCAAATAAAATATTGGCGCCAAACATTGTACTAGGTAAATATTTTAAATGTTGCAATAACTGGGATAAATGGGCAAATACAATGTGTGGGTTTTATCACCAGTAGAACGTTTTATTTTAAAACTATAATGGCTGAAAACTGAGAAATAATGATTTTTTTTTCCATTTTTTTCTTATTATTCAAATTAAAATGCATTTAGAATAAAATAATTCTTAGCATAATGTACCTCCCAAAGAAAGCCTAATTGGTGGCGGAAAAAACACGATATAGATCATTTTGTTGTTATAAGTAGTGATTAAGTTATTGGTGAAAGAAAGGGAGGAGCGACAGGTGAAAATTGCTCTGGTCCTAAAGGGATAAAACCCCCTCAGTGGTTAAATTACACACATATACCGTAAATGTAGATCTCTCCTAGAGTGAGATTCACTATAAATAACTTTTTTCCTATGTTGCTGTCACTTACAGTAGGTAGTAAAAATCTGACAGATTAGCACTTGCTAAACTGCAGTTGCTTAGTCTAACTACCATAACAGTGAGAGCAGGAAAGCTGGTGGCCATATTTGTATAGATCTTTTCCAGGTAGAGCATTTGTAAAGAATAAAGGTATTGCTGAGGATCTCCCACGCGGAGATGGACTAGTCAAACATCTGTCAGATCTGTCAGCTTTTTCACTAGCTAAGTAAGTGACAGCAACAGAGAAAAAATATATATTATATGGGTGCATTTTACTCTGGGAGAAATGTACTTTTTATATACTGGTATTTCTTTTTTAAATTGTAATACTTTTCTTGTGATTGTGGTCCTGTAAGTCAAACATCTGCTTTCATGCTTGTTCAGGGTCTGTGGCTGAGAGTACTAGTGGCAAAGGGAGGAGTAGTGGTGAAAGTACTAGTGGCAGAGGGAGGAGTAGTGGTGAGAGTACTAGTGGCAGAGGGAGGAGTAGTGGTGAGAGTACTAGTGGCAGAGGGAGGAGTAGTGGCGAAAGTACTAGTGGCAGAGGGAGGAGTAGTGGTGAAAGTACTAGTGGCAGAGGGAGGAGTAGTGGTGAAAGTACTAGTGGCAGAGGGAGGACGAGTCGTGGTCTGTGGGAGTCGGTTTTGAGATATAACAGTAGATTTATATCCATGGATCCCCTCAGAGATAGATTAGGACGAGCGCGTTGAATCCAGCGCAGGAGATTTGGGTGCAGCCGGCGCCACCACAGGCCGTAATAGGAATTACACCTATAGCAGGGCACAGTGAGTAACGTCGCCGCTGTCAGAAGACAGAGCTGAAGTTACATTTAACACATTATAATTAGTCTATCAGCAATAGCTGGAAGCCAAATTACACCATTCTCCACCATCCACCTGGACCTGGAGGGGGAATAGTAATGAACACAGCCGAGACTTGTGCAGCAGCAGGATAAGCCATATACCGGCTGTATCCTGCGCCCAAGTCTCCCGGCGGCGATTCTACATGTATGCGATTAGGATGTAATTGGGCCCTAGCCAAGGTAGCAGATTTGGGGCCCCCCCTTGTGGTTCTTTTGGTAAGCTGAAGTGGACAGAGGTCAAGGAAGGTAGCAGGTGGGCTCCTTAACATCCACTAGGCCCCAAGCACCTGCCTAGGTTGCCCGGTGCATGGTCCTGCTCTGGATCCACTATAGAATCACTTTCAATACATCCACTGGATAAGCTGAAGCTAGCCATGCCCCATATGATATGTGTCATAGATTAGACGTTTCAATAAGTACAGTGAACAGAATGAAAACGTATTAAAAACCAAGTCACACTCCTCTGATTTTAAATTACCATATTGATTAACCATCGACTGGGAATATCTATCGTCTAGAATGAGCGTAGGATTCAGCAGTTCACAATCGATCTCAGCATCTTTTTTGTTACAGAATTGAGCAGTACTAAGCTAGCCATGGTGGCTTTCCAATCGATATCCAATCAGACCCCCTCTGAGATCTCTGATCAATATCCAAATGGTGCACAGCGGCCAATCTTTACAACCGATTCCCGATTAGGAACATATCAGTAGGGGCGCAACTAGACTTAATAGGGCCCCCTCCTGCAAAAATGATAGCATGGGGCCTCCTTGGTCCACAAACCACATGCGGGTCACGTGATCGGGAGCTGGCGAATGGGGGCAGAGAGTGTTCTGCTGTGAAGCAGCGTCTGGAAGCAGGAAAGAATTACGCATGTTCCGCTACTCTCTACTCTGCATGGCGGGGGGGGGGGGGGGGCAGTTTTTGGGAGAGAAAGGAGAGTTTTTTATGCTAATTGACTGTACTTGCGGTTAGGGAGAGGGAGGAGGCCCCCCTTGCGGTGACAGGGGTCGCAGGGGTGATTGTTACGCCCCTGCATATCAGTGGTTTTGCTGGTGGTACATATATTGTACAGAGAATGCCGGCCTTCACATCGGCTCATTATGTTTTTCTGTTTTGTTTATTAATCTCTATTTTTATCTCAAGGCCCGACTTGCTACATATTGCATTGCGTGCACCGTGCGATCCCTGCGGGCTCTCTTCACCGGGTAAACACAAAACAAAATCTCACAAAAGTATCGTGGTACGAGGACTTGCTACAACGCAACATCAAAAGAAGGTCGAAAAATCTAGCGGAGAGAGGTCAGGCACCAAACGTGCCCCGAAAAGCCAGAGGCTCAAAGTTCAGCAACACCAGAAGCTGAATTTACGCTTTTAAAAACATATTACGGTACCTCGAGTGTTTTGTCTCTGCGACAATCACAAAGACAAATCTGGTTTTTGTAACTTATTATTTTCGCCGCTCCTGACGGACGTGCTGGACAATAATTCTTACATTTCCCCCCCTCCTCCATTTACAGGTGTAACGACATTCAAAGAGTAAAAAGTGACATTTGCGGGAATGGAAAGGGGGTCAGGCAGAGAGGGCGCCACTGACAGGGGAGACACGGGAAAGTATTAATTTTCACCATAACATTTACAGTGCAATCTCTCACCGCGCAGATTTAAACATTCCGGACAACTCCGTCGCAGTGAAATAGAGAGCGCGTCGGAAATGCTAAGGGTAAAACACAAATGCCTTCTAATGCCAACTAACATGCACGACGCTTACATTAAAGGCTGGCTCAAGCTTACAAATTGCATTTAAAGGACTACTGTAAAGGGGAGGGGAGGGGGGACAGAAACAGTTCAACTTACCTCAGGCTTTTAATGGTCCCCCTGCAGACGTCCTGTGCCCGGGTAGCCACTCGCCGATGCTCCGGTTCCCCGCCACCGGTTCACTTCCTGAATTTGCAAGGTAAAAGTTGCAATCCCACTGCGCCTGTACGGCTGCGTCGTCACTCCCGGTGACGTCACCAGGAGCGTACTGCGCAGTGGGAACGATGACGTGGCCTCACAGGTGCTGATGTACATGTCGCAAGTTCCAGAAGTGAACTGGAGGCGGGGACTGAAGCATCGGTGAGTAGCATCGGGCACAGGATGTCAGTGGGGGACCATTAGAAGCCCCGGGTAAGTTTGACTCTTTTTTTTTCCCCCTAGCCCACTACAATAGTCCACTTAACGACCGCCTAACGCCGATGGGCGGCGGCAGGTCATAAGTGGTATTACATGGAAACGGCCCATGTCAGTTCACGGGGGGGGGGGGGGGGGGGGGGGGGTGTCTCCGTGAACAGCTTCCGAGCCTCCGATCGCGGCTCGCAGGCAAAATGTAAACATGCAGGGAAGAAATCCCAGCTGTTTACATCATACGGCAGCACTGTAAAGCAGATCGGCGATCCCCGCCTTTGATTGGCCGGGGATCGCCGGCATCTGATAGGATGAAGCCTATCCTAGGCGGCGCAGGACGGATCTCCTTCCTGCGCATTCCACAGCGTGAGGGAGGGGGAGGTAAGGAGAGGGAGGCCGGAAATCGCTGCGGAAGGGGGCTTTGAGGAGCCCCCCCCCCCCCCCCCCCCTAGGCACAAGGCAGCGGCGGCGATCAGACCCCCCCCAGCAGGACATCACCCCTAGTGGGGGAAAAAGGGAGGGGGGGGGTCTGGTCGCCCTGGCTGCCTGCTGATCAGTGCTGTGGGCTGCACAGATCAGCGCAAAATAGGCTGGTCGAGTGGTTAGTGAAAAAACAAACAAAAACCCAGCGAGCTCCATTCACTATGCTAAACCTGAATGTACTGTGGGTATGCTGCAATAGTCACCAATGTTGCACCAACATGTATCATAAGTTAATCCTATATCACACTATGATCGTGCATACACGCTGTGGAGCGGTCTGTGATCTGGGCAGCATATATATCAGGTAAGCACGATCCCGGAAGGTGGGGGTGACACGGTGTTGATGGTGGCCCCCATAAACTTAACACGGTGACATATCCCGGCGAGTGGTCCCTTCTCCATGCCAGTTGCACAGCCTGCGCAATGATTTTTTAATTGTTTCTTTTTTGGGAGATCTGCTTAGTAATTGCATTGGATAAGAAGAGTCAAAGGATCGTTTGGAAACCACACGCTATATATAACAGCTGTCTGTGGGTCTGGGCAGCCATAGCATAAGGTGAGAGCAGTCACCACGGCTGGTGGTGATAATGGTAGTCATTTTGCACGGGACATAACTGGTGGAGGATTTCTCGATTGAATTGGCAGCCTATGCAATGATGATGTGTTGTCTTTTTTCCTGTTTTGCATGAGTTGTGATGGTTTGAAGACTGAAGAGGATCTGATTCAAGTACCGTGGGACTCTTGACTTCCCCATTTTTAGTTGACTGTAAGGCAGCGCATAGTGTGCAGGCGCGGAGCTAGGGGGGGTCGGGGTAGGACAAGTGCCCCAGGGCGCCGGGTCCCCAAGGGCGCCCAGCTGAGCTTCGGGTTTTTTTTTTTTTTTTGCGGGGCTGAGGGGAGCAGCGCAGAGAAGAGGGAGAGCTGTGCGGACGGTGGGGAAGGGGGGGGCCATCTCTCCCCTCCTTCCCTCACCTTAGGTGCTCTCTCTCTCCCTCGCTGTCCCCTCCAATGTCTGTCCGGTGGCTGGCAGCGGCGGGCGGAACTCACCTCCGTCTCGCTCCAGCGCCGGCCGGAAGTTCGGGTGCGCAGCCGCTGCTCAGACCAGAGTAGCGGCAGATCCATCCGGCGTTGCGACGAGACGGAGGTAAGTTCCGCCCGCCGCTGCCAGCCACCGGACAGACATTGGAGGGGACAGCGAGGGAGAGAGAGCAGCTCTTCCTCTTCTCTGCGCTGCTCCCCTCCTGCTGGGGAGGGGGACACCTGGCTACCTACTCTGGGCACATACCCCTGGCTACCTACTCTGGGCACATATACCCCTGCCTACATAGAATGGGCACATATACCCCTAACTACATATACTGGGCATATACCCCTGGCTACCTACTCTGGCCACATATAACCCTGGCTACCTACTCTGGCCACATATAACCCTGGCTACCTACTCTGGGCACATATACCCCTGTCTACCTACTCTGGGCACATATACCCCTGGCTACCTACTCTGGGCACATATACCCCTGCCTACATATACTGGGCATATATACCCCTGGCTACATATACTGGGCATATATACCCCTGGCTACATATACTGGGCATATATGCCCCCTGGCTACGTGGACTGGGCATATATACCCCCTGGCTACATATACTGGGCATATATACCCCTGGCTACATATACTGGGCATATATACCCCCTGGCTACGTGGACTGGGCATATATACCCCCTGGCTACTTATACTGGGCATATATACCCCTGGCTACATATACTGGGCATTTATACCCCTGGCTACATATACTGGGCATATATACCCCCTGGCTACGTGGACTGGGCATATATACCCCCTGGCTACATATACTGGGCATATATACCCCCTGCCTACATATATTGGGCATATATACCCCTGGCTACATATACTGGGCATATATACCCCCTGGCTACGTGGACTGGGCATATATACCCCCTTGCTACATATACTGGGCATATATACCCCTGGCTACATATACTGGGCATATATACCCCTGGCTACATATACTGGGCACATATACGCCTGGCTACATATACTGGGCATATATACCACTGGCTACATATACTGGGCACATATACCTCTGGCTACATATACTGGGCACACATACCCCTGCCTACATATACTGGGCACATATACCCCTGGCTAACTGTTCTGTGGACATCTCTACCCCTGGCCACCTGTTCTGGGGACATCTATACCGCTGGCCACCTATTATGGGGACATCTATACTGCTGGCCACCTATTCTGGGGACAACTATAGACCTGGGGCTACCTATTTTTGGGGAACCACGTCAGATTGAGTGTATTTTGGAGAACTGCTGCCAGGTGAGAGGTGTCTACCATATTAAGGGGGCATTCTGCCTATTTATGTGAAAGGCTGTCTATTTATGTGCCTCATGACTGCTGAATTTGTCTTTTTGGGGGCCTCATGGTTACTGAATTTGTCTTGTTGGGGGCCTCATGATTTGTTGGGGGCCTCAAGATCGCTGAATTTGTCTTGTTGGGGGCCTCATGATTGCTGAATTTGTCTTGTTGGGGGCCTCATGATTGCTAAATTTGTCTTGTTGGGGGCCTCATGATTGCTGAGTTGGTTATGTTGGGGGCCTCATGATTGCGGAATTTGTCTTGATGGGGGGGGGGGGGGTCATGATTGCTAAATTTGTCTTGGAACATGCTGGAAGGTACATACTGAGGGAGGGTGGGTGAGCGTGAGCCTGCTAACCTCCATATACATTTGGCTCCACCCATAACCACGTCCACATTTATTGAGTGACCACGCCCCTTTTTGGCGTACCTTGACTTTGGGGGGGGCGCATTAATAGTCTTTGTCCCCGGGCGCTGAAAATCCTAGCTACGCCTCTAAAAGTGTGGTATAGAATTAACTTAAGTGGTTAGTACCTGAACTCAATATCCCAACTACACGAAGAGGCTAGCCTCCTCTGTTTGGTCCTCTCCCTTCACACCCATTACTGAACTCTCTCCGCCCATTGGCTGTCCCCATGCGAGCTCAAGTTTCTCTGGCTAGACACAACTCAGAGTGTTCTGCAGAAGATGTCAATGCTATATAAATACATAATAATAATATGGTAGGACATAAGACTATGACTATGGTAGGATTAGAGTGTGAGCTCCGCTGAGGATAGTCAGTTACATGACTATGTACTCTGTACAGTGCTGCAGGAGATGTCAGTGCTATATAAATACATAATAATAATAATATGGTAGGACATTACACTATAACTATGGTAGCATTAGAGTGTGATCTCCTCTGAGGACAGTCAGTGACATGACTATGGACTCTGTAATGTGCTGCAGAAGATGTCAGTGCTATATAAATACATAATAATAATATGGTAGGACATTAGACTATGACTATGGTAGGATTAGAGTGTGAGCTCCTCTGAGGACAGTCAGTGACATGACTATGTACTCTGTAATGTGCTGCAGAAGATGTCAGTGCTATATAAATACATAATAATAATATGGTAGGACATAAGACTATGACTATGGTAGGATTAGAGTGTGAGCTCCTCTGAGGACAGTCAGTGACATGACTATGTACTCTGTAATGTGCTGCAGAAGAGGTCAGTGCTATATAAATACATAATAATAATATGGTAGGACATTAGACTATGACTATGGTAGGATTAGATTGTGAGCTCCTCTGAGGTCAGTCAGTGACATGACTATGTACTCTGTACAGTGCTGCAAGAGATGTCAGTGCTATATAAATACATAATAATATGATAGGACATTAGACTATGACTATGGCAGGATTCGAGTGTGAGCTCCTCTGAGGACAGTCAGTGACATGACTATGTACTCTGTAATGTGCTGCAGCAGATGTCAGTGCTATATAAATACATAATAATAATATGGTAGGACATTAGACTATGACTATGGTAGGATTAGATTGCGAGCTCCTCTGAGGACAGTCAGTGACATGACTATGTACTCTGTGCAGTGCTGCAGAAGATGTCAGTGCTATATAAATACATAATAATAATATGGTAGGACATTAGACTGTGACTATGGTAGGGTTAGAGTGTGAGCTCCTCTGAGGACAGTCAGTGACTTGACTATGTACTCTGTAATGTGCTGCAGAAGATGTCAGGGCTATATAAATACATAATAATAATAATAATATGGTAGGACATTAGACTAGGACTATGGTAGGATTAGATTGTGAGCTCATCTGAGGACAGTCAGTGACATGACTATGTACTCTGTAATGTGCTGCAGGAGATGGCAGAGCTATATAAATACATAATAATAATAATATGGTAGGCTATTAGACTATGACTATGGTAGGATTAGACTGTGAGCTCCTCTGAGGACAGCCAGTGACATGACTATGTACTCTGTAATGTGCTGCAGAAGATGTCAGTGCTATATAAAGACATAATAATAATATGGTAGGACATTAGACTATGGCTATGGTAGGATTAGAGTGTGAGCTCCTCTGAGGACAGTCAGTCAGTGACATGACTATGTACTCTGTACAGTGCTGCAGGAGATGTCAGTGCTATATAAATACATAATAATAATAATATGGTAGGACATTACACTATAACTATGGTAGCATTAGAGTGTGATCTCCTCTGAGGACAGTCAGTGACATGACTATGGACTCTGTAATGTGCTGCAGAAGATGTCAGTGCTATATAAATACATAATAATAATATGGTAGGACATTAGACTATGACTATGGTAGGATTAGAGTGTGAGCTCCTCTGAGGACAGTCAGTGACATGACTATGTACTCTGTAATGTGCTGCAGAAGATGTCAGTGCTATATAAATACATAATAATAATATGGTAGGACATAAGACTATGACTATGGTAGGATTAGAGTGTGAGCTCCTCTGAGGACAGTCAGTGACATGACTATGTACTCTGTAATGTGCTGCAGAAGAGGTCAGTGCTATATAAATACATAATAATAATATGGTAGGACATTAGACTATGACTATGGTAGGATTAGATTGTGAGCTCCTCTGAGGTCAGTCAGTGACATGACTATGTACTCTGTACAGTGCTGCAAGAGATGTCAGTGCTATATAAATACATAATAATATGATAGGACATTAGACTATGACTATGGCAGGATTCGAGTGTGAGCTCCTCTGAGGACAGTCAGTGACATGACTATGTACTCTGTAATGTGCTGCAGCAGATGTCAGTGCTATATAAATACATAATAATAATATGGTAGGACATTAGACTATGACTATGGTAGGATTAGATTGCGAGCTCCTCTGAGGACAGTCAGTGACATGACTATGTACTCTGTGCAGTGCTGCAGAAGATGTCAGTGCTATATAAATACATAATAATAATATGGTAGGACATTAGACTATGACTATGGTAGGGTTAGAGTGTGAGCTCCTCTGAGGACAGTCAGTGACTTGACTATGTACTCTGTAATGTGCTGCAGAAGATGTCAGGGCTATATAAATACATAATAATAATAATAATATGGTAGGACATTAGACTAGGACTATGGTAGGATTAGATTGTGAGCTCATCTGAGGACAGTCAGTGACATGACTATGTACTCTGTAATGTGCTGCAGGAGATGGCAGAGCTATATAAATACATAATAATAATAATATGGTAGGCTATTAGACTATGACTATGGTAGGATTAGACTGTGAGCTCCTCTGAGGACAGCCAGTGACATGACTATGTACTCTGTAATGTGCTGCAGAAGATGTCAGTGCTATATAAAGACATAATAATAATATGGTAGGACATTAGACTATGGCTATGGTAGGATTAGAGTGTGAGCTCCTCTGAGGACAGTCAGTCAGTGACATGACTATGTACTCTGTACAGTGCTGCAGGAGATGTCAGTGCTATATAAATACATAATAATAATATGGTAAGACATTAGACTATGACTATGGTAGGATTAGAGTGTGAGCTCCTCTGAGGACAGTCAGTGACATGAGTATGTACTCTGTAATGTGCTGCAGGAGATGTCAGTGCTATATAAATACATAATAATAATATGGTAGGACATTAGACTATGACTATGGTAGGATTACATTGTGAGCTCCTCTGAGGACAGTCAGTGATATGATTATGTACGCTGTAATGTAATGTGATTATGTACGCTGTAATGTGCTGCAGGAGATGTCAGTGCTATATAAATACATAATATGGTAGGACATTAGACTATGACTATGGTAGAATTAGATTGTGAGCTCCTCTGAGGACAGTCAGTGACATGACTATGTACTCTGTAATGTGCTGCAGAAGATGTCAGTGCTATATAAATACATAATAATATGGTAGGACATTAGACTATGACTATGGTAGGATTAGAGTGTGAGCTCCTCTGAGGACAGTCAGTGACATGACTATGTGCTCTGCAAAGTGCTGCAGAAGGTGTTAGTGCTATATACATACGTAATAATAATATGGTAGGACATTACACTATGACTATGGTAGGATTCGATTGTGAGCTCCTCTGAGGACAGTCAGTGACATGACTATGTACTCTGTAATGTGCTGCAGAGGATGTCAGTACTATATAAATACATAATAATAATATGGTAGGACATTAGACTATGACTATGGCAGGATTAGAGTGTGAGCTCCTCTGAGGACAGTCAGTGACATGACTATGTACTCTGTAATGTGCTGCAGAAGATGTCAGTGCTATATAAATACATAATAATAATTATGGTAGGGCATTATACTATGACAATGGTAGGATTAGAGTGTGAGCTCCTCTGAGGACAGTCAGTGACATGACTATGTACTCTGTAATGTGCTGCAGAAGATGTCAGAGCTAAGCAATGACAATTCACTATTATTATTATTATTATTATAATAGTATGTAGCGATATAGCACACCAGGGCTGAGTAAACTGAAAAAGGCAGAAATAAAGCAAATCTTATAAATATTTAAAACTGTCTCAGCTGTCTAGCGTTCCCAACTTTAAAATAAAATTCCACTTTTAGTTAAAAACTGCAATAAATGTACATCAGAGCTGAACAACTCTATTTGCAATTTAATATTATTAAATATTATTATTATTCCATCTGAAATTGCAGCCAGCTATGAGTTTCAGAAACTGACTAAGCGCAAATTTCCCTTCCTCTGCATAAAATATTCATGTCCGTTAGAATCTTATCGATAGCTGCAAGTATGAAAGAACCGGCCTATAAACTGTCACCAGGGCACAGCACAGCAGCCAGGAGATTAGATATACTTACAATTATGCCAGAATGAGGTTTTCATTACAAAATAGAGAGCAAAAGGTATAATATAACGGTGTAATATAGCTGGGCATAATATAACCGGGTGTAATATAGCTGGGCGTAATATATCTGGCACAATATAACTGGGTGTATTAAAGCTGGGCATAATATAGCTGGCACAATATAACAGTGTAATATAGCTGGGCATAGTATAACTGGGTGTAATATATCTGGCACAATATAACTGGATGTATTAAAGCTGGGCATAAAATAGCTGGCACAATATAACGGTGTAATATAGCTGGGCATAATATAACTGGGTGTAATATAGCTGGGCGTAATATAGCTGGCACAATATAATGGTGTAATATAGTTTGGCATAATATAACTGGGTGTATTAAAGCTGGGCATAATATAGCTGGGCATAATATAATGGTGTAATATAGCTGGGCATAATACAACTGGGTGTATTAAAGCTGGGCATAATATAGCTGGCACAATATAACTGGGTGTAATATAGCTGTGCGTAAAATAGCTGGCACAATATAATGGTGTAATATAGCTGGGCATAATATAACTGGGTGTATTAAAGCTTGGCATAATATAGCTGGCACAATATAACTGGGCGTAATATAGCTGGCACAATATAACTGGGCATAATATAGCTGGCACAATATAACTGGGCGTAATATAGCTGGCACAATATAACTGGGTGTATTCTAGCTGGGCATTAATATAGCTGGCACAATAGAATGGTGTAATATAGCTGGGCATAATATAACTGGGTGTATTAAAGCTGGGCATAATATACCTGGCACAATATAAGTGGATGTAATATAGCTGGGCGTAATATAGCTGGCACAATATAACTGGGTATAATATAGCTGGGCGTAATATAGCTGGCACAATATAACTGGGTATAATATAGCTGGGCGTAATATAGCTGGCACAATATAAGTGGGTGTAATATAAGTGGGTGTAATATAGCTGGGCATAATATAACTGGGTGTATTAAAGCTGGGCGTAATATAGCTGGCACAATATAACTGGGTATAATATAGCTGGGCGTAATATAGCTGGGCGTAATATAACTGGGTGTATTAAAGCTGGGCATAATGTAGCTGGCACAATATAATGGTGTAATATAGCTGGGCGTAATATAGCTGGCACAATATAACTGGGTATAAAATTGCTGGGCGTAATATACCTGGCACAATATAAGTGGGTGTAATATAGCTGGGCATAATATAGCTGGCACAATATAACTGGGTGTAATATAGCTGGCACAATATAACTGGGTGTAATATAGCTGGGCATAATATAGCTGGCACAATATAACTAGGTATAATATAGCTGGGCGTAATATAGCTGGGCGTAATATAGCTGGGCATAATATAATGGTGTATTAAAGCTGGGCATAATATAGCTGGCACAATATAATGGTGTATTATAGCTGGGCGTAATATAGCTGGCACAATATAACTGGGTATAATATAGCTGGGCGTAATATAGCTGGCACAATATAACTGGGTATAATATAGCTGGGCGTAATATAGCTGGGCATAATATAACTGGGTGTATTAAAGCTGGGCATAATATAGCTGGCACAATATAATGGTATAATATAGCTGGGTGCAATATATCTGGCATAATATAACTGGGTGTAATATAGCTGGGCGTAATATAGCTGGGCATAATATAACTGGGTGTATTAAAGCTGGGCATAATATAGCTGGCACAATATAACTGGGTGTAATATAGCTGGGCGTAATATAGCTGGCACAATATAACTGGGTGTAATATAGCTGGGCGTAATATAGCTGGCACAATATAACTGGGTGTATTAAAGCTGGGCATAATATAGCTGGCACAATATAACTGGGTATAATATAGCTGGGCGTAATACAGCTGGCACAATATAACGGTGTAATATAGCTGGGCATAATATAACCGGGTGTAATATAGCTGGGCGTAATATAGCTGGCACAATATAATGGTGTAATATAGCTGGGCATAATATAATATACAGTGGAGGAAATAATTATTTGACCCCTCACTGATTTTGTAAGTTTGTCCAGTGACAAAGAAATGAAAAGTCTCAGAACAGTATCCTTTCCATGGTAGGTTTATTTTAACAGTGGCAGATAGCACATCAAAAGGAAAATCGAAAAAATAACCTTAAATAAAAGATAGCAACTGATTTGCATTTCATTGAGTGAAATAAGTTTTTGAACCTTCTAACAATAAAAGACTTAATACTTAGTGGAAAAACCCTTGTTTGCAAGCACAGAGGTCAAACGTTTCTTGTAATTGATGACCAAGTTTGCACACATTTTAGGAGGAATGTTGGTCCACTCCTCTTTGCAGATCATCTCTAAATCCCTAAGGTTTCGAGGCTGTCTCTGTGCAACTCTGAGCTTGAGCTCCCTCCATAGGTTTTCTATTGGATTAAGGTCCGGAGACTGACTAGGCCACTCCATGACCTTAATGTGCTTCTTCTTGAGCCACTCCTTTGTTGCCTTTGCTGTATGTTTTGGGTCATTGTCGTGCTGGAACACCCATCCACAACCCATTTTCAGTTTCCTGGCAGAGGGAAGGAGGTTGTCGTTCAGTATTTCACGATACACGGCTCCGTCCATTTTCCCGTTAATGCGATTAAGTTGTCCTGTGCCCTTAGCAGAAAAACACCCCCAAAGCAAAATGTTTCCACCCCCATGCTTGACGGTGGGGATGGTGTTTTGGGGGTCATAGGCAGCATTTTTCTTCCTCCAAACACAGCGAGTTGAGTTAATGCCAAAGAGCTCTATTTTGGTCTCATCAGACCACAGCACCTTCTCCCAGTCACTCACAGAATCATTCAGGTGTTCATTGGCAAACTACAGACGGGCCTGCACATGTGCCTTCTTGAGCAGGGGGACCTTGCGAGCCCTGCAGGATTTTAATCCATTGCGGTGTAATGTGTTTCCAATGGTTTTCTTGGTGACTGTGGTCCCTGCTAATTTGAGGTCATTCACTAACTCCTCCCGTGTAGTTCTAGGACGCTTTTTCACCTTCCTCAGAACCATTGACACCCCACGAGGTGAGATCTTGCGTGGAGCCCCAGAGCGAGGTCGATTGATGGTCATTTTGTGCTCCTTCCATTTTCGAACAATCACACCAACAGTTGTCACCTTCTCTCCCAGCTTCTTGCTAATGGTTTTGTAGCCCATTCCAGCCTTGTGCAGGTCTACAATTTTTTCTCTGACATCCTTGGACAGCTCTTTGGTCTTTCCCATGTTGGAGAGTTTGGAGTCTGCTTGATTGATTGATTCTGTGGACAGGTGTCTTTTATACAGGTGACTAGTTAAGACAGGTGTCCTTAATGAGGGTGACTAATTGAGTAGAAGTGTCTAACCACTCTGTGGGAGTCAGAACTCTTAATGGTTGGTAGGGGTTCAAAAACTTATTTCACTCAATGAAATGCAAATCAGTTGCTATCTTTTATTTAAGGTTATTTTTTCGATTTTCCTTTTGATGTGCTATCTGCCACTGTTAAAATAAACCTACCGTAACATCACACATCATCGCAGCAGCCAAGCACCTGGTGCTTACTAACTGGCTTCAAACCTATACCCCATCTATAACCCAAGTGATCCAATTAACTGAATATAATCTAAAAATAGAATACCTACTGAAATCCAGAAATGGTCAAAACTTGATGAGAGATAAATGGTCCTTTGACTGGCTATTATTAACGCCCAACTGAACCGACAACTTTATCACACTTCTAGTTCTGACAGACCAGACTAATAAATGCTAAATGGAGATAGTATCTAAAAACCCCCTACTAAGCTCCAAACTCCGGGAATCCTCCAGATTTCCCCCCTCCCCCATCCACCTGGCCCGACCATCCATAACACTTCATGTCTCAGTCAGAGAGAGAGCAGATTGAGACCTCTGAAGATGCATTATTTTAAATAGGAGTAAAAGTTCTACAAATAAGAAAATCTGATAAACAGCTACGGTTAAGAGAACCCTGAGAGAAACACCCTAGAGTCTAGGAGTAGCAGTAAATAGATATGTTAATGTAGGTATCGTGAAGCTGTCTAGAGTTTAAAAATTTTGTATTTTGTACTAAGGTTGAATTTACAACCACTAATATGCAACTCTTTATGTATACTTTAAAAGGTTTTGATTATCGAAGTAAGCATATGCACACGTTTATATGTTAATATACATCGTATAGATAGAAGTTAAAGATGATATAGATGTTAGATTCTGTTGGAGGCCTAAGATGTAGACCTCATGTTACACTGTAAGATGTACTGTATTCAATGCAACGAAAATTCATGTATCTGAAAGTTTAATAAAAACAAGTTAAACAAAAAAAATAAACCTACCATTGAAATGATACTGTTCTGAGACTTTTCATTTCTTTGTTATCGGACAAACTTACAAAATCAGTGAGGGATCAAATAATTATTTCCTCCACTGTAGCTGTGCGTAATATAGCTGGCATAATATAACTGGGTGTAATACAGCTGGGCGTAATATAACTGGGCGTAATATACCTGGCACAATATAACTGGGTGTAATGTAGCTGGGCATAATATAGCTGGCACAATATAATGGTGTAATATAGCTGGGCATAATATAAGTGGGTGTAATATAGCTGGGCGTAATATAGCTGGCACAATATAATGGTGTAATATAGCTGGGCATAATATAATATAAATGTGCGTAATATAGCTGGCATAATATAACTGGGTGTAATACAGCTGGGCGTAATATAACTGGGCGTAATATACCTGGCACAATATAACTGGGTGTAATGTAGCTGGGCATAATATAGCTGGCACAATATAATGGTGTAATATAGCTGGGCATAATATAGCTGGCACAATATAAGTGGGTGTAATACAGCTGGGCGTAATATAACTGGGCGTAATATACCTGGCACAATATAACTGGGTGTAATGTAGCTGGGCATAATATAGCTGGCACAATATAATGGTGTAATATAGCTGGGCATAATATAGCTGGCACAATATAACTGGGTGTAATATAGCTGGGCGTAATATAGCTGGCACAATATAATGGTGTAATATAGCTGGGCATAATATAATATAGCTGTGCGTAATATAGCTGGCATAATATAACTGGGTGTAATACAGCTGGGCGTAATATAACTGGGCGTAATATACCTGGCACAATATAACTGGGTGTAATGTAGCTGGGCATAATATAGCTGGCACAATATAATGGTGTAATATAGCTATAACTATAACTGATAACTGGGTATAATAGAACTGGGTATAATATAACTGATAACTGGGTATAATACAACTGGGTATAATATAACTGATAACTGGGTACAATATAACTGGGTATAATATAACTGTTAACTGGGTATAATATAACTGGGTATACTATAACTGATAACTGGGTATAATAGAACTGGGTATAATATAACTGATAACTGGGTATAATATAACTCATAACTGGGTATAATATAACTGATAACTGGGTATAATATAACTGATAACTGGGTATAATATAACTGATATAACTTGGTATAATATAACTGGGTATAATATGAAACTGATAACTGGGTAGAATATAACTGATAACTGGGTAGAATATAACTGATATAACTTGGTATAATATAACTGGGTATAATATGAAACTGATAACTGGGTAGAATATAACTGATAACTGGGTATAATATAGCTAGGTATAATATAACTGGTAACTTGGTATAATATAACTGGGTATAATATGAAACTGATAACTGGGTAGAATATAACTGATAACTGGGTATAATATAGCTAGGTATAATATAACTGGTAACTTGGTATAATATAACTGGGTATAATATCAAACTGATAACTGGGTAGAATATAACTGATAACTGGGTATAATATAGCTAGGTATAATATAACTGGTAGCTAGGTATAATATAACTGGTAACTGGGTATAATATACAGTGGCTTGCAAAAGTATTCGGCCCCCTTGAAGTTTTCCACATTTTGTCACATTACTGCCACAAACATGAATCAATGTTGTTGGAATTCCATGTGAAAGACCAATACAAAGTGGTGTACATGTGAGAAGTGGAACAAAAATCATACATTATTCCAAACATTGTTTACAAATCAGTAACTGCAAAGTGGGGTGTGCGTAATTATTCAGCCCCCTTTGGTCTGAGTGCCTTTCAAAAAGGGGGGAAAGAAGGCATTGCTACTGTGTAGGAACAGGAAGACTGCAAATCAGCTCCGGATCCCCAATACCAACTGTGTCCACTTCCAGAACAGCAATACCTCCTCCCCCCAGTCTTCTCATAGGCGTTATTCCACCTATACCAAACTCTTTCCTCCATATGCTGCCTCCCCTCCCCCATGCAGTAGTGACCCATGCATTAGCATGAAGCCACCTATGACCCTATGGGAGACAGGTCCTCTTTTCTGTGTGTGTGGCGGTCTTCCTCTCACCCATCCTACCCCCTAGGCCACAGCCTGTGTTGCCTCTGCATGGAGTGCCCATTGTAATGGGCATCTGACTCATCCTCTGTCACACACCGTCTATACGGATGATCCTCATTGTGAATTCAGCAGGAAGTGCTTGTGCGGTAATCATTCCGTTCCTGCCCGGAACCCGCAGGACGGGGAATACGCAAGTGACTGCGCCATGCTCACATCCTCCTCTTTTATCGGGGCAGCGGTTAACATCTTTATGTCAAAACACGGGCCGCCCGCTATGATCAGAGTGCGCCGTTTATGGGTATTTAATCATGACAATGAAGTTTTATGAAGATGTGATTAAACCGAGGAACTATGAAAGCCGGGAGGTCTGCAAAGGAGTGAATTACGGACTCAGCAGAAGAAAGCGCCCAGACAGGCCGGTGACGGGGCCTGAAAAGGAAATACGTTTGATAAATGACATCTGCGCAACCCGCTTCGCTTTTCTTCAATTGTTCCACTTAGAGAGCTGATGGAAGCAGCAAGTCGGAAGATGCGGACAGCTGGAGAGCCTCCGAGAGAGGCGGAGCGGGGCTGGCGGGTAACCTCGCCCTTTACCCGACACACAAGTGTTGCTTCTGCATCCAGCGCACATCATTTCCCGCTCTAGTTACTGTAACCTCCGACTTCCCGGCGGTTCCCCCTCGGTGCGGCGGGTGGCGCATCCTGCATTTCCATTTTAAGACCAGAGCGGTAAGAGTTTCCTGCTGAAGCGTAATGTACGCAAATAACACATAAAAAGTAACCAAGCACCTTTTATTTACACCCCTAAGGCCTCACAATGACTTCGTTGTTAAGGTAAAACTCCACTTCTGTAAAGAAATAAGCCCGGGAAGCCTGTGTGCATGGATAGGGAACTGGCTAATGCACAGAAAGCAAAGAGTTGTGGTCAATGGATCGTACTCAAAATGGGAGACTGTTAGCAGTGGGGTCCCACAGGGGTCTGTTCTGGGTCCAGTGCTCTTCTATTTATTTATTAATGACCTAGTAGATGAAGCAGAAAGTAAAGTAACATTGCTATTTTTGCAGATGATACAAAATTGTGCAGAATCATCAACTCTCAGGAAGATAGTGTCATATTGCAACAGGATCTGGATAAGATAGCTCTATAAGCATATACATGGGGGATGAAATTCAATGTAAAAAAAAAAAAAAGTAATGCATTTTGGTCGTACCAACGGTCTATCACCATACAAGATAAACGGGACATCAAACTTGGAGAAGGACTTAGGAGTACTCATCAACAACAAGTTAAATAATCGTATTCAATGCCAAGCCGCTGCAGCTAAAGCTAATAAAATTTTGGGATGCATTAAAAGGGAAATAAAAAAGCGGGATGCTAGCACAATATTGCCCCTGTTTAACCCTCTGGGCAATACAATTAGATCGCCCAGGAGGGGGCGCAGCACTTTTTTTAAATTTTTTTATTTTTTAAATCATGTAGTGAGCCCAGGGCTCGCTACATGATAGCCGCTGCGCAGCGGCATCCCCCCACCCACTCCGATCACCTTCAGCGATCAGAGTAAGCAGGAAATCCCGTTCAGAACGGGATTTCCTGCTGGGCTTCCCCGGTCACCATGGCGACCGGGCGGGATGACGTCACCGACGTCATGACGTCAGAGGGAGTCCCGATCCACCCTTCAGCGCTGCCTGGCACTGATTGGCCAGGCTGCGCAAGGGGTCGGGGAGGGGGGGGCTGCGCGGCACGGCGGCGAGCGGTGGATCGGCGGCAAGCGGAAGTTACACGCAGCTAGCAAAGTGCTAGCTGCGTGTAACAGAAAAAAAAATTATGCAAATCGGCCCACCAGGGCCTGAGAACTCCTCCTGTGCGACATACCCCGAGCTCAGCTCGGGATTATCGCCCAGGAAGTTAACTCTCTAGTAAGGCCACATCTGGAATATGGAATTCAGTTCTGGGCACCACATTACAAAAAAGATATTGCAGTTTTAGAGCAGGTGCAGAGACGAGCAACAAAATTGATACGTGGGATGGAAGGTCTCGCTTACCAAGAAAGGTTAGATAAACTGGGTTTATTTAGTCTAGAGAAAAGACGCCTTAGAGGAGATCTAATTAACATGTATAAATACATCAGAGGGCAATATAATAGCTTGGCGGATGAGCCAAGTCCCACGCTTGTGCAAAGGGCTTGGGGACATGAATGCGAATGGAGGGGAAAAAAGCACTTAAAGTCAATGGGAACCATATTCTAAAATAAAAAAGCCAGATACTTACCTATGAAGAGGAAAGAAGGCTCCGGGTCCTATAGAGTCTCCCCTCTTCTCTCCCGGTGCCCTCATTAAGATGGCAGCTCCTCCATTTGAATCACCCTTCCATCGGAAGTCTTCGGGAGCCGATTCCGCCCAGAAACAGACGGCTCCATACTGCACACACGTAATTGCGCAATAATGGGCGCTCGCACATGCGCAGTATGGGGCGGCTCATCTGCGAGAGCATTCGGGCTACCAAAGACTTCTGAAGCCTCCCTTCATCGGTGGAGAAAGCAGCATTTGACCAAATTGGTGGAATGCTGCTATGGGGGAGCCAGTGCTGTAATGGGAACCAGGAGAGGAGTGGGGAGATAGGACCCAGACCCTTCCCTCTCCTTAGGTAAGTATCTGTTTTTTGTTTTTTAAATACTGTTACCACTGACTTCAAGGGGGGTGCTTAGATGTTTGCCTTGCATTGACGGACATCCATGGTTATAACTGCTAGGTAATTCCCAGTGGTGGGGATCCAGGGATTTTATCTGATTGCCATCTGGAGCTGGGATAGGATTTTTTTTCCTTTTGGGGCTAATTGGACCATGCCTTATAAGGTTTTTTTTGCCTTCCTCTGGATCAACAGGGATATGTGAGGGAGCAGGCTGGTGTTGTGCCTTCCTCTGGATCAGCAGGGATATGTGAGGGTGCAGGCTGGTGTTGTGCCTTCCTCTGGATCAGCAGGGATATGTGAGGGTGCAGGCTGGTGTTGTGCCTTCCTCTGGACCAGCAGGGATATGTGAGGGAGCAGGCTGGTGTTGTGCCTTCCTCTGGATCAGCAGGGATATGTGAGGGTGCGGGCTGGTGTTGTGCCTTCCTCTGGATCAGCAGGGATATGTGAGGGAGCAGGCTGGTGTTGTGCCTTCCTCTGGATCAGCAGGGATATGTGAGGGAGCAGGCTGGTGCTGTGCCTTCCTCTGGATCAGCAGGGATATGTGAGGGTGCAGGCTGGTGTTGTGCCTTCCTCTGGATCAGCAGGGATATGTGAGGGAGCAGGCTGGTGTTGTGCCTTCCTCTGGATCAGCAGGGATATGTGAGGGTGCAGGCTGGTGTTGTACCTTCCTCTGGATCAGCAGGGATATGTGAGGGTGCAGGCTGGTGTTGTGCTTTCCTCTGGATCAGCAGGGATATGTGAGGGTGCAGGCTGGTGTTGTACCTTCCTCTGGATCAGCAGGGATATGTGAGGGAGCAGGCTGGTGTTGTGCCTTCCTCTGGATCAGCAGGGATATGTGAGGGTGCAGGCTGGGGTTGTGCCTTCCTCTGGATCAGCAGGGATATGTGAGGGAGCAGGCTGGTGTTGTGCCTTCCTCTGGATCAGCAGGGATATGTGGGGGGCAGGCTGGTGTTGTGCCTTCCCCTGGATCAGCAGGGATATGTGAGGGAGCAGGCTGGTGTTGTGCCTTCCTCTGGATCAGCAGGGATATGTGAGGGAGCAGGCTGGTGTTGTGCCTTCCTCTGGATCAGCATGGATATGTGAGGGAGCAGGCTGGTGTTGTGCCTTCCTCTGGATCAGCAGGGATATGTGAGGGAGCAGGCTGGTGTTGTACCTTCCTCTGGATCAGCAGGGATATGTGAGTGAGCAGGCTGGTGTTGTGCCTTCCTCTGGATCAGCAGGGATATGTGAGGGTGCAGGTTGGTGTTGTGCCTTCCTCTGGATCAGCAGGGATATGTGAGGGAGCAGGCTGGTGTTGTGCCTTCCTCTGGATCAGCAGGGATATGTGAGGATGCAGGCTGGTGTTGTGCCTTCCTCTGGATCAGCAGGGATATGTGAGGGTGCAGGCTGGTGTTATGCCTTCCTCTGGATCAGCAGGAATATGTGAGGGAGCAGGCTGGTGTTGTGCCTTCCTCTGGATCAACAGGGATATGTGAGGGAGCAGGCTGGTGTTGTGCCTTCCTCTGTATCAGCAGGGATATGTGAGGGTGCAGGCTGGTGCTGTGCCTTCCTCTGGATCAGCAGGGATATGTGAGGGTGCAGGCTGGTGCTGTGCCTTCCTCTGGATCAGCAGGGATATGTGAGGGTGCAGGCTGGTGTTGTACTTTGTTTTCTGGTTGAACCTGATGGACATATGTCTTTTATAACCCAAATAACTATGTAACGATGTCCCTTTAGATAAACTCTGTGCTCAGCAATGAAAGCACCAAGTCCAGACAGAAACAGAATTTTGAATATTAAATGTTTATCTGTTGTCAACAACGTGGGATGAAACTCAAATTTAATCTATGGTCTAAAACATTAAACGCAGCATAAAATGAATAAGAACACATATATAAATAGTTTTGAAGCTACTGGAAAAGTTAATACTCAAACCTCTACTTCACTCACTAGCTAATTGACACGATTGTGGTTGGTACTACCCTAAATTTACCTGACTGTGCTCAGTTAATATTTATCTAAACAATGCAGAACAAATTGAGCTGTGTCCAGGGGGAAAGCAGAGAACTTTCATTGATTAGTTTGCTCGGTAGTCACGTAATTACAAGGCAATCTCATCATTTGTTCCACAACTTGCAATCTTATCAGTTTTCTTTCGTAAATTGGCAATGTGCATTGGAATGATACACTGTAGGACCAGTCTTTATATGTTTTCTATTCACTGTTTGCTGTGTTTAATGTTTGAAAGCAAAAATGTTATTTTGAGTTTTTATAACACTTAAAAGTATACTCTAGAGACCGATACAGCAAAAAGGATTTATACTAACCTGTAGGCAAGCTCATTTGGATTCCGAGAAAATGAAATTACTGCATTTCTAATCTGAAAAGGCAATTCTGAAATTGAATTTCCGTGGATTTTCAATTTATTGCAACTCAACTAATTTTAGCCAACCGCAGAATGCAGAATTTTTCCATGAAAGTCGGATTACTGTGGTCATTTTACACCAATCACAAGACTCTGATACTTACAAGTCAGCTCGGAAGTATTTAGCAATCAGAGAATGCAAAAAAAAAGAAGAAAAAATGGCTTCTCGGAAAAACGGTAAATTGGACTCCTGCATTGGGGCAAATAGGAATTTTTGTGGAATCCCAAATTGGCATTTCTGGCCATCCCTACTAACCTGGGGCTTCCTCCAGTCTCCTGTAGTCCAAGGGCTCCCTTTTTTTTTATATTTAATCATTTTTATTGAAGATTTGAACAATTTGCATACAGAGTAGGTAAACACCGATATTTAGATGAAGTTCAAAAACAGAAGTACAGAGTCACGGAAATGAAACAATTTCAAAGATGCATGAACATTCATAAAGTTGTATGAACAGTCAAAGCATAAATAAAGCATACCAAGGTACAGTTGTAAATGTGTGCCGAAAGTGGAACATATAGATCTATAACGGTCATACTTCTTGAGACTATCTTATAACCTCGTTAAGAACACATCCCTACAGGGCCGAGCCTGGGCGGGTGCTGCGGGTGCAAGGCACCCAGGCGCCTGCCTCTGACAGGCGCCGCCCGGCCCCGCTCGCCCGGCCCCGCTCTCCCCCTGTGGCCGCCGCCGCTGCCGCTTCAAGCTCCCTCCCTCTAGCCACCGCGTCAGACCTCGATCAGGCGGGCGGGCGCTAGGACCTAGCACGCCGCACTGATATGCGGAAGTGACATCACTTCCGCATATAGAGCGGGTGCGTCCGGCGCCCTTTTCCTGGTCGGGTCGCCCGCTGATTGAGGTCTGACTAAGGGCTGCTGAAAGGTGAGGGGGGGAGCGGAGGAGGGAGCGGCGGCGGCGGGGCGTGCTCCTGTCACTCACTAGCTATCCTGGGCACAGATACCACCTGGCTACCTATCCTGGGCGCACATACCCCCTGGCTACCTATCCTGGGCACAGATACCACCTGGCTACCTATCCTGGGCACAGATACCACCTGGCTACCTATCCTGGGCACAGATACCACCTGGCTACCTATCCTGGGCACAGATACCACCTGGCTACCTATCCTGGGCGCACATACCCCCTGGCTACCTATCCTGGGCACAGATACCACCTGGCTACCTATCCTGGGCACAGATACCACCTGGCTACCTATCCTGGGCACAGATACCACCTGGCTACCTATCCTGGGCGCACATACCCCCTGGCTACCTATCCTGGGCGCAGATACCACCTGGCTACCTATCCTGGGCGCAGATACCCCCTGGCTACCTATCCTGGGCGCACATACCCCCTGGCTACTTATCCTGGGCGCACATACCCCCTGGCTACCTATCCTGGGCGCACATACCCCCAGGCTACCTATCCTGGGCACAGATACCCCCTGGCTACCTATCCTGGGCGCACATACCCCCTGGCTACCTATCCTGGGCGCACATACCCCCTGGCTACCTATCCTGGGCGCACATACCCCCTGGCTACCTATCCTGGGCACAGATACCCCCTGGCTACCTATCCTGGGCGCACATACCCCCTGGCTACCTATCCTGGGCACAGATACCACCTGGCTACCTATCCTGGGCACAGATACCACCTGGCTACCTATCCTGGGCACAGATACCACCTGGCTACCTATCCTGGGCGCACATACCCCCTGGCTACCTATCCTGGGCGCAGATACCACCTGGCTACCTATCCTGGGCGCAGATACCCCCTGGCTACCTATCCTGGGCGCACATACCCCCTGGCTACTTATCCTGGGCGCACATACCCCCTGGCTACCTATCCTGGGCGCACATACCCCCAGGCTACCTATCCTGGGCACAGATACCCCCTGGCTACCTATCCTGGGCGCACATACCCCCTGGCTACCTATCCTGGGCGCACATACCCCCTGGCTACCTATCCTGGGCGCACATACCCCCTGGCTACCTATCCTGGGCGCAGATACCCCCTGGCTACCTATCCTGGGCGCACATACCCCCTGGCTACCTATCCTGGGCACAGATACCACCTGGCTACCTATCCTGGGCACAGATACCACCTGGCTACCTATCCTGGGCACAGATACCACCTGGCTACCTATCCTGGGCACAGATACCACCTGGCTACCTATCCTGGGCGCACATACCCCCTGGCTACCTATCCTGGGCGCAGATACCACCTGGCTACCTATCCTGGGCGCAGATACCCCCTGGCTACCTATCCTGGGCGCACATACCCCCTGGCTACTTATCCTGGGCGCACATACCCCCTGGCTACCTATCCTGGGCGCACATACCCCCTGGCTACCTATCCTGGGCACAGATACCCCCTGGCTACCTATCCTGGGCGCACATACCCCCTGGCTACCTATCCTGGGCGCACATACCCCCTGGCTACCTATCCTGGGCGCACATACCCCCTGGCTACCTATCCTGGGCGCACATACCCCCTGGCTACCTATCCTGGGCGCACATACCCCCTGGCTACCTATCCTGGGCGCACATACCCCCTGGCTACCTATCCTGGGCGCACATACCCCCTGGCTACCTATCCTGGGCGCACATACCCCCTGGCTACCTATCCTGGGCGCACATACCCCCTGGCTACCTATCCTGGGCGCACATACCCCCTGGCTACCTATCCTGGGCGCACATACCCCCTGGCTACCTATCCTGGGCGCACATACCCCCTGGCTACCTATCCTGGGCGCACATACCCCCTGGCTACCTATCCTGGGCGCACATACCCCCTGGCTACCTATCCTGGGCGCACATACCCCCTGGCTACCTATCCTGGGCGCACATACCCCCTGGCTACCTATCCTGGGCGCACATACCCCCTGGCTACCTATCCTGGGCGCACATACCCCCTGGCTACCTATCCTGGGCGCACATACCCCCTGGCTACCTATCCTGGGCGCACATACCCCCTGGCTACCTATCCTGGGCGCACATACCCCCTGGCTACCTATCCTGGGCGCACATACCCCCTGGCTACCTATCCTGGGCGCACATACCCCCTGGCTACCTATCCTGGGCGCACATACCCCCTGGCTACCTATCCTGGGCGCACATACCCCCTGGCTACCTATCCTGGGCGCACATACCCCCTGGCTACCTATCCTGGGCGCACATACCCCCTGGCTACCTATCCTGGGCGCACATACCCCCTGGCTACCTATCCTGGGCGCACATACCCCCTGGCTACCTATCCTGGGCGCACATACCCCCTGGCTACCTATCCTGGGCGCACATACCCCCTGGCTACCTATCCTGGGCGCACATACCCCCTGGCTACCTATCCTGGGCGCACATACCCCCTGGCTACCTATCCTGGGCGCACATACCCCCTGGCTACCTATCCTGGGCGCACATACCCCCTGGCTACCTATCCTGGGCGCACATACCCCCTGGCTACCTATCCTGGGCGCACATACCCCCTGGCTACCTATCCTGGGCGCACATACCCCCTGGCTACCTATCCTGGGCGCACATACCCCCTGGCTACCTATCCTGGGCGCACATACCCCCTGGCTACCTATCCTGGGCGCACATACCCCCTGGCTACCTATCCTGGGCGCACATACCCCCTGGCTACCTATCCTGGGCGCACATACCCCCTGGCTACCTATCCTGGGCGCACATACCCCCTGGCTACCTATCCTGGGCGCACATACCCCCTGGCTACCTATCCTGGGCGCACATACCCCCTGGCTACCTATCCTGGGCGCACATACCCCCTGGCTACCTATCCTGGGCGCACATACCCCCTGGCTACCTATCCTGGGCGCACATACCCCCTGGCTACCTATCCTGGGCGCACATACCCCCTGGCTACCTATCCTGGGCGCACATACCCCCTGGCTACCTATCCTGGGCGCACATACCCCCTGGCTACCTATCCTGGGCGCACATACCCCCTGGCTACCTATCCTGGGCGCACATACCCCCTGGCTACCTATCCTGGGCGCACATACCCCCTGGCTACCTATCCTGGGCGCACATACCCCCTGGCTACCTATCCTGGGCGCACATACCCCCTGGCTACCTATCCTGGGCGCACATACCCCCTGGCTACCTATCCTGGGCGCACATACCCCCTGGCTACCTATCCTGGGCGCACATACCCCCTGGCTACCTATCCTGGGCGCACATACCCCCTGGCTACCTATCCTGGGCGCACATACCCCCTGGCTACCTATCCTGGGCGCACATACCCCCTGGCTACCTATCCTGGGCGCACATACCCCCTGGCTACCTATCCTGGGCGCACATACCCCCTGGCTACCTATCCTGGGCGCACATACCCCCTGGCTACCTATCCTGGGCGCACATACCCCCTGGCTACCTATCCTGGGCGCACATACCCCCTGGCTACCTATCCTGGGCGCACATACCCCCTGGCTACCTATCCTGGGCGCACATACCCCCTGGCTACCTATCCTGGGCGCACATACCCCCTGGCTACCTATCCTGGGCGCACATACCCCCTGGCTACCTATCCTGGGCGCACATACCCCCTGGCTACCTATCCTGGGCGCACATACCCCCTGGCTACCTATCCTGGGCGCACATACCCCCTGGCTACCTATCCTGGGCGCACATACCCCCTGGCTACCTATCCTGGGCGCACATACCCCCTGGCTACCTATCCTGGGCGCACATACCCCCTGGCTACCTATCCTGGGCGCACATACCCCCTGGCTACCTATCCTGGGCGCACATACCCCCTGGCTACCTATCCTGGGCGCACATACCCCCTGGCTACCTATCCTGGGCGCACATACCCCCTGGCTACCTATCCTGGGCGCACATACCCCCTGGCTACCTATCCTGGGCGCACATACCCCCTGGCTACCTATCCTGGGCGCACATACCCCCTGGCTACCTATCCTGGGCGCACATACCCCCTGGCTACCTATCCTGGGCGCACATACCCCCTGGCTACCTATCCTGGGCGCACATACCCCCTGGCTACCTATCCTGGGCGCACATACCCCCTGGCTACCTATCCTGGGCGCACATACCCCCTGGCTACCTATCCTGGGCGCACATACCCCCTGGCTACCTATCCTGGGCGCACATACCCCCTGGCTACCTATCCTGGGCGCACATACCCCCTGGCTACCTATCCTGGGCGCACATACCCCCTGGCTACCTATCCTGGGCGCACATACCCCCTGGCTACCTATCCTGGGCGCACATACCCCCTGGCTACCTATCCTGGGCGCACATACCCCCTGGCTACCTATCCTGGGCGCACATACCCCCTGGCTACCTATCCTGGGCGCACATACCCCCTGGCTACCTATCCTGGGCGCACATACCCCCTGGCTACCTATCCTGGGCGCACATACCCCCTGGCTACCTATCCTGGGCGCACATACCCCCTGGCTACCTATCCTGGGCGCACATACCCCCTGGCTACCTATCCTGGGCGCACATACCCCCTGGCTACCTATCCTGGGCGCACATACCCCCTGGCTACCTATCCTGGGCGCACATACCCCCTGGCTACCTATCCTGGGCGCACATACCCCCTGGCTACCTATCCTGGGCGCACATACCCCCTGGCTACCTATCCTGGGCGCACATACCCCCTGGCTACCTATCCTGGGCGCACATACCCCCTGGCTACCTATCCTGGGCGCACATACCCCCTGGCTACCTATCCTGGGCGCACATACCCCCTGGCTACCTATCCTGGGCGCACATACCCCCTGGCTACCTATCCTGGGCGCACATACCCCCTGGCTACCTATCCTGGGCGCACATACCCCCTGGCTAGCTATCCTGGGCGCACATACCCCCTGGCTACCTATCCTGGGCGCACATACCCCCTGGCTACCTATCCTGGGCGCGTATACCCCCTGGCTACCTATCCTGGGCGCGTATACCGCCTGGCTACCTATCCTGGGCGCGTATACCCCCTGGCTACCTATCCTGGGGATATATATCCCTGGCTATATATTCTGGGGACACTGTCTGTTTGTCATTATGTGCATTTACTGGTGAAAATCTCTCTTATGTGCATTTGCTGGTGAAAAGCTGTCTTCTTATGTGCATTTGCTGGTGAAAAGCTGTCTTATTATGTGCATTTGCTGGTGAAAAGCGGTCTCTTGTTATGTGCATTTGCTGGTGAAAAGCGGTCTCTTGTTATGTGCATTTGCTGGTGAAAAGCGGTCTCTTGTTATGTGCATTTGCTGGTGAAAAGCGGTCTCTTGTTATGTGCATTTGCTGGTGAAAAGCGGTCTCTTGTTATGTGCATTTGCTGGTGAAAAGCGGTCTCTTGTTATGTGCATTTGCTGGTGAAAAGCGGTCTCTTGTTATGTGCATTTGCTGGTGAAAAGCGGTCTCTTGTTATGTGCATTTGCTGGTGAAAAGCGGTCTCTTATGTGCATTTACATGGGGAAAAGCTGTCTCTTGTTATGTGCATTTACATGGGGAAAAGCTGTCTCTTATGTGCATTTAGTGGGGAAATTTTGTCAGTAAAAATCTTTTGTCAGTAAATTTTTAGGTATTTGTCAGTAAAAAAATAACGTGAAAGGTTGGCAACACTGGCAGGTTGCGCGGCGCAACGGGAAAGATACAGGCAGCCCACCTCACGCTTGGGCTTGGCGGGGGGAGGAGCCTACGACAGCGAGAGTAGGGTGGCCGCAGGCAGCCATAAATACGCAGTGTGTGACTGCGTCGCACTCGCAGAGCCTCTCAGCCTGAGTCAGTCCAGAGACTAGCAGACTCGCAGGAAGCCAAAGCCAGCCAGGAGCAAGCCCATGGAAGAGGGGTAGGAATGGGGTATCACATGCATGCGGAAAGAGGTGGAAGGTGTGGGTGTGATTAGGCAGGACACTGGTGTGGTTATGTGGTTGGGCGCGGTAAATTTAACCACTCCCATAGGCGCCAGAGAAAATCTTGCACCCAGGTGCCAGGCACCCCAGGCTCGCCCCTGCATCCCTAACTCCTGATTGACAGGGTGGATGGTTGGTGCGGAGGGTTAAAGTGGGTTCTCGCAGGGAAGAGAACCTTGCTTAGAGCCATCTTGACTTCGAGTCTCAGTTAAGCAGCGTTATGAAAGATCATGTTTTTACGGTACTTTAGGATAGGAAGTGTTACCGTGTCTACCTTCGAAATAGACGAAAGATTTGGTGGATATATAGGAAAGTGATGAACGGACGAAGGGGGGGATTTCTTACTGGTTGGGAAATCACCACTGAGAAACTGTGAAATTATCTGTGTGGCAATAACTAAAACTACAACTTCAAGGGCTTCCTTTTGTGTCCAACTAGTCCCGTCTATTTCAATAGTAGCAGCCCCAGTCCTGTCTATTCCTCAACTGGCAGCCCCAGTCCTGTCTATTCCTCAACTGGCAGCCCCAGTCCTGTCTATTCCCCAACTGGCAGCCCCAGTCCTGTCTATTCCCCAACTGGCAGCCCCAGTCCTGTCTATTCCCCAACTGGCAGCCCCAGTCCTGTCTATTCCCCAACTGGCAGCCCCAGTCCTGTCTATTCCCCAACTGGCAGCCCCAGTCCTGTCTATTCCCCAACTGGCAGCCCCAGTCCTGTCTATTCCTCAACTGGCAGCCCCAGTCCTGTCTATTCCTCAACTGGCAGCCCCAGTAAAGTCCTTGATTGAGCCAGTGCACGTGTGGCCCTGGCTGGGCACCTCAGTCGCACTCCCGTGGCTCTCAGCGTTCTGCTCTTGCAGTGTTACAAGCCTGAACTATCTGCAGGCACAGAATTCTCCCAACCACTGGAGTGTGACCAAGGAGCCAGTGGGGTTTTTTTTTCCCTCTAGGGCAGTGATGGCTAACCTTGGCACTCCAGCTGTGACAAAACGACAAATCCCATCATGCCTCTGCCTCCCCGAGTTATGCTTAGAGCTGTCAGAGTATTGCAATGCCTCATGGGACTTGTAGTTCCCCCACCGCTGGAGTGCCAAGGTTAGTCATCACTGCTCTAGAGCATACATGTTAAACTCCGGCCCGCGGGCCAAATCTGGCCCTCAGAGCCATTAAATTTGGCCCTGAAGTGGTTTCCCCACTTTGCATTATGTTTGGCCCACCAGGGAAGCTATATTGGAGGTAAAGCCCTACAACACCAGGAAAGCCATATGGGGAGGGGGAAAGCACTAGACACCAGGGAACTGTATAGGGGAGGGAGGAGGGGTGCCACCTGGGATCTTTATAAGGGAGGAAGGTGGTCACTAGACCTGGAGGTTGGCCTGCATCTAGGTCCCACTGTAAAATTTTGGACCACTTTGTATTTGAGTTGGACACCCTTGCTCTTGAGTGTGAAAGTACCATAAACCACAAATCATTTTTATTGCTTTTTATTTTATTCATGTTTTATTCCCGTCCTTGCATATTATTTTCTTTCCAAAAAAACCCTCTTTCTACACTACCCCAAACTAAAAATAGCAATACGGTCCCATAACGTGGGCTTCCCATGAGCTTTATGTGTAGCCAGTATGCACGGTACTCCATGGCCTGCGTTTTGTATTCCTTCTCTCCTATGTGAATAGCGGTATTTTGGCATTTCACGCCTGGGGTGTTTGACATATTTCTGGCCGCTGATGACGGTTTCTCTTGGTGACCTTTACCACTTTGTAACTCCATTCATTGCAATACTCACGTGTTGTAAACCCCCTGTGTGGATTAATAACCCCACTCAGAGCGTTCTATTTGTGATGGCCAGTACCGAGTTTTTGAGGACTTTTTTTTTGTTATCACAGATGAGTTGTAACGGGTGGTGGTAAATTATCTCTCCCCTCGGTATTGCGGGAAATGCCAGAAATATCAGATGATGAAAACAGTCATTACCACCTGGCTGAGCTGCGGTTTGTAAGTTGAAGAGTTTACGGATTCTCCAAGTGACCACCGGAAAGAGATGACCCCGGCTTAACAGGAAAGTATAGAGGGCCTGGCCTCCATTAGTGACTCTCTCCTCCAGCGGTGACTTCTCTCCCCACCCGGGAGCTGCCCCCCACCTCACCTCTCTCCCCGACAGTCCAGCAATTGCCTTTCTGCTCTCATTTATCTGGGGAGAAGGATATAAAGGGGTTGCCATGGTAACCCTTCCTCCAAAGCCAAACGCCTCTGTCCCTCCCTCTTCCAACCCCAGGCGACTTATTAGTGCTAATGACAAAATTACCAAAGCTGCAGATGTGAGGAGGATCAAAGTGCCTCGCACCTCAGTAATAAAGCGCATTACCGCTCGCCCGAAGCCAGTCGCACAACCCACGGCACTAGATGTGGTCTGCGCAGCCCTTCCCTGCGGTCAAAGGTGACCACACAATCCACACATAGGGAACTGCTCTTCACTTGTTGCAGTTTTGCATTAAAGAGGAACTGTGCAGAAACTGAATGCATACAATTGCTTAGTTTCTACAACATTCATTTAAAATTATTTTTAAGAATTAGCTCCTCCCCACAGCTGTGTATGCCCGCTGCTACTCCCTCCCTACTGGAGGCACCTATACCTGGCTACCTATACTGGGGGCACCTATACCTGGCTACCTATACCTGGCTACCTATACTGGGGCACCTATACGTGGCTACCTATACTGGGGGGCACCTATACCTGGCTACCTATACCTGGCTACCTATACTGGGGCACCTATACGTGGCTACCTATACTGGGGGGCACCTATACCTGGCTACCTATACTGGGGGCACCTATACCTGGCTACCTATACTGGGGGCACCTATACCTGGCTACCTATACTGGGGGCACCTATACCTAGCTACCTATACTGGGGGCATCTATACCTGGCTACCTATACTGGGGGCACCTATACATGGCTACCTATACTGGGGGCACCTATACCTGGCTACCTATACTGGGGCACCGATACCTGGCTACTCATACTGGGGGGCACCTATACCTGGCTACCTATACTGGGGGCACCTATACCTGGCTACCTATACTGGGGGCACCTATACATGGCTACCTATACTGGGGCACCTATACCTAGCTACCTATACTGGGGGCACCTATACCTGGCTACCTATCCTGGGGGCACCTATACATGGCTACATATACTGGGGGCACCTATACCTGGCTACCTATACTGGGGGCACCTATACCTGGCTACCTATACTGGGGGCACCTATACCTGGCTACCTATACTGGGGACACCTATACCTGGCTACCTATACTGGAGGCACCTATACTGGGGGCACCTATACCTGGCTACCTATACCTGGGCACCTATACATGCTACCTATACTGGGGCACCTATACCTGGCTACCTATACTGGGGCACCTATACCTGGCTACCTATACTGGGGCACCTATACCTGGCTACCTATACTGGGGGCACCTATACCTGGCTACCTATACTGGGGCACCTATACCTGGGTACCTGTACTGGGGCACCTACACCTGGCTACCTATACTGGGGGCACCTATACCTGGCTACCTATACTGGGGGCACCTATACCTGGCTACCTATACTGGGGGCACCTATACCTGGCTACCTATACTGGGGGCACCTATACCTGGCTACCTATACTGGGGGCACCTATACCTGGCTACCTATACTGGGGGCACCTATACCTGGCTACCTATACTGGGGACACCTATACCTGGCTACCTATACTGGAGGCACCTATACCTAGCTACCTATACTGGGGGCACCTATACATGGCTACCTATACCTGGGCACCTATACATGCTACCTATACTGGGGCACCTATACCTGGCTACCTATACTGGGGGCACCTATACCTGGCTACCTATACTGGGGGCACCTATACCTGGCTACCTATACTGGGGCATATATACCTGGCTACCTATACTGGTGGTACCTATAACAGGCTACCTATACTGGGGGCACCTATACCTGGCTACCTACACTGGGGATACCTATACCTGGCTGCCTAAATTGGGGGCACCTATAGCTGGCTACCTATACTGGGGGCACCTATACCTGGCTAACTATATTGGAGGCACCTATATCAGGCTACCTATATTGGGGGCAAGTATACCAGGCTACCTATACTGGTGGTACCTATAACAGGCTACCTATACTGGGGGCACCTATACCTGGCTACCTATACTGGGGCACCTATACCTGGCTACCTATACTGGTGGTACCTATACCTGGCTACCTATACTGGGGGCACCTATACCTGGCTACCTATACTGGGGCACCTATACTTGACTATCTACACTGGGGGCACCTATACCTGGCTACCTACACTGGGGCATATATACCTGGCTACCTATACTGGTGGTACCTATAACAGGCTACCTATACTGGGGGCACCTATACCTGGCTACCTACACTGGGGCATATATACCTGGCTACCTATACTGGTGGTACCTATAACAGGCTACCTATACTGGTGGTACCTATACCTGGCTACCTACACTGGGTCATCTATACCTGGCTACCTATACCTGGCTACCTATACTGGGGATACCTATACCTGGCTGCCTAAATTGGGGGCACCTATAGCTGGCTACCTATACTGGGGGCACCTACACCTGGCTAACTATATTGGAGGCACCTATATCAGGCTACCTATATTGGGGGCAAGTATACCAGGCTACCTATGCTGGAAGCATTTTTTTTAATAACCTGGCCTGCCTTTACAATTTGTGTTTTGAAAAAGGGGGGGGGGGGGCATCCAACGTTTCTCAGGGGGCCCAGGGATTTCTAGTTATGTCCCTGTAGGCATCCAAAATTCAACTTGACTGAACTCTTGATGGAAAGATTTTTTTGTAGTCAAGTCAGCACCTGATCCGATTGATCATACACTAGTTGTTCAGAAGATTTTACCATTAATGGGCTCCATAGAGATCGGGTGGCATTTTCATACAATGCAAATTCACATTAGATGTGACAGCCAATGCCGCTCAATGGGTTTGTTCACCTTTTAATGCAATTTCTGCATGGAGAAAAAATATTAGAAAAAAACGCAATCATTTTTTTGCACATTTCACATTTAAAGTCACTGAACTGCGCATGTTGGAGGTGAACGTGCGTGATGTGCTGGAAGTTGACCCACACGTTGCCCGCAGGCTCTAAGCATAGCCTTACTTGGCCGCATTCCCAGTCTGAACGCAACCCCCTGCAGTATTCTCATTTAAAAAACAAACTTTCTTAGTTACATTTTACATGCGTTAAAAATATACAACATTGATAACAAACGCTATAACAATTATCTCTTAACCACTTAAGGACTGCAGTCATAAAACCCCTTAAGGACCAGAGCCTTTTTTTCCATTCGGACCACTGCAGCTTTCACGGTTTATTGCTCAGTCATACAACCTACCACCTAAATGAATTCTACCTCCTTTTCTTGTCACTAATACAGCTTTCTTTCGGTGCTATTTGATTGCTGCTGCGAGTTTTAGTTTTTATTATATTCATCAAAAAAGACATGAATTTTGTCAAAAAAATGACTTTTTTAACTTTCTGTGCTGACATTTTTCAAATAAAGTAAAATTTCCTATACATTTGAGCGAGAAAGTTATTCTGCTACATGTCTTTGATAAAAAAAAAAACCATTCAGTGTATATTTATTGGATTGGGTAAAAGTTATAGCGTTTACAAACTATGGTGCCAAAAGTGAATTTTCCCATTTTCAAGCATCTCTGACTTTTCTGCGCACCTGTCAGGTTTCATGAGGGGCTAAAATTCCAGGATAGTACAAATCCCCCCCAAATGACCCCATTTTGGAAAGAAGACATCCCAAAGTATTCAGTGAGAGGCATGGTGAGTTCATAGAAGATTTTATTTTTTGTCACAAGTTAGCGGAAAATGACACTTTGTAACAAAAAAAAAAAAAAAAAAAAGTTTCCATTTCTTCTAACTTGCGACAAAAAAAAATGAAATCTGCCACGGACTCACTATGCTCCTCTCTGAATACCTTGAAGTGTCTACTTTCCAAAATGGGGTCATTTGTGGGGTGTGTTCACTGTCCTGGCATTTTGGGGGGTGCCTAATTGTAAGCACCCCTGTAAAGCCTAAAGATGCTCATTGGACTTTGGGCCCCTTAGCGCAGTTAGGCTGCAAAAAAGTGCCACACATGTGGTATTGCCGTACTCAGGAGAAGTAGTATAATGTGTTTTGGGGTGTATTTTTACACATACCCATGCTGGGTGGGAGAAATATCTCCGTAAATGACAATTGTTTTCTTTTTTTAACACACAATTGTCAATTTATAGAGATATTTCTCCCACTCAGCATGGGTATGTGGAAAAATACACCCCAAAACACATTATACTACTTCTCCTGAGTACGGCGATACCACATGTGTGGCACTTTTTTGCACCCTAACTGCGCTAAGGGGCCCAAAGTCCAATGAGTACCTTTAGGATTTCACAGGTCATTTTGAGAAATTTCGTTTCAAGACTGCTCCTCACGGTTTAGGGCCCCTAAAATGCCAGGACAGTATAGGAATCCCACAAATTACCCCATTTTAGAAAGAAGACACCCCAAGGTATTCCATTAGGAGGATGGGGAGTTCATAGAAGATTTTTTTTTTTTGTCACAAGTTAGCGGAAATTGATTTTAATTGTTTTTTTTCACAAAGTGTCATTTTCTGCTAACTTGTGACAAAAATAAAATCTTCTATGAACTCACCATACTCCTAACGGAATACCTTGGGGTGTCTTCTTTCTAAAATGGGGTCATTTGTGGGGTTCCTATACTGTCCTGGCATTTTAGGGGCCCTAAACCGTGAGGAGTAGTCTTGAAACCAAATGTCGCAAAATGACCTGTGAAATCCTAAAGGTACTCATTGGACTTTGGGCCCCTTAGCGCACTTAGGGTGCAAGAAAGTGCCACACATGTGGTACCGCCGTACTCAGGAGAAGTAGTATAATGTGTTTTGGGGTGTATTTTTACACATACAGATGCTAGGTGGGAGAAATATCTCTGTAAATGACAATTATTTGATTTTTTTTACACACAATTGTCCATTTACAGAGAGATTTCTCCCACCCAGCATGGGTATGTATAAAAATACACCTCAAAACACATTATACTACTTCTTCTGAGTACGGCGATACCACATGTGTGACACTTTTTTGCAACCTAGGTGCGCTAAGGGGCCTAACGTCCTATTCACAGGTCATTTTGAGGCATTTGGATTCTAGACTACTCCTCACGGTTTAGGGTCCCTAAAATGCCAGGGCAGTATAGGAACCCCACAAGTGACCCCATTTTAGAATGAAGACACCCCAAGGTATTCCGTTAGGGGTATGGTGAGTTCATAGAAGATTTTATTTTTTGTCACAAGTTAGTGAAAAATGACACTTTGTGAAAAAAACAATAAAAATCCAATTTCCGCTAACTTTTGACAAAAAATAAAATCTTCTATGAACTCATCATACACCTAACAGAATACCTTGGGGTGTCTTCTTTCTAAAATGGGGTCACTTGTGGGGTTCCTATACTGCCCTGGCATTTTACGGGCCCAAAACTGTGAGTAGTGTGGAAACCAAATTTCTCAAAATGACTGTTCAGGGGTATAAGCATCTGCAAATTTTGATGACAGGTGGTCTATGAGAGGGCAAATTTTGTGGAAACGGTCATAAGCAGGGTGGCCTCTTAGATGACAGGATGTATTGGGCCTGATCTGATGGATAGGAGTGCTAGGGGGGTGACAGGAGGTGATTGATGGGTGTCTCAGGGGGCGGTTAGAGGGGAAAATAGATGCAATCAATGCACTGGGGAGGTGATCGGAAGGGGGTCTGAGGGGGATCTGAGGGTTTGGCCGAGTGATCAGGAGCCCACACGGGGCAAATTAGGGCCTGATCTGATGGGTAGGTGTGCTAGGGGGTGACAGGAGGTGATTTATGGGTGTCTCAAGGTGTGATTAGAGGGGGGAAATAGATGCAAGCAATGCACTAGTGAGGTGATCAGGGCTGGGGTCTGAGGGCGTTCTGAGGTGTGGGCGGGTGATTGGGTGCCCGCAAGGGGCAGATTAGGGTCTAATCTGATGGGTAACAGTGACAGGTGGTGATAGGGGGTGATTGATGGGTAATTAGTGGGTGTTTAGAGGAGAGAATAGATGTAAACGATGGATTTGGGAGGTGATCTGATGTCGGATCTGCGGGCGATCTATTGGTGTGGGTGGGTGATCAGATTGCCCGCAAGGGGCAGGTTAGGGGCTGATTGATGGGTGGCAGTGACAGGGGGTGATTGATGGGTGGCAGTGACAGGGGGTGATTGACAGGTGATCAGTGGGTTATTACAGGGAAGAACGGATGTAAATAATGCACTGGCGAATCGATAAGGGGGGGGTTTGAGGGCAATCTGAGTGTGTGGGCGGGCGATTGGGTGCCCGCAAGGGTCTAATCTGATGGGTAACAGTGACAGGTGGTGATAGGGGGTGATTGATGGGTGATTGATGGGTAATTAGTGGGTGTTTAGAGGAGAGAATAGATGTAAACGATGGATTTGGGAGGTGATCTGATGTCGGATCTGCGGGCGATCTATTGGTGTGGGTGGGTGATCAGATTGCCCGCAAGGGGCAGGTTAGGGGCTGATTGATGGGTGGCAGTGACAGGGGGTGATTGACAGGTGATTGACAGGTGATTGACAGGTGATTGACAGGTGATTGACAGTTAATCAGGGGGGATAGATGCATACAGTACGCAGGGGGGGGGGGGGGAGGGTCTGGGGGGGTCTGGGGAGAATCTGAGGGGTGGGGGGGTGATCAGGAGGGAGCAGGGGGCAGTTTAGGGACTAAAAAAAAAATAGCGTTGACAGATAGTGACAGGGAGTGATTGATGGGTGATTAGGGGGGTGATTGTGTGCAAATGGTGGTCTGGGGGGTGGGCAGGGGGGGGTCTGAGGGGTACTGTGGGCGATCAGGGGGCAGGGGGGGGCAGATCAGTGTGTTTGGGTGCAGACTAGGGTGGCTGCAGCCTGCCCTGGTGGTCCCTCGGACACTGGGGCCACCAGGGCAGGAGGCAGCCTGTATAATACACTTTGTATACATTACAAAGTGTATTATACACTTTGTAGCGGCGATCGCGGGGTTAACAACCCGCCGGCGCTTCCGATTGGCCGGCGGGTTGACGTCGCGGGTGGGCGGAGCCTATTGCTGGTGGATGCGCGCGCATCCCAGCGCGCGATCCCCGGCCAGAGAGTGCCCCAGGACCTGACGCCAATCTGCGTTACGTGGTCCTGGGGCTGCCACTTTGCCGCCGCCAATATGAAGTAGGCGGTCGGCAAGTGGTTAAAGTGAACCTCCGGACTAAAAATCTACTCAGCAGCACTGAAAAGGCTTGGTGTTTCTTTAACAGTTTCACAGCATCAGAACTTTGTTTTTCTTACCAAAGCATCATTTTTGGTTGCATTTTTAGCTAAGCTCCACCCATCAAAGAAAACTGCCTGGGCTTTTTTTCCCCGACGCTGTGCAAAGTGTGATGGGATTTCCTATGTGGTTATTCACATTGCCTAGCAACTGGGAGGGGTGATCAGGACACAGGACAGTTGGAACTGTGTATCATGCTCACTGTCACCTCCTTTCCACCATAAAGATGTCTGCCCTATGAAATCAAACATTTGCCTGTTCTTTTAAAACAGGGTGGGTGGGTAAGGGATTATATTACCTATCTATTTTGATTAACATAACTAATGTAACTTAATGACAGTATGTTTGTTTAGGCTGAAGTCTCTCTTTAACTTATTATGAGCTTTAAAACCCAGTTCAGGCCCTTTTTTGTATATGCTTATAACAGAACATTATTTTTAATTTAATAATGCATGACATTTTGTGGAAAAAAAATATAAAAAACTTCTCTTTTTGTATAATAATAAAAAAAAAAAAAACAGAAAATATCTGCTACACCTATTTAAAGCTTTTGATATCCTCTCCCGTGACTTACAGCTGCCTGCTCTCTAAGACTGGACAACTCCCCCCCCCCCCCCCCCGTCACATGAGCAAGCAAGCAGGAAGAGTCGACTGCTCTTCCATAGAGGGGTATATCAACAAATGATGGGCGCCCCAGTAAAACTGTTATAGGGCCCCCCCCCCCCGGCTCATCCCCCACACCCACCCCTGCCCATGAGGCAACCCCTGAGGGTAAGGGGGGTGGCGCTTCTGTCATGAGACATAAAACATGCGACTGCAATGATCGTCCAAAACAGTTCCACCATTATGACATCCCCCACCAATAATAAGTGTGCACATAACACCTGCAGGAGATGGGGCTCTGTGTCGCGCAAAGGGAGCGTAATCATTTGCTCCCACCCAATGACTGCAGGTGTTGCCCCTCCCACTGCAACTGCAGGCCCTTCCTCTCCCTGAAGCAGTTGCCCCTCCCCCTGCAACTGCAGGAACTGCCCTTCCCTCTCAACTCCCTTCCAGCTGAGGTCACGCCCCCCTGCCGACTGATGGCCTCTCACGGCTATCAATGTCGAGTGGGAAGTTTTTTTTTTTTTTTAATGCATAATTAATTTCATATATATGAAAAAACTGTACTTAAGGTTTTTTTTTTCTTTTTAATCTAATTTAACACTGAATCTAATTAATTATAAATAAGACCTAAAAAAAGCCACCAGAGATTCTCTTGAGGCTCCCCATGCAGGATGTCCCGCTATTGAGTAAAGGATGGCGATAATGGTAATCCAATAAAAGGCATTATACGCAGCATAAAAGTGTCCTCTTGCCTTTAGAATTATGCATACCTACCAGCCAGGCGGCATTCCTCCGCGGCCATTTAAATATCCTCTTTTGAAGACAGGAAGGGGAAATAATGACTCGGGCTATTAGCCTAATTGAGGGACCCCTAAGAGTCATGAGAGAGACACAATTTGAGAAGAAGGAGCAGTGAAATGACTGCAGGATGAAAGCAGCAGGTCTCGGTGACAGCCAGCCCCACACACACACTTTCAGGCATTGAAATGCCATCAGGGACGTGAGGAGCAGCGGAGGGGGCAGAGAGCCCAGGAGAGGGAGCTGTCACAGAACCAGCAGCGCGAGGCCCTCGGCGACACCCGGACAGGAGCTGCTCAAACCATCACCACTGGCACTCAGGGCCTTTCACTGACTGCCTTGTTCAAGGTGACTCAAGGTCAGCACAAGAGTGTCAGCTACCTCCTAGCATCGCTTAAAGGGAACCTGGAGTGACAGGACTATGGAGGATGACATATTTATTTCCTTTTGCAGATTTCCTGGCTGTCCTGCTGATCCTCTGCCTCAATACTTAGCCATAGACCCTGGACAAGCATGCAGGTCAGAGGTTTCTGACTGAAGTCAGACTGGATAAGCTGCATGCTTGTTTCAGGTGTGGGATTCAGACACTACTGCAGCCAAAGAGATCAGCAGGGCTGCCAGGAACCAGGTATTTTTTTAAAAGGAAATAAATATGGCAGCCTCTATATACTTCCTATTTCATGTTCCCTTTAATGACCTCATCACGCCAACGCGGCAGCAGCCCCAGGACCGCGTACAGACCTGGGGGCGTGTTTTGCAGGAGCTCGCACGTGCCAATGCGCGCGCATCTCTGCTTAAATACGCTCTGTCATCAGTCTAACAGCAGCGATCGCCGTTTGGAGACTGTTAGACGGCATTTATAATGCATAGCGCTGCAATCTAAGGCAGCACTGTACTGGGGACAGCCATGGCACTCTGCGGCAGAAATGACCGAATCAGAATTTATAAACAATAATATTACGATTTAGGTATTCAAAACATGATAAAGCATTGACGCACGGAAGCTTTAGCCAATCAGAGTCTGGGATTCAGGGAAAGTCCAGATTAGGCAGCCATATTGCTTCCTATCACTATAAAAGTAGGAGCTGTAAGCTCATAGTTTGCAGAAGCCCAACAATCTCCTGAGAAGACACATGAGGCAGAAGCTACCTTCCCACAAGTGGTTCTAGATGCTGAAGAGATGACAGAGAAGGGGTAATATGCTTAATATTCTGGTGATTTACTTTATTAATTTTTCAGCATTAAGTTCTATTAAAATGTTAGCGAGAAGTTTTTTTAAAAGCTATTTTTTTAAGCCATTTCTTTAAGAATATTACTACAAGTTTTACACAGCTATTAGATACACAGCTATTGATACAGATGAGACTACTTTTGATCTTATTCTACAGAACACAACTGTTATATTCTTTTTTGAAGATTGATGATCGCTTGGCTATAAAGCCTTGATAAGATGGAATACTGTTAGAAGGAAACACTACTTGGAACTGTTCATATTTTGTATATATGCTGTATGATAAGCAAATAATTTTTTTTATATAAAATCATATACTGAGTGCTCTGATTCATTTCAAGGTATACCGTCAATCTATAATTACTGTTATATAGGGTTCAGACCCCACTATGCCGGATTTCTATGATAGCAACGCTTTAAGGGCTGGTCCTTTACTGATTTAGCAATCAGGAAAAAGGCAAGAACCGCTCAGGTTTTGACACAGTGTCTCCAGCAGCGCACACAGAGAGTGCTGATGCAGCATAGCTGTTCCAAGTGCACACTGTACAGCACAGAACCTTCCCCCCGAATGTGTGTGGAGCAGTTTGATATTTGCCTGCTCCGGTGCTGCTTTGGGTCTCCTCTGATGACAGCCACATGTTCTACGCTGCATAGCTCTGGCTCCCAATGCATGTCACATGATCTGGAGAAGGAGGTGTGGAAGCACAGAGGGTGCGGCTGCCAGGAAGAACAGAGGAGACAACGTATCGCTGGGGCAGGTAAGTATTACACTGCCCTGCTGCACTTCTCTATATGGTGAGGTGGTGGTGGTGGTGGGGGGAGTGTATAGGTAAGTCACATGACAGCGAACCTGGTGCTTCTGCACAGTCACATGATGGTAAACCTGGAGCTCCTCTGCAGTCTCATGACGGTAAGCCAGGTGCGTCTCTGCAGTCGTGTGACATGGTTCCCGGTGCTGGGGAAGGGGGGGGGGGGGGAGGGAGAGGGATGATGCGTTTGTCGACAGGGTTTGAATCCAAGGAGGGAGCCTGATGCCAATTCTGTCCGGGGGAGATAGGTAGCCGATGGGGGGTAGGTGCTGTCCCATGCGTTACTGCTGCACCTTGGCTCAGACTAACCACGCTGTCACCGGTGCGCTCCTCCAGACAGGAAGGCAGTGCGCTGTCTTACTTTTGCTGCTTACAATAGACATTGGAATCTCGAGGGCCACATAAAATGGCAAGGAGGGCCACATTCAGCCCGCGGGCCTTGGGCTTGACACCTGTAAGCTGAACTCTCTAAATACACACAGGGTGCATTCCTCTATAATCTCCTTCTGTCCTGTGCAAGAGTTCAGCTCCACTTTAATAGAGAGTGAAAGGCGCTAAAAAGCCCAACAGACCCGTGACGGCCACAAATCTCCTGCAGAGCGCTCGGGATTTTGCACGACTTCAGATCTCTACGTCAGGCGAAGTGCAGACAGCAGAGGAATTAGCAGGGCAGAGCGAGCGGAAAAGTGCAGAAGATGATATGCTTCCCCGGCGAACGTCAGTGTCCTCGCAACTCTTCACATCTGACACAGCTTTTTAACACATTAGTCCGACGCCGTATAAACTTCGCTCGCCGCCATCTCCAGTGACCTGCGAGGCACAATTGGATTTATGTAATTTGACGTGCCTGACTGCTCACTTCGGCCACGGGAGTGTTAGCAAACAGCTTATGCAGAAGTGTTTACTCAGAGTTATGGACAGAAACAACATCCAGCCAGAGCGCCAAGAAACGGCGGCGCTAAACGTCAAGCGAGCCCTAATTCATCCTTCCCGGAGACGCTGCCAACCACGCAACCGCCGCAGGGCCCAGAAAGCCCACTAGTAAATTCCAGCCAATCAGAGACTCTGCTCATGTGGCTGGACTGGTAAAGAATCTCCTGGATTAAAGGGAACCCGAACAGAATAAAATTATGTCAAATAAACACATGATGTACCTGCAGATGAATATCACATACTCACCTTGCCGTCAGCTCCTCTCAGAAGCTCACTATTTTCTTCTTATAGTGATCGCTTCCAGTTCTAACAAGACTCAGAACTGAAAAATAGCAGTTGCTGTCAGTTAGATATCAGGACAAGACAAGACAAATACCATTTATATCGCGCTTTTCTCCTGGTGGACTCAAAGTGCCAGAGCAGCAGCCACTAGGGGGAGCTCTATAGGCAGTAGCAGTGTTAGGCCAGAGCTGCAGCCACTAGGGGATGCTCTATAGGCAGTAGCAGTGTTAGGCCAGAGCTGCAGGCACTAGGGGGCGCTCTATAGGCTGTAGCAGTGTTAGGCCAGAGCTGCAGCCACTAGGGGGGCTCTATAGGCAGTAGCAGTGTTAGGCCAGATCTGCAGCCACTAGGGGGCGCTCTATAGGCAGTAGCAGTGTTAGGTCAGAGCTGCAGCCACTAGGGGGCACTCTATAGGCAGTAGCAGTGTTAGGCTAGAGCTGCAGCCACTAGGGGGCGCTCTATAGGCAGTAGTAGTGTTAGGCCAGAGCTGCAGCCACTAGTGGGGGCTCTATAGGCAGTAGCAGTGTTAGGCCAGAGCTGCAGGCACTAGGGGGCGCTCTATAGGCAGTAGCAGTGTTAGGCCAGAGCTGCAGGCACTAGGGGGCGCTCTATAGGCAGTAGCAGTGTTAGGCCAGAGCTGCAGCCACTAGGGGGAGCTCTATAGGCTGTAGCAGTGTTAGGCCAGAGCTGCAGCCACTAGGGGGAACTCTATAGGCAGTAGCAGTGTTAGGCCAGAGCTGCAGCCACTAGGGGGGGCTCTATAGGCAGTAGCAGTGTTAGGCCAGAGTTGCAGCCACTAGGGGGCGCTCTATAGGCAGTAGCAGTGTTAGGCCAGAGCTGCAGCCAATAGGGGGCGCTCTATAGGCAGTAGCAGTGTTAGGCCAGAGCTACAGCCACTAGGGGGCGCTCTATAGGCAGTAGCAGTGTTAGGCCAGAGCAGCAGCCACTAGGACACGCTCTATAGGCAGTAGCAGTGTCAGGGAGACTTGCCAAAGGTCTCCTACTGAATAGGTGCTGGCTTACTGAACAGACAGAGCCGAGATTCAAACCCTGGTCTCCTGTGTCAGAGGCAGAGCCCTTAACCATTACACCATCCAACTACCACATATCAGTTGCTGTCATAACTGAAAGGACAACTGAGAAGCAAGGTAATGTCCACGTTTTCCTATGGCTCAAGTGGGTGATGTTACAGTGTGTTGACCAGGCAGCTGAGCTGGCACACATCTGTAATGTAGAACCAGCCTCAATGATCAGTTACAAAAAAACAATAACACAGCAGCAAACGTTCCCGGCACCAGCTTGTGGCTGGAAGAGATGTTCTCTAGATTGAATGTGAGGAGGCACTTCTAAGCCTATTAATAAACCTGTATAAACGTATAATCATTGCGCGTCTCTCCCACGGATTTACAAAACAAACATGCCCTCCGCGTACTTGTATTGGAGTGCGGTAACATTTTTTACTTTCTTTAAATGAGGCTCTCATCAAACATGAGAGAGACGTGAATCAGCGGATCTAGTTCCTGAAACACGGGCACAATATCGTCACGTTACTCACGATGTACAATAGACAGTCCTCATTACCATTGTGACCATTGTAGCAGGGCGGGATCTACATCTCAGGAGCCTATAGGCAGGCAGGGCGGGATTTACATCTCAGGAGCCTATAGGCAGGCAGGGCGGGATTTACATCTCAGGAGCCTATAGGTAGGCAGGGAGGGATTTACATCTCAGGAGCATACAGGCAGGCAGGGCGGTATTTACATCTCAGGAGCCTATAGGTAGGCAGGGAGGGATTTATATCTCAGGAGCCTATAGGCAGGCAAGGCGGGATTTACATTTCAGGAGCCTAAAGGCAGGCAGGGCGGAATTTACATCTCAGGAGCCTATAGGCAGGCAGGGCGGAATTTACATCTCAGGAGCATATAGGCAGGCAGGGCGGGATTTACATCTCAGGAGCATACAGGCAGACAGGGCGGGATTTACATCTCAGGAGCCTATAGGCAGGCAGGGCGGGATTTACATTTCAGGAGCCTAAAGGCAGGCAGGGCGGGATCTACATCTCAGGAGCCTATAGGCACAGAAGTTCTGCCACCCTAAACTGTATTCTCTGCAGCCTCCAGCCTGCCCATCAGGGCGTTTCAGTGCTCTGTGTGGATTTGCAGTACCCGGGGTACTGCACCACAGTTTAGAATAAAGCAAATGCTGGAATTAAAGTGGAATGAGTAGTGCAGGATGGCCGTGGTGGGGGCAACCCAGTGGGAGCAGGCGACCCACCCGTTCGTATGCGAGAGCCCATTATTTCTCTAACGGAAGGTGAAATCTTCACTTCAAGGACAGGTGTCCCATTCGCACGATAGGGGTTATTCATACCTCCCAACTTTTTGAGATGAGAAAAAGAGACACTTAAGCCACACCCATACCATGCCCCTAACCACGCCCCCACCACACCCCCTTGTCATGCATCCCACAAAGATTTAACGAGAAAAATGTTTTATAATTCAAACCACACTGGTCCTTTCTACCCTGGTTCATTTCTCCTTCATAGTAACATTTGAAAATAAGATATATAGAAAAAATTAGTGTCAGTTAAATACATTTTTCAGTAGAAAAATACATACAGTATGTTTACATAAATCTGTACATTAGTCCTGAAAGAGGGACAAATGAGGAGGAAAGAGGGACAGGGCTCCCAAAGAGGGACTGTCCCTCCGAAAAATGGACAATTGGGAGCTATGGGTTATTACCTATTGCTAATGCTGGGCATACACGCTTCGTTTCTGGCTCTCGATTCTGCAGTGGATTCTCTTATCTTCCGCTCGTTTTTCTTATCTTTTTCCATTCTCTTCTATCCGAAATCGAGCAGCGAAAGGATCGAGAGGGAGATCGGACATGTCGGAAATGATCTTTCGAACCATCTAATCACCTAAAAAAACGAACCATGAAGACTCCCTGGAAAAACACACACTCACAAAAACTTGCATGACCTAGTTGGATTTCGATAGGCCAAAGTACCTTTTTTATGAATAATAATTGCTACAATAAATGCAATAAACCATTTTTACAACATGTTACAACAAAGTGCAGGGAAGGTGTCCAGAGCATAAGCAGCAATATTCAGCTATGAGTGCTGAAAACCAACCCCAGACGCAAAACCCCCGACTCTAGGACAGCCATGTCTCACTACGGCCCACGTCTGGAAGAATATACAGTATAGTAAACAACGTGGAGGTATCTGCAGCAAGGTGAATCCTCCAAACCAAACCACATCCAGCTTCAGACTGGGTGGCATTGGCAAACTCTTGGGTCACAGAAATTCCAAAACTTTGACCCCTCCCACTCCTTTAGCCCAGTAAACCCTATCAGATACACAGTCCCCTTCCCTATCCAGTCCACCCCCCCCCCAACCAGACCATTTCTAACTCCTGCTCTAGTGATACCGGTGATATTTAGGAACTGCACTTCCTGTCAAAACCACCCCAGTGAATGAGGGCAGTTGAACTGAAAGTTAAAGCGGACCCAAACCAAACATTTTTTTAATTCAAAATATTTAGTTGCACCACTCTGACACATACAAAGATAAATAAACACTCCTTCAAGCCTATGAGCATTTCAGTGCATGCTTTTCACCCTTCTCTTTTCATAACTAGGGTTATACAGGTGGCAGCCATTACTTCTGAGCTTAGTAGGAGGTTTAAGATCATGGGTGTGTTTGTCATCAGCTACCCTCCCTCACAGGGGCGTGGTCTATGTGAGATCTCACACAAGCTGAGATCACCTCCCCTGTGACATCATCAGTAGCAGCCTGTGTTTTGTTTTTTATCTCCTCCACCAGTCTGCCGGATTCGGGCCCGGCAATATGAAAGGAAGGGAGGGGTTCCTCCAATAAATGTAAAATATTTTATATTTGTCATCATGCAGCTGAAAAAAGGCTGCTATTTATTATTATAAGTTAGAAAATAGATTTTATTTCTGAAACCTTGTATTTTTAATTTGGGTCCACTTTAAAAAAGACTTTTCTTTTGAGTTTTGGATAGGAGGGAAAGGGCTGGATCCTATCCTAGAAATACAGCCAACGATAGGAAAGGATCTAGCCCTTTACCGATCATATCCAAACCTCAAAAGAAAAGTTTTTCCTTAACTTCAATTTAACTTCTGATTTAACTTGGGCACCCTTCTGACTCTGCGTTGTCAATTATAGTTTGGCTCCAGGTGAAATAAAAACCCAAAATAGAAGCTGTGGAGCAGGAAAAATGAAGCTTCTGAACATTTTTACATTACAGATTTTGAAACGTTATTTCATGTGTAGGAATGGATCTGCTACCTACCTGTCCACCAGCCCTCATCCGCCATGGAGTCGGCGTCGCGTAGACACCTAGCCTGGAAGTGGCAGCCGCGGCCAACAGAGCCAAAGACTGAAAATTAACATCCTAGTGAATTTCAATGGTGCGGAGAGTGGCAGGCAGCCAGTGAATTCAGCCATTGGGAAGGTTCTAATTAAAAGCTAACGAGTTTAGACATGGCCGGTCCTCCTGGGATGGTGACAGTAAGGGAAGGAGGAGGATTCCGGTCCCCTTCTCATAGGAGAATAGTTTCTAAGTATAAGTGACATCTTGGCTTATGTAAGAGAGTTTATATTCTTGAAGAAAAAGCCTTTGTGTTAAAAATAGAACTAACCATTGGTTGATCCGACGCCAGAAGCTCTAAAATAGCCATTTCTTCTCTGCTGCATACACTCTGGGCAAAAGGAGGTGTCCTGAAAACAGTATATTGAAGAATGGAAAATCATTTGTATGTGACCTCCCTGATTGGAAATCAGATGACATGATTGGAAATGACGAGTTATCTAGAAAGACAACAATACGTCCATGGAAAAAGGCACCCGAGAATTTGGGCTCTGAGTAATATCGATACTAGAATATCAGTAATGTTACTGAGATTCTACTATTGCCTTCCCTAACCTATCACGCTAACTCTCCGCTACCTACGCCTAACACCAACACCCGTCTACACCTAACACTATGATCCCCCCCTATCTATGCCCAACACTATGGTCACCCACCTACATCTAACACCAACCTACACCTACCTACACCAACCCCCCCCTCCACCAACCCCCCCCTCATGTAACACTATGATCCCCCCACCTACACCTAACCCCCATCTATGCCTAACACCAACACCCATCTACGCCCAACACTATGATCCCCCGCATCTATGCCTAACACTATGGTCCCCCAACCTACACCAACACCCGTCTACGCCTAATACTATGATCCCCCCCATCTATGCCCAACACTATGGTCCCCCACCTACATCTAACACCAACCTACACCTACCTACACCAACCGCCCCCCACTCATGTAACACTATGACCCCCCTACCTACACCTAACCCCCAACTATGCCTAACACCAACACCCATCTATGCCTAACACTATGATCCCCCACCTACATCTAACACCAACCTACACCTAACACTAAGGTCCCCCCACCTACACCAAACCCCCACCTACGTAACACTATTGTCCCCCCACGTACACCTAACCCCATCTATGCCCAACATCAACACACATCTACAGTGGGATTCGAAAGTTTGGGCAACGTTGTTAATCGTCATGATTTTCCTGTATAAATCGTTGGTTGTTACGATAAAAAAATTGTCAGTTAAATATATCCTATAGGAAACACACACAGTGATATTTGAGAAGTGAAATAAAGTTTATTGCATTTATAGAAAGTGCACAATAATTGTTTAAATAAAATTAGGCAGGTGCATACATTTGGGCACCACAAAAAAGAAATGAAATCAATATTTGGTCATTCAATTGATTCCAAAACCTTTAGAACTAATTATTGGAACTCAAATTGGCTTGGTAAGCTCAGTGACCCCTGACCTACATACAGAGGTGAACCCAATTATAAGGAAGAGTATTTAAGGGGTCAATTGTACGTTCCCCTCTTAAATTTCTCTGAAAAGTAGCAACATGGGGGTCTCAAAACAACTCTCAAATGACCTGAAGATAAAGATTGTTCACCATCATGGTTTAGGGGAAGGATGCAGAAAGTTTTCTCAGAGATTTCAGCTGTCTGTTTGCACAGTTAGGAACATATTGAGGAAATGGAAGACCACAATCTCAGTTAAGGCTCGAAGTGGCAGACCAAGAAAAATATCGGATAAACAGAAGCGACGAATGGTGAGAACAGTCAGAGTCAACCCACAGACCAGCACCAAAGACCTACAACATCATCTTGCTGCAGATGGAGTCACTGTGCATCGTTCAACCATTCGGTGCACTTTACACAAGGAGATGCTGCATGCGAGAGTCATGCAGAGGAAGCCTTTTCTCCGCCCACAGCATAAACAGAGCCGCTTGCTGTATGCTGAAGCACATTAGGACAAGCCAGCTTCATTTTGGAATAATTTGCTGTGGACTGCTGAAACTAAAATTGAGTTATTTGGGCATAACAAGGGGCATTATGTATGGAGGAAAAACAACACAGCATTTCAAGAAAAACATCTGCTACCTACAGTAAAATATGGTGGTGGTTCCATCATGCTTTGGGGCTGTGTGGCCAGTGCAGGGACTGGGAATCTTGTCAAAGTTGAGGGATGCATGGATTCCACTCAGTATCAGCAGATTCTGAATACCAATGTCCAGGAATCAGTGACAAAGCTGAAGCTGCCCCAGGGCTGGATCTTTCAACAAAACAATGACCGTAATCACTGCTCAAAATCCACTAATGCATTCATGCAGAGGAACCAGTACAACGTTCTGGAATGGCCATCTCAGTCCCCAGACCTGAATATAATTGAAATTCTGTGGTGTGAGTTAAAGAGAGCTGTCCATGCTCGGAAGCCATCAAACCTGAATGAACTAGAGATGTTTTGTAAAGAGGAATGGTCCAAAATACCTTCAACCAGAATCCAGACTCTCATTGGAACCTACAGCAAGCGTTTAGAGGCTGTAATTTCTGCAAAAGGAGGATCTACTAAATATTGATTTCATTCCTTTTTTGTGGTGCCCAAATTTATACACCTGCCTAATTTTGTTTAAACAATTATGGCACACTTTCTGTAAATCCAATAAACTTAATTTCACTCCTCAAATATCACTGTGTGTGTCTCCTATATGATATATTTAACTGATATGTTTTATCATAAGAACCAACGATTTATACAGGAAAATCATGATGATTAGCAACGTTGCCCAAACTTTCGCATCCCACTGTATACCTAACACTCAGGTCCCCTCACCTACACCAAAGCCCCATCTATGCCTATCATCAACACCCATCTATGCCTACCGCACACACCCACCACGCCTAACACTATGGTCCCCAAATCTACGCCTAACACTAAGATCTCTCCACCTAACACTAACCCCCACGTATGCCTGGAACTAAGGTCATTCCTACCTACTCCTAACTCTAACCCCCACCTATGCCTAAGCTCCTGTTCAGACTATGTACTTTCCTTTGCCGTTTTTCCAAAACGCATACGGACAGATTTTGCGCATAGAAACGGCTACTAATGTTTTCTAATGGCCTCGTTCCCATGTATGCGTATGCAACGCATACGTTTCTCATCCGCATTGCTGCACGCAGTTCTGTGCGTCACGCACAGAAATGGATGCAATGAAAGTCCATGGACACGTATCAAAAACGCGTACTATTGCGTTTTTAGTGTACGTTTCCCTCTGCGTTTCCCATAATTCTTTTCTGTTTCCTGTGTGAAAAACGCAATAGAAAACGCATTCAAACGCAAGAAAAACGCATGCGTTCTAAAAAACGCGCATAGTCTGAAAACAGGGCCACTAAGGTCCCCACTACCTACGCCTAACACTATACTTTAGCTGAACTCCAGTGTCCAAATTACAGTCGGTGCCCCCCACATATATTGACGCCCAAACTACCAGGTGTGAGGTGCCAATTTTACCCATTCTGACAACAGGCCCCTTATTGCCCCCAGCAGGCCTCTTCACCTATAGCATGCCAGGTTCAGGTGAGGTATACTCACCAGAGCCCGGGGTTCACAATAAATGGCGGTCACAGGAGAGTATCTGTCCTTTTATTGCCACCCTGTGGAAATCTGCCTGGCAATCACACAGACGAGGCTATATAAAGATTGATCTATATAGACATAAACCTATTGGCAGTCTCCTGCTGATGGAGTTTCAGTATGAAAGGTCAGGCTTAAGCATATGCCCGAGCGCGCCGCCTGGCAGGCCGCGCCATCAATCCTGGCCTGCTTTATGCATTCTCCTGGCATCTTTACGCCCGCCGTGCGGGGAGGCGAGTCAGGCGCGCGCCGGAATCTCCTCGCAGCTGTTGATCTTCACTAAATGAAAAAGTTGTTAAATCAGACGCTGTTATATTGGATGTAAAATTGAGCTTGTTTGAGGCGCAGCGTAAATTAGGGGAACCAAACAAGGTGGTTATTGCTGCCCTGACATGCGGCGGATAATCAATTAACCCCTGCGCTGCCATTCTACGGGTGCTCGGGCCGCCGCCACAGCAATGTCACTCTGTGATGAGAAAACATAAAGACAGCGAGAGACATGTGAGCGCGTTGTAGACGAGCTTCAGGGATGGAAAAAACGACTGAACTGAAGATGATCCCGCGGCTGAAAAAGAGTTCACAGCAACCGTGTAATACGTCTCATCTGTCCCAGAGATCTGTCGTTCTGTCCAGCCAGTCCTGTGATCCGCACAGTCCTGCCACATAGTACAGCCGCCATTATCTGCTGTGTGCCCTCACCTTTCCTTTCTCTGTGGTAGAGTGATGCCGCCTGGCCACAGCCCCTCCCACGGCATGCTGATTGGCCCATGTGGATGAGTCATCAGGCAGCTCTTTCCTGCAGCTTCCAGTGCTTATCACCTGGGCACTGAGCATCAGTGAATCAAATATCGGGAAAGCGTCACCCTGATAGATAAGTTATCAACGTCCCTACGTGCTCACCTATGCGCTGCAGGCGATCAGGGCTGGAATTCTGTACAGGCCACAAAGGCCTGCGCCTCAGGCGGCGGCAGCCCGAGGAATCACCAGGACATGCCAGCGCTGCCCGCTGTGCGCATGGCCGCGCTCCCCGCTGCACGCACCAACGGCTGCCCGCCCCCATAGCCCTGTCCTCCTCCTGTCCCAACAGCTACACATGTGCAGTAGCCAAAACACAGGACACAGGGACAGGAGGGTGACACAGGGACAGGAGGGTGAACAGGGACAGGAGGGTGACGCAGGGACAGGAGGGTGACGCAGGGACAGGAGGGTGACGCAGGGACAGGAGGGTGACGCAGGGACAGGAGGGTGACGCAGGGACAGGAGGGTGACGCAGGGACAGGAGGGTGACGCAGGGACAGGAGGGTGACGCAGGGACAGGAGGGTGACACAGGGACAGGAGGGTGACACAGGGACAGGAGGGTGACACAGGGACAGGAGGATGACACAGGGACAGGAGGATGAACAGGGACAGGAGGGTGACGCGGGGACAGGAGGGTGACGCAGGGACAGGAGGATGAACAGGGACAGGAGGATGAACAGGGACAGGAGGGTGACGCAGGGACAGGAGGGTGACGCAGGGACAGGAGGGTGACACAGGGACAGGAGGGTGACACAGGGACAGGAGGGTGACACAGGGACAGGAGGGTGAACAGGGACAGGAGGGTGACGCAGGGACAGGAGGGTGACGCAGGGACAGGAGGGTGACGCAGGGACAGGAGGGTGACGCAGGGACAGGAGGGTGACGCAGGGACAGGAGGGTGACGCAGGGACAGGAGGGTGACGCAGGGACAGGAGGGTGACGCAGGGACAGGAGGGTGACGCAGGGACAGGAGGGTGACACAGGGACAGGAGGGTGAACAGGGACAGGAGGGTGACGCAGGGACAGGAGGGTGACGCAGGGACAGGAGGGTGACGCAGGGACAGGAGGGTGACACAGGGACAGGAGGGTGACACAGGGACAGGAGGGTGAACAGGGACAGGAGGGTGACGCGGGGGCAGGAGGGTGACACAGGGACAGGAGGGTGACACAGGGACAGGAGGGTGAACAGGGACAGGAGGGTGACACAGGGACAGGAGGATGAACAGGGACAGGAGGGTGACACAGGGACAGGAGGGTGACACAGGGACAGGAGGGTGACACAGGGACAGGAGGGTGACGCGGGGACAGGAGGGTGACGCAGGGACAGGAGGGTGACGCAGGGACAGGAGGGTGACACAGGGACAGGAGGGTGACACAGGGACAGGAGGGTGACACAGGGACAGGAGGGTGACGCGGGGACAGGAGGGTGACGCAGGGACAGGAGGGTGACACAGGGACAGGAGGGTGACACAGGGACAGGAGGGTGAACAGGGACAGGAGGGTGACGCAGGGACAGGAGGGTGACGCAGGGACAGGAGGGTGACGCAGGGACAGAAGGGTGACGCAGGGACAGGAGGGTGACGCAGGGACAGGAGGGTGACACAGGGACAGGAGGGTGACACAGGGACAGGAGGATGAACAGGGACAGGAGGATGAACAGGGACAGGAGGGTGACGCAGGGACAGGAGGGTGACGCAGGGACAGGAGGGTGACGCGGGGGCAGGAGGGTGACACGGGGACAGGAGGGTGAACAGGGACAGGAGGGTGACACAGGGACAGGAGGGTGACGCAGGGACAGGAGGATGAACAGGGACAGGAGGGTGACACAGGGACAGGAGGGTGACGCGGGGACAGGAGGGTGACGCGGGGACAGGAGGGTGACGCAGGGACAGGAGGGTGACGCAGGGACAGGAGGGTGACGCAGGGACAGGAGGGTGACGCAGGGACAGGAGGGTGACGCAGGGACAGGAGGGTGACGCAGGGACAGGAGGGTGACACAGGGACAGGAGGGTGACACAGGGACAGGAGGGTGACACAGGGACAGGAGGATGAACAGGGACAGGAGGGTGACACAGGGACAGGAGGGTGACACAGGGACAGGAGGGTGACGCAGGGACAGGAGGATGAACAGGGACAGGAGGGTGACACAGGGACAGGAGGGTGACACGGGGACAGGAGGGTGACGCGGGGACAGGAGGGTGACGCGGGGACAGGAGGGTGACACAGGGACAGGAGGGTGACACAGGGACAGGAGGGTGACGCGGGGACAGGAGGGTGACGCGGGGACAGGAGGGTGACGCAGGGACAGGAGGGTGACGCAGGGACAGGAGGGTGACGCAGGGACAGGAGGGTGACGCAGGGACAGGAGGGTGACGCAGGGACAGGAGGGTGACGCAGGGACAGGAGGGTGACGCAGGGACAGGAGGGTGACGCAGGGACAGGAGGGTGACGCAGGGACAGGAGGGTGACGCAGGGACAGGAGGGTGACGCAGGGACAGGAGGGTGAACAGGGACAGGAGGGTGACGCAGGGACAGGAGGATGAACAGGGACAGGAGGGTGACGCAGGGACAGGAGGATGAACAGGGACAGGAGGGTGACGCAGGGACAGGAGGATGAACAGGGACAGGAGGGTGACGCAGGGACAGGAGGGTGACACAGGGACAGGAGGATGAACAGGGACAGGAGGGTGACACAGGGACAGGAGGGTGACACAGGGACAGGAGGGTGACGCAGGGACAGGAGGATGAACAGGGACAGGAGGGTGACACAGGGACAGGAGGGTGACACAGGGACAGGAGGGTGACGCGGGGACAGGAGGGTGACGCGGGGACAGGAGGGTGACACAGGGACAGGAGGGTGACACAGGGACAGGAGGGTGACACAGGGACAGGAGGGTGACGCGGGGACAGGAGGGTGACGCGGGGACAGGAGGGTGACGCAGGGACAGGAGGGTGACACAGGGACAGGAGGGTGACACAGGGACAGGAGGGTGACACAGGGACAGGAGGGTGACGCGGGGACAGGAGGGTGACGCAGGGACAGGAGGATGAACAGGGACAGGAGGGTGACGCAGGGACAGGAGGGTGACGCAGGGACAGGAGGGTGACGCAGGGACAGGAGGGTGACACAGGGACAGGAGGGTGACACAGGGACAGGAGGGTGAACAGGGACAGGAGGGTGACACAGGGACAGGAGGGTGACACAGGGACAGGAGGGTGACGCGGGGACAGGAGGGTGACGCGGGGACAGGAGGGTGACGCAGGGACAGGAGGGTGACGCAGGGACAGGAGGGTGACGCAGGGACAGGAGGGTGACGCAGGGACAGGAGGGTGACGCAGGGACAGGAGGGTGACGCAGGGACAGGAGGGTGACGCAGGGACAGGAGGGTGACGCAGGGACAGGAGGGTGACGCAGGGACAGGAGGGTGACGCAGGGACAGGAGGGTGACGCAGGGACAGGAGGGTGACGCAGGGACAGGAGGGTGACGCAGGGACAGGAGGGTGACGCAGGGACAGGAGGATGAACAGGGACAGGAGGGTGACGCAGGGACAGGAGGGTGACGCAGGGACAGGAGGGTGACACAGGGACAGGAGGGTGACACGGGGACAGGAGGGTGACGCGGGGACAGGAGGGTGACGCGGGGACAGGAGGGTGACACAGGGACAGGAGGGTGACACAGGGACAGGAGGATGAACAGGGACAGGAGGGTGACGCAGGGACAGGAGGGTGACGCAGGGACAGGAGGGTGACGCAGGGACAGGAGGGTGAACAGGGACAGGAGGGTGACGCAGGGACAGGAGGATGAACAGGGACAGGAGGGTGACGCAGGGACAGGAGGATGAACAGGGACAGGAGGGTGACGCAGGGACAGGAGGATGAACAGGGACAGGAGGGTGACGCAGGGACAGGAGGGTGACACAGGGACAGGAGGATGAACAGGGACAGGAGGGTGACACAGGGACAGGAGGGTGACACAGGGACAGGAGGGTGACGCAGGGACAGGAGGATGAACAGGGACAGGAGGGTGACACAGGGACAGGAGGGTGACACAGGGACAGGAGGGTGACGCGGGGACAGGAGGGTGACGCGGGGACAGGAGGGTGACACAGGGACAGGAGGGTGACACAGGGACAGGAGGGTGACACAGGGACAGGAGGGTGACGCGGGGACAGGAGGGTGACGCGGGGACAGGAGGGTGACGCAGGGACAGGAGGGTGACACAGGGACAGGAGGGTGACACAGGGACAGGAGGGTGACGCGGGGACAGGAGGGTGACGCAGGGACAGGAGGATGAACAGGGACAGGAGGGTGACGCAGGGACAGGAGGGTGACGCAGGGACAGGAGGGTGACGCAGGGACAGGAGGGTGACACAGGGACAGGAGGGTGACACAGGGACAGGAGGGTGAACAGGGACAGGAGGGTGACACAGGGACAGGAGGGTGACGCAGGGACAGGAGGGTGACACAGGGACAGGAGGGTGACACAGGGACAGGAGGGTGACACAGGGACAGGAGGGTGACGCAGGGACAGGAGGGTGACGCAGGGACAGGAGGGTGACGCAGGGACAGGAGGGTGACGCAGGGACAGGAGGGTGACGCAGGGACAGGAGGGTGACGCAGGGACAGGAGGGTGACGCAGGGACAGGAGGGTGACGCAGGGACAGGAGGGTGACGCAGGGACAGGAGGGTGACGCAGGGACAGGAGGATGAACAGGGACAGGAGGGTGACGCAGGGACAGGAGGATGAACAGGGACAGGAGGGTGACGCAGGGACAGGAGGGTGACGCAGGGACAGGAGGGTGACGCAGGGACAGGAGGGTGACGCAGGGACAGGAGGGTGACGCAGGGACAGGAGGGTGACACAGGGACAGGAGGGTGACACAGGGACACATGGGGTTTTATTTTATAGGATGCCCAAATCCCGAGTTGTCCAAAAGTAAATCACCATGTGTTGCCATGTTGAACACCAGATTTGATTTACAAACACATTCAACTTGCATACAATCTCCCGGAATGGAACCCAGTTTGTAAGCTGGGGGCCGCCGGCGACGAGCTAGACAGTTCCGACAGACCTACAAGTGTGGAGTCAGCAATTTGCCTCCTACTTACGACATGCTGTCTCATATGGCCCCCTTGCTGTAGGAAGTGGGCGGAGCACTGGCAGGAAATTCTAACTTTTGGCGGGCTTCATGTGGATAGGAGTCACAGCTGTCTGCAGGTTAGTGCAGTAATTTCAGGAATCTATGGAGGTCACTAATGATCCAATCTTTTTTCATCCAATCTTACCATTCCGATGTACTATAAGGGAACTCCCTAAAGTATCCATTCAATATAGAGTTACACAGTACCCAGCAAGCTTATGGTGAACCAGAACTCCCAGGAGTGTGTAAGGGGCTACAGAGGACCAAAAAGCCCTCTGACTAAAATGCCATGCAAAACAAACGTTTGCCTCCTCAAAACAAAGTATTTGCGTTTATTTAGTTTGTAGTGAGCATATGCTGTCTCCCAGTGCATCACTGCTGAATATGTAAATCATCCTTTGTTGTCCCTGTAAGCTAGCCACACCTCCAGAACCGCTGAAATGCAACAATGTGTCAGCTTGTTAATTGTACAGAGCCACAATAATCCAACATGCATACTGACAAGATTGGTTGATCCTCACCAGTGCATGGCATGGATAAATGTGGCTCTAGGCAGTAGGACTTGAAGCACCCAGAGTTAGGCCTGGAGCCCACTAGCAGTTCTATTTAAGCAATTTGTAAAGCTTTTGCTAATGCAATGCTATGAGGAATTAAAAAAAATCACATCCCACAAGTGGGATCACAGCCATAGCATTACATTAGCAAGAGCTTTTCACATCACAAGCGTTCAGAATAGTGCGGATAGTGGGTTCCAGGCCTTACAGATTACCCAGCAAGCACCTGGTGAACCAGAACTCTTAGGAGTGAGTAAGGGGATACAAATGTTTCAAATAGCTTCTGTTTTAAGAAGGCAAACGTTTGTTTTGCAACCATTCAATATATTGACTCCATTTACCCTTCAACTACATGGATTTGGTAAATGTTAAAAAATATATATATATATTGGATCAGTAGTGGGCATCTTAACATTTTAGATTTTTTTGTCAGGAGTTAAGATGGCTTATCAGGTCTGTCACATGGCCACAGCCCCACGCAGTTCCAATATTTAGCGCAGTAGTAGCAGAGGGTCCAGTCTTCACAGCAATTGTCCATAATATATAGATTACTAAAAGATGGCCGCCGACATTGCAAGTGGCATTCACAAAACATCCAACGCAGTTGTTGAACCCCCTTGTAAACATTATTGCTTGCGTTTCCCTGTGCTCATCTGGGAAAATACAAAACGCAGGCTCACAGCATAGAGTATACAGAACATCATACACAGTGTACAGAACTGTACATTATGCTGATATACAGAACAATGTACGCAGTGTACAGAACTATACATTATGCTCAGCGATAGCACAACTCTGCTCGGTTTACAATGTTTAATTTTCTGCCATACCGCAGATCCGTAATCTCTCCAGTTTACAGTTAATTAGCCAGTTAACAGTTTCTGGGATCTCTTAATTAAAGCGCTTGGTTGCCTTGGTGCGGTCTCGTCCGACCTGCTCAGACAGGTTCTCTTTAGGCCTGATGTCCCCCCCCTGGAAGCCCAGGGCCCCTGAGACCCTGAACATACACACAATTCTCCATCTATGGGGGAAGGAATAAGGAAGGTGATCTTTCTGCCTCATCTATTATCAGTCCATTCCCTCCTTCCTGGAAGATTCCACAATAACAAATCCCACACATAATCTCGCTAATTAGGCCTCATTGTAGTTCCTTCAGATTTGATCGGCGCTGACAGCCCTCTGCGCACATCGATCCCCCATACGATAAATCAGCGTTATTGTTTCCACTTAACACGCTGACGGTTCTGAGAATTGCTTCTTCCAACCTTTGTTTTCAACTTATGGAGAAAAAGAGTTTTGAAAATTATTATTGGTTAAGGAAGAAAAAAGTTTTCAAAAAACCCCCCCCCCCCAAAAAAAAACAACAACATAAAAAATGAATATAACTGAACACCTATGTTATCAACTGGAATTTATATTCTGTAAGCAAACCCTCACTTAAAGGACAACAGAAGTGAGAGGGTCATGGAGGCTGCCATATTTATTTCCATTTAAATAAATACTAGTTACCTGGCAGCCCTGTTGATCTATTTGGCTGCAGTAGTGTCTGAATCACACACCTGAAACAAGCATGAAGCTAATCTTGTCAGATCTGACAATAATGTCAGAAACCCCTGATCTGCTGCATGCTTGTTTAGGGGCTATGGCTAAATGCATTGGAGGCAGAGGATCAGCAGGACAGCCAGGCAACTGGTATTGTTTAAAATTAAAGACATATGGCAGCCTCCATATCTCTTTCAGTTAAGGCTCCCTTTAAGACATATTTGAAATGCATGTGGCATTATCTGCAGCAAGTCACAAGGCTTCCACTGATGCTTGGTGATGATATCAGCACTGTGCAAAGAACAGGGAGAATTCACATCTGTTACAATCCGCTACACACAACAGAAGAGGTCTCCTATCGCTCTTTTATTAAAGGGAGGCAATAATGAATCCCCAAATGGATTTGGAGTAAACAGTAGAGAGGATCAGTGAGATGCTACCAATCTTGGCTTACAATGCAAATTTAATGCAAATTATATGCAGATTGAAACTGACCCTATCAAACGCACTTCCTGCCAATTTGGGCCAATTCTGTACTTCATACAGTTTGCAAACAAGGCAGAATTATTAGCATATTTTCTAATGATAAATGATTTATAAATACTGTGAAAAAATACAGTATATAAACAGTTTTATTTGTTACATTATTGTAACTACAGGTCCTCTTTAAGTGGCCATAAAGAGTTTGACCTGCTTGTTATGTAATATGACTTTCAATAGAACAAAGACCAATTGGTATACTTGCACCTGTTGTACCGAATGTATCATGGCTTGCCTGCTGCCCTGGTTCACTACTCAAAGTACTATCCGCTGCTATCTGCCTATCTATATACGGAGAGGACCTTCAGAAAGGGCATCCCTCCTTAACCACTTCACATCCAGACCTTGTTTCCCACTTATGGACCAGAGCAGTTTTTTACAGTTTAGCTGTGTTCTTATTTAATCAGAAATAACTTTATCCCTACTTATGACATATAACTGAAATATATATTGTATTTTTCAAGACAAACTAGGCTTTCATTGTATGCCATTTTTTCCCTTGAACAATTTAGTTTTCTATGAATTTTATTGAGAAACCAAGGAAAAAAAATAGAAAAAAAAAAACACATTATTTCTCAGTTTTACCAATTCCAGTTTGAAAATAAAAAAGTGCTACTGTAGATAAAAATACAAATCTTGTTTGGCTATTCTTACCACTTATCACAAAACTTAGATTATGTTCCTGTCACAATTTATGGTGAAGATATTTGATTCTGAAATAATGCTACAGAGTGTATTTTTATCTATGAACTGAGAAAATAAAAGCATTTTTAACCTCCCTGGCGTTCTATTAAAATCGCCAGGGAGGCTGCGGGAGGGTTTTTTTTAAATTAAAAAAAATCTATTTCATGCAGCCAACTGAAAGTTGGCTGCATGAAAGCCCACTAGAGGGCGCTCCGGAAGCGTACTTTCGATCGCCTCCGGCAATCGAAAGTAACAAGATAGGCCGCAATGAGCGGCCTATCTTGTTTTGCTTTCCTCGTCGCCATGGCGACGAGCGGAGTGACGTCATGGACGTCAGTCGACGTCCTGACGTCAGAGCCGCCCGATCCAGCCCCTAGCGCCGGCCGGAACTGTTTGTTCCGGCTGCACTGGGCTCGGGCGGCTGGGGGGACCCTCTTTCGCCGCTGCACGCGGCGGATCGCCGCGGAGCGGCGGCGATCGGGCAGCACACGCGGCTGGCAAAGTGCCGGCTGCGTGTGCTGCTTTTTTCAGATTAAAAATCGGCCCAGCAGGGCCTGAGCGGCGACCTCCGGCGGCATACCCCGAGCTCAGCTCGGGATTACCGCCAAGGGGGTTAATGGTAAAAATCAATCTCATTAGCTCAGGAAACATATATTCCCCTTCACCAATTAGTGCTGCATCAGATAGTGCCAGAAATGTGCACAGGAGCAAGCCCAATCCTGCACAGCACTGCTTCTGCTACAAGACGTATATCTACTGACTCATGGCTTAGATGAAGTCACAGAGGACGTATATCTACTGACTCGTGGCTTAGATGAAGTCACAGAGGACGTATATCTACTGACTCGTGGCTTAGATGAAGTCACAGAGGACGTATATCTACTGACACGTGGCTTAGATGAAGTCACAGAGGACGTATATCTACTGACTCGGGGCTTAGATGAAGTCACAGAGGACATATATCTACTGACACGTGGCTTAGATGAAGTCACAGAGGACATATATCTACTGACTTGTGGCTTAGATGAAGTCACAGAGGACGTATATCTACTGACACGTGGCTTAGGTGAAGTCACAGAGGACGTATATCTACTGACACGTGGCTTAGGTGAAGTCACAGAGGACGTATATCTACTGACTCGTGGCTTAGATGAAGTCACAGAGGACGTATATCTACTGACACGTGGCTTAGGTGAAGTCACAGAGGACGTATATCTACTGACTCGTGGCTTAGATGAAGTCACAGAGGACGTATATCTACTGACTCGTGGCTTAGATGAAGTCACAGAGGACGTATATCTACTGACTCGGGGCTTAGATGAAGTCACAGAGGACGTATATCTACTGACTCGTGGCTTAGATGAAGTCACAGAGGACGTATATCTACTGACTTGTGGCTTAGATGAAGTCACAGAGGACGTATATCTACTGACACGTGGCTTAGGTGAAGTCACAGAGGACGTATATCTACTGACTCGTGGCTTAGATGAAGTCACAGAGGACGTAGATCTACTGACTCGGGGCTCAGATGAAGTCACAGAGGACGTATATCTACTGACTCGGGGCTCAGATGAAGTCACAGAGGACGTATATCTACTGACTCGGGGCTTAGATGAAGTCACAGAGGACGTATATCTACTGACTCGTGGCTTAGGTGAAGTCACAGAGGACGTATATCTACTGACTCGTGGCTTAGGTGAAGTCACAGAGGACGTATATCTACTGACTTGTGGCTCAGGTGAAGTCACAGAGGACGTATATCTACTGACTCGTGGCTTAGATGAAGTCACAGAGGACGTATATCTACTGACTCGTGGCTTAGATGAAGTCACAGAGGACGTATATCTACTGACTCGTGGCTTAGATGAAGTCACAGAGGACGTATATCTACTGACACGTGGCTTAGATGAAGTCACAGAGGACGTATATCTACTGACACGTGGCTTAGATGAAGTCACAGAGGACGTATATCTACTGACTCGTGGCTTAGATGAAGTCACAGAGGACGTATATCTACTGACTCATGGCTTAGATGAAGTCACAGAGGACGTATATCTACTGACACGTGGCTTAGATGAAGTCACAGAGGACGTATATCTACTGACACGTGGCTTAGATGAAGTCACAGAGGACGTATATCTACTGACTGGTGGCTTAGATGAAGTCACAGAGGATGTATATCTACTGACTCTGGGCTTAGATGAAGTCATAGAGGACGTATATCTACTGACTTGTGGCTTAGATGAAGTCACAGAGGACGTAGATCTACTGACTCGTGGCTTAGATGAAGTCACAGAGGACGTATATCTACTGACACGTGGCTTAGATGAAGTCACAGAGGACGTATATCTACTGACACGTGGCTTAGATGAAGTCACAGAGGACGTATATCTACTGACTCGTGGCTTAGATGAAGTCACAGAGGACGTATATCTACTGACTCATGGCTTAGATGAAGTCACAGAGGACGTATATCTACTGACACGTGGCTTAGATGAAGTCACAGAGGACGTATATCTACTGACACGTGGCTTAGATGAAGTCACAGAGGACGTATATCTACTGACTGGTGGCTTAGATGAAGTCACAGAGGATGTATATCTACTGACTCGTGGCTTAGATGAAGTCACAGAGGACGTATATCTACTGACACGTGGCTTAGATGAAGTCACAGGGGACGTATATCTACTGACTCATGGCTCAGATGAAGTCACAGAGGACGTATATCTACTGACACGTGGCTTAGATGAAGTCACAGGGGACGTATATCTACTGACTCATGGCTCAGATGAAGTCACAGAGGACGTATATCTACTGACTGGTGGCTTAGATGAAGTCACAGAGGATGTATATCTACTGACTCGTGGCTTAGATGAAGTCACAGAGGACGTATATCTACTGACTCTGGGCTTAGATGAAGTCACAGAGGACGTATATCTACTGACTCGTGGCTTAGATGAAGTCACAGAGGATGTATATCTACTGACTCGTGGCTTAGATGAAGTCACAGAGGACGTATATCTACTGACTCTGGGCTTAGATGAAGTCACAGAGGACGTATATCTACTGACTCGGGGATTAGATGAAGTCACAGAGGACGTATATCTACTGACTCCTGGCTTAGATGAAGTCACAGAGGACGTATATCTACTGACTCGTGGCTTAGATGAAGTCATAGAGGACGTATATCTACTGACACGTGGCTTAGATGAAGTCACAGAGGACGTATATCTACTGACTCGTGGCTTAGATGAAGTCACAGAGGACGTATATCTACTGACTCATGGCTCAGATGAAGTCACAGAGGACGTATATCTACTGACTCGTGGCTTAGATGAAGTCACAGAGGATGTATATCTACTGACTCGGGGCTTAGGTGAAGTCACAGAGGACGTAGCTCTACTGACTCGTGGCTTAGATGAAGTCACAGAGGACGTATATCTACTGACACGTGGCTTAGATGAAGTCACAGAGGACGTATATCTACTGACACGTGGCTTAGATGAAGTCACAGAGGACGTATATCTACTGACTCGTGGCTTAGATGAAGTCACAGAGGACGTATATCTACTGACACGTGGCTTAGATGAAGTCACAGAGGACGTATATCTACTGACACGTGGCTTAGATGAAGTCACAGAGGACGTATATCTACTGACTCGTGGCTTAGATGAAGTCACAGAGGACGTATATCTACTGACTCATGGCTTAGATGAAGTCACAGAGGACGTATATCTACTGACACGTGGCTTAGATGAAGTCACAGAGGACGTATATCTACTGACACGTGGCTTAGATGAAGTCACAGAGGACGTATATCTACTGACTGGTGGCTTAGATGAAGTCACAGAGGATGTATATCTACTGACTCGTGGCTTAGATGAAGTCACAGAGGACGTATATCTACTGACACGTGGCTTAGATGAAGTCACAGGGGACGTATATCTACTGACTCATGGCTCAGATGAAGTCACAGAGGACGTATATCTACTGACACTTGGCTTAGATGAAGTCACAGGGGACGTATATCTACTGACTCATGGCTCAGATGAAGTCACAGAGGACGTATATCTACTGACTGGTGGCTTAGATGAAGTCACAGAGGATGTATATCTACTGACTCGTGGCTTAGATGAAGTCACAGAGGACGTATATCTACTGACTCTGGGCTTAGATGAAGTCACAGAGGACGTATATCTACTGACTCGTGGCTTAGATGAAGTCACAGAGGATGTATATCTACTGACTCGTGGCTTAGATGAAGTCACAGAGGACGTATATCTACTGACTCTGGGCTTAGATGAAGTCACAGAGGACGTATATCTACTGACTCGGGGATTAGATGAAGTCACAGAGGACGTATATCTACTGACTCCTGGCTTAGATGAAGTCACAGAGGACGTATATCTACTGACTCGTGGCTTAGATGAAGTCATAGAGGACGTATATCTACTGACACGTGGCTTAGATGAAGTCACAGAGGACGTATATCTACTGACTCGTGGCTTAGATGAAGTCACAGAGGACGTATATCTACTGACTCATGGCTCAGATGAAGTCACAGAGGACGTATATCTACTGACTCGTGGCTTAGATGAAGTCACAGAGGATGTATATCTACTGACTCGGGGCTTAGGTGAAGTCACAGAGGACGTAGCTCTACTGACTCGTGGCTTAGATGAAGTCACAGAGGACGTATATCTACTGACTCGTGGCTTAGATGAAGTCACAGAGGACGTATATCTACTGACACGTGGCTTAGATGAAGTCACAGAGGACGTATATCTACTGACACGTGGCTTAGGTGAAGTCACAGAGGACGTATATCTACTGACTCGTGGCTTAGATGAAGTCACAGAGGACGTATATCTACTGACACGTGGCTTAGGTGAAGTCACAGAGGACGTATATCTACTGACTCGTGGCTTAGATGAAGTCACAGAGGACGTATATCTACTGACTCGTGGCTTAGATGAAGTCACAGAGGACGTATATCTACTGACTCGGGGCTTAGATGAAGTCACAGAGGACGTATATCTACTGACTCGTGGCTTAGATGAAGTCACAGAGGACGTATATCTACTGACTTGTGGCTTAGATGAAGTCACAGAGGACGTATATCTACTGACACGTGGCTTAGGTGAAGTCACAGAGGACGTATATCTACTGACTCGTGGCTTAGATGAAGTCACAGAGGACGTAGATCTACTGACTCGGGGCTCAGATGAAGTCACAGAGGACGTATATCTACTGACTCAGGGCTCAGATGAAGTCACAGATGACGTATATCTACTGACTCGGGGCTTAGATGAAGTCACAGAGGACGTATATCTACTGACTCGTGGCTTAGGTGAAGTCACAGAGGACGTATATCTACTGACTCGTGGCTTAGGTGAAGTCACAGAGGACGTATATCTACTGACTTGTGGCTCAGGTGAAGTCACAGAGGACGTATATCTACTGACTCGTGGCTTAGATGAAGTCACAGAGGACGTATATCTACTGACTCGTGGCTTAGATGAAGTCACAGAGGACGTATATCTACTGACTCGTGGCTTAGATGAAGTCACAGAGGACGTATATCTACTGACACGTGGCTTAGATGAAGTCACAGAGGACGTATATCTACTGACTCGTGGCTTAGATGAAGTCACAGAGGACGTATATCTACTGACTCATGGCTTAGATGAAGTCACAGAGGACGTATATCTACTGACACGTGGCTTAGATGAAGTCACAGAGGACGTATATCTACTGACACGTGGCTTAGATGAAGTCACAGAGGACGTATATCTACTGACTGGTGGCTTAGATGAAGTCACAGAGGATGTATATCTACTGACTCTGGGCTTAGATGAAGTCATAGAGGACGTATATCTACTGACTCGTGGCTTAGATGAAGTCACAGAGGACGTATATCTACTGACACGTGGCTTAGGTGAAGTCACAGAGGACGTATATCTACTGACTCGTGGCTTAGATGAAGTCACAGAGGACGTATATCTACTGACTCGTGGCTTAGATGAAGTCACAGAGGACGTATATCTACTGACTCGGGGCTTAGATGAAGTCACAGAGGACGTATATCTACTGACTCGTGGCTTAGATGAAGTCACAGAGGACGTATATCTACTGACTTGTGGCTTAGATGAAGTCACAGAGGACGTATATCTACTGACACGTGGCTTAGGTGAAGTCACAGAGGACGTATATCTACTGACTCGTGGCTTAGATGAAGTCACAGAGGACGTAGATCTACTGACACGTGGCTTAGATGAAGTCACAGAGCACGTATAGCTACTGACTCGTGGCTCAGATGAAGTCACAGAGGACGTATATCTACTGACTCGTGGCTCAGATGAAGTCACAGAGGACGTATATCTACTGACTCGTGGCTTAGATGAAGTCACAGAGGACGTATATCTACTGACACGTGGCTTAGATGAAGTCACAGAGGACGTATATCTACTGACTCGTGGCTTAGATGAAGTCACAGAGGACGTAGCTCTACTGACTCGTCGCTTAGATGAAGTCACAGAGGACGTATATCTACTGACTCGTGGCTTAGATGAAGTCACAGAGGACGTATATCTACTGACTCGTGGCTCAGATGAAGTCACAGAGGACGTATCTCTACTGACTCGGGGCTTAGATGAAGTCACAGAGGACGTACATATACTGACTCGTGTCTCAGATGAAGTCACAGAGGACGTATATCTACTGACTCGTGGCTTAGATGAAGTCACAGAGGTCGTATCTCTACTGACTCGGGGCTTAGATGAAGTCACAGAAGATGTATATCTACTGACACGTGGCTTAGGTGAAGTCACAGAGGACGTATATCTACTGACTCGTGGCTTAGATGAAGTCACAGAGGACGTATATCTACTGACTCGTGGCTTAGATGAAGTCACAGAGGACGTATATCTACTGACTCGTGGCTTAGATGAAGTCACAGAGGACGTATATCTACTGACATGTGGCTCAGATGAAGTCACAGAGGACGTATATCTACTGACACGTGGCTTAGATGAAGTCACAGAGGACGTATATCTACTGACTCGTGGCTTAGATGAAGTCACAGAGGACGTATATCTACTGACATGTGGCTCAGATGAAGTCACAGAGGACGTATATCTACTGACACGTGGCTTAGATGAAGTCACAGAGGACGTAGATATACTGCAGTGTGGATAAAGTGGTTAAAAGGGGGAAATCATTTGAACCCAAATAAGGTAGCATGCTTATTTTATATCAATAATGTTTTGAAGGGAGCTGCAAGTCCACAATTGGAAGTAATACTCACTGATCAAGTGCCGAATAACTCCTGAGGAAGTGAGGCCTCGTTTCACGAAATGCTTTGCGCTAAGTGCTTGGCCTTCAAATCTGATCTGCAATAATTTTGTGTTTACTTGATCTGGTGACTGTGGGGGCGATTGTACTCCGATTGCTCAGACGTATATCTGTCCGGATTGACCGGTAGTGTATCTCTGTACTGTACATGTATTGCTCTATGGCATGTAACGTTCTCTCTGACATGAATAGAAAAGTAAAGTCCCAATAGACCTATCGTATACGGCTTGTTATGTGTCTGGTGCGGCCCTTTCTGTGTTCCATTTGCACTGATTGCTGCCTGCACATAAAACTAATGGAGAGAGTGGCCAATACAGCGGTGAGTCCAGCTTTTTCTGCACAGATCCACAAGAGGGACTGTCTATCTAATCTGCAGACAGCTGGGAGCTCTGCCAATGTAAAACACTCCTAATGTCATTTATCCTCCTCGCCAATTGCAGATTTTCATGTATAAATAAATGATGAGGGCTGAGATCGGAACAAAGATTACTTCAGAAAGAAAAGACTGAAAAGTAATTAAAAAGTGAAGAAATAGAAAAGTTTTGGTGTTTTTTTGGCATACAGTGAGATCAATGAATAAGAAAGTACAGTGATAATTAAAGTGCTACTCCGGGCTCCCCCAAACTCAGGCCCAGCCGCAGCTCATCCATAGAATTGGTGTGGGTAGCTAGCTCCCAGCCAAACGCTCCGGTAAAGGCCGCTGTGCATGATAAAGTAACTGTAACTGACTCATTGCCGGGAGACCCGCAGTCCACACATCCCACCATCTTGGAAGGTTTTCGGAATCTGGGGACACCGGCATCAAACATCTGTAATCTTGTGCAGCTCCGAGCCACCCTAGGAATTCCAGTTGTAAATACTGTGGCAGTTGCAGGGAGAGAACATCTGGGAAAGGGATAGACAGCGTGTCTGTGTCCCCAGTTTCTCTCTGCACTGATTTTTTTCTGCAAATCCGTTCCATAAGTTGGTGATCTCCCTGAAACAAGTGCACAGGTGAAAGAAAAAAAAAAAGCTGCTTTGGTCAGTCCTGTTCTGGGAGGCACAAGTCTTTACTGATCACAATGTATTTAGATTATGTGTTTGTAAAGTGTGCTGTTCATTCAGTTCTTTGATTCGAGATACACAGTAAATTGCTACCAACACAGAGGATTCTCAGAGGATTTGTCGTAAAACTCCTTAAAGGACAAATGAAGTAAAAAGAATATGGAGGCAGCCATATTTGTTTCCTGTTAAACAATACCAGATGCCCATTTGACTGCAGTAGTGTCTGAATAACACCAGAAACAAGCATGCAGCTAATCTTGTCAGATCTGACAATAATGTCAGAAACCCCTTATCTGCTGCATGCTTGTTCAGGGGCTATGGCTAAACGTATTATAGGCAGAGGATCAGCAGGAGAGTCAGGCAACTGGTATCGCTTAAATGGAAACAAATATGGCAGCCTCCATATACCTCTCTCTTCAGTTGTCCTTTAAAGGGACCAGCTGTGATCTAGCATGCTGGGGTTCAAGCTCTCATTGGCACCAGCTGCTTAGCCAGTCTAGAGTCCTTGGGCAAGACTACCCAATGCTTCAGGGAGGCTGCAGTTCTCAGGCATTTTGAGTCAGACAAGATAAAAGCACTGTATACTGTATGTATTAGACAGATTGTGAGACAGAATCATAATTTCCTTCCACAAAGGCTTCAGGCTGCTATCAGTGTGAACAGGGAAGTCCTAGGCACAACGCTCAGTCCAGGGAAGTCCTAGGCCACAACGCTCAGTCCAGGGAAGTCCTAGGTCACAACACTCAGTCCAGGGAAGTGACTTCCCTGGACTGAGTGTTGTGCCTAGGACTTCCCTGTTCACACTGACAGCAGCCTGAAGCCTTTGTGGAAGGAAATTATGATTCCCGGAAGTCCTAGGCACAACGCTCAGTCCAGGGAAGTCCTAGGCCACAACGCTCAGTCCAGGGAAGTCCTAGGTCACAACACTCAGTCCAGGGAAGTCCTAGGCCACAACGCTCAGTCCAGGGAAGTCCTAGGTCACAACACTCAGTCCAGGGAAGTGACTTCCCTGGACTGAGTGTTGTGCCTAGGACTTCCCTGTTCACACTGACAGCAGCCTGAAGCCTTTGTGGAAGGAAATTATGATTCCCGGAAGTCCTAGCCACAACACCAAGTCCAGGGAAGTCCTAGGCCACAACACTCAGTCCAGGGAAGTCCTAGGTCACAACACTCAGTCCAGGGAAGGCCTAGGCCACAACACTCAGTCCAGGGAAGGCCTAGGCCACAACATTCAGTCCAGGGAAGTCCTAGGCCACAACGCTCAGTCCAGGGAAGTCCTAGGCCACAACGCTCAGTCCAGGGAAGTCCTAGGCCACAACACTCAGTCCAGGGAAGTCCTAGGCCACAACACTCAGTCCAGGGAAGTCCTAGGCCACAACACTCAGTCCAGGGAAGTCCTAGGCCACAACGCTCAGTCCAGGGAAGTCCTAGGCCACAACACTCAGTCCAGGGAAGTCCTAGGTCACAACACTCAGTCCAGGGAAGTCCTAGGCCACAACACTCAGTCCAGGGAAGTCCTAGGCCACAACACTCAGTCCAGGGAAGTCCTAGCCACAACACCAAGTCCAGGGAAGTCCTAGGCCACAACACTCAGTCCAGGGAAGTCCTAGGTCACAACACTCAGTGCAGGGAAGTCCTAGGTCACAACGCTCAGTCCAGGGAAGTCCTAGGCCACAACACTCAGTCCAGGGAAGTCCTAGGCCACAACGCTCAGTCCAGGGAAGTCCTAGGCCACAACGCTCAGTCCAGGGAAGTCCTAGGCCACAACACTCAGTCCAGGGAAGTCCTAGGCCACAACACTCAGTCCAGGGAAGTCCTAGGCCACAACGCTCAGTCCAGGGAAGTCCTAGGCCACAACACTCAGTCCAGGGAAGGCCTAGGCCACAACACTCAGTCCAGGGAAGGCCTAGGCCACAACACTCAGTCCAGGGAAGTCCTAGGCCACAACGCTCAGTCCAGGGAAGTTCTAGGCCACAACGCTCAGTCCAGGGAGGTCCTAGGCCACAATGCTCAGTCCAGGGAAGTCCTAGGCCACAACGCTCAGTCCAGGGAAGTCCTAGGCCACAACGCTCAGTCCAGGAAAGTCCTAGGCCACAACGCTCAGTCCAGGGAAGTCCTAGGCCACAACGCTCAGTCCAGAGAAGTCCTAGGCCACAACGCTCAGTCCAGAGAAGTCCTAGGCCACAACGCTCAGTCCAGGAAAGTCCTAGGCCACAACGCTCAGTCCAGGAAAGTCCTAGGCCACAACGCTCAGTCCAGGGAAGTCCTAGGCCACAACGCTCAGTCCAGGGAAGTCCTAGGCCACAACGCTCAGTCCAGGGAAGTCCTAGGCCACAACGCTCAGTCCAGGGAAGTCCTAGGCCACAATGTTCAGTCCAGGGAAGTCCTAGGCCACAACACTCAGTCCAGGGAAGTTCTAGGCCATGACGCTCAGTCCAGGGAAGTCCTTGGGCAAGACTACCCAATGCTCCAGGGTGGTTGCAGTTCTCAGACATTTTGAGTCAGACAAGATAAAAGCACTGTATGTATTAGACAGATTGTGAGACAGAATAATAATTTCCTTCAACAAAGGCTTCGGTCTTCAGGCTGCTGTCAGTGTGAACAGGGAAGTCCTAGGCCACAACACTCAGTCCAGGGAAGTCCAAGGTCACAACACTCAGTCCAGGGAAGTCCTAGGCCACCATACGCAATCCAGGGAAATCCTAGGTCACAACACGCAGTTCAGGGAAATCCTAGGCCACAACACTCAGTCCCACAGCCCTAGTCTTTATTATGTGTCTCAGTCCAGGGAAGTCCTAAGCCACAACGCTCAGTTCAGGGAAGTCCTAGGCCACAACGCTCAGTCCAGGGAAGGCCTAGGTCACAGCACGCAGTTCAGGAAAATCCTAGGTCACAACACGCAGTTCAAGGAAGTCCTAGGCCACAACGCTCAGTCCAAGGAAGTCCTAGGCCACAACGCTCAGTCCAAGGAAGTCCTAGGCCACAACGCTCAGTCCAAGGAAGTCCTAGGCCACAACGCTCAGTCCAGGGAAGTCCTAGGCTATAACGCTCAAGTCTAGGGAAGTCCTAGGCCACAACGCTCAGTCCAGGGAAGTCCTAGTCCACAACGCTCAGTCCAGGGAAGTCCTAGTCCACAACGCTCAGTCCAGGGAAGGCCTAGGCCACAACGTGCAGTCCAGGGAAGGCCTAGGCCACAACGCGCAGTCCAGGGAAATCCTAGGTCACAACGCTCAGTCCAGGGAAATCCTAGGCCACAACACTCAGTCCAGGGAAGGCCTAGGCCACAACACTCAGTCCAGGGAAGGCCTAGGCCACAACACTCAGTCCAGGGAAGGCCTAGGCCACAACACTCAGTCCAGGGAAGGCCTAGGCCACAACACTCAGTCCAGGGAAGGCCTAGGCCACAACACTCAGTCCAGGGAAGGCCTAGGCCACAACACTCAGTCCAGGGAAGGCCTAGGCCACAACACTCAGTCCAGGGAAGGCCTAGGCCACAACACTCAGTCCAGGGAAGGCCTAGGCCACAACACTCAGTCCAGGGAAGGCCTAGGCCACAACACTCAGTCCAGGGAAGGCCTAGGCCACAACACTCAGTCCAGGGAAGGCCTAGGCCACAACACTCAGTCCAGGGAAGGCCTAGGCCACAACACTCAGTCCAGGGAAGGCCTAGGCCACAACACTCAGTCCAGGGAAGGCCTAGGCCACAACACTCAGTCCAGGGAAGGCCTAGGCCACAACACTCAGTCCAGGGAAGGCCTAGGCCACAACACGCAGTCCAGGGAAATCCTAGGCCACAACGCTCAAGTCCAGGGAAGTCCTAGGCCACAACACGCAGTCCAGGGAAATCCTAGTCCACAACGCTCAAGTCCAGGGAAGTCCTAGGCCACAACACTCAGTCCAGGGAAGTCCTAGGCCACAACGCTCAGTCCAGGGAAGTCCTAGGCCACAACACTCAGTCCCACAGCCCGTGTCTTTATTATATTTTAGCAGTAAAGAAGTAAAGAAGTGTGGTTTTAGGCTGACTGTAATGGAGGGTGGAGTGAGAAGACAGGAGGTGTTCAGTAAGGAGGAGATGAAGATCAGTGAACTGGTCCAGCAGTATTTTTTTCTGTGCGGAAACATTTTTCTTTTTTTACAAGTAGACCTAACTTCACATAATATTCTACCAAGTATATGTGAAAACTGTACCTGAAAAATGGTGCTTTAAGTTTGATGTAAATTGGCCCCAAAGGAATCAGGGCCTGCTGCGACTGTTAACCCTTGACGACCAGAAAGCAAGAAGCGCGACTAATCAGAAATTAATGAATCCGCGTGACAGCGCCTTTCCCATCAAGATGTAAAATAAGTCTCATTACGGAGACTCGGACAAGGATCACATCCCTTTACCAAATCCACTTGTAGAATTCCGAACACTTGGAAAGGTTCCCCCCCTCCCCCACGTGCCGCCCCCTTCCTCCCTTTCACATTACTTTCCACGTAACGAACGGCCGGAGAATGTAATGAAGTCCTGGAGACCGGAGCTCTGCGTCTCACTGGAGCAGGGATCGGAATTCAATAACCACTCGCTGGGTCTCAGAGTAACTGAACAAATACGCCAAGCACAACCCAACGTGTCGGCTCAATGCTGAAGGACACATTGATCCGGGCTAAGGAGGGGCTCCAGCAAAAGTCTTTCCACTCCGCTTTACTGGACAACTAAAGCGAGAGGAATATGGAGGCTGAAATATTTATTTCCTCTTAAACAATTATTATTAATTTATAAAGCGCCAACATATTCTGTGGCGCTGTACAAAGTAAACAATACACATTGCCTGGCTATCCTGCTGATCCTCTGTCTCTAATGCTTTTAGCCATAGCCCCTGAACAAGCATACAGATCAGGTGCTCTGACTGAAGCATGACTGGATTAGCTGCATGCTGGTTTCAGGTGTGTGATTCAGACACTACTGATGCCAGAAAGATCAGCAGCACTGCCAGGCAAAGGGTATTGTTCTAGAAAACGTAATATAACAAAATGCCCATTTAGATTTACTGAAAGAATCAGGTATAGGGAATAGCATGTTCAGCACTAGCAGACACCCCCGCGACACAGAGACAACACACCCTGCAGATCTCGCCAGCCAGGCTGCATGGCAACAGGCATTCAGCAATGTTATTTAGAGATGTAGGGCACGGCGGAGGGAGGATCAGGTTCAGGTGAGTGTAGTTCAGGTTTCAGGTCAGTGGTGGCGATGGGACTGGTAGACATCTGAAGGTAGTGTCTCTTGTGCCCGGAGCCGGTATTTAGCGTGGCATCCGTGTGCCCTCAGCACCCAAGTTCTTACCGTTGACCTCATTACAGCACTCAAAGCATTAGCGGCCTCTTAAGACCACTTTAGCGCTTTGCGGTCTTTTACCGTACAAAGCTCTGTAAAAAACGGGCGTCAGAGCCTCTGCCAAGCTAATGGAATGTTTTAAATCAATTTAAACACTGGGTATATCTCGCCCGCCGCAGAGCGTTCGGCCCGCCGTCCTATCTGGTTCGGCGGAGGCCTCTGTGTTTTGGCAAAGAGTGGGTTAATCCGCACCCAGGGGTTATCTGAAAATAGGGGATTAATGTGCAGGAGATTAATATAATGTATTGTGTGAGGTTTCAAATCCTGGCAGGCTTATTGCATTAGCCACTTGCACAGGATTCCAGAAAGCATTGTTATGCATATTGAATAAAAGTATTAGGACATTAACCCTGCTGGTTTGACAGTGACTCGAATGTTAAGCGCAGAGGAGGGGACAGCCAGCAGGCTCGGGCTGGAGTGACGCTGGCTGCCCCCTGCAGGTGGGCCATAATTACTGCACCTGACGTCATACCCCGGCTCTGCAGCCAGCTGTTAAAGAAGCAGAGAAAGTAGGAGATATATTTAGCAAGTAATGGAATTTCCATGACTGCAGCGTGGCAATCACAGCACCATGTTCCTATTGCAAGAGCAGATTGAGGAAGAACTCCGGAGTCTCCCATTCAAACCACACACTGACAAACTATCCTCCCTCTTGTCATCTCAACCTAAAAAGAAAATCTCCCGCATCCGCCCCTCTCTCTTTCAGGACACGACCAAACTTCTGCCGCATGCCCTGATTATCCAATCAAGCGACAGTGTCCGATTGCTCAAACTGCTGAGAGTGACTTGAGGACCAGAGAGTCAACTAGTCTGCACCCGGATTCCGAATGGTGCAAAATGTACAACAGCAAAGAGAAAGGACTGGATGTCCACCTGGATGTTGCAGCATCAGCTTATTTTATTCATATCACAGCCACAACGTTTCGCACGCAGGGCTTCGTCAAGTATGTCCCGATTATCTCAGGTGACCACAGCATGACAGAGGGGAAAGGAGAAAAAACAATTGGGGAAATTTGACACTTAAAATGAACACTAGGTATCAGGGATGTGAAGGCTGCCATATTTATTTCCTTTTAAACAATACCAGCCCCCTGGCAACCCTGCTGATCTCTTTGGCTGCAGTAGCGTCTGAATCACACACCTGAAACAAACATGCTGCTGAGATCTGACAAAAAATGTCAGGAATACCTGATCTGCTGCATGCTTGTTCAGGGGCTATGGCTAAATGTGTTAGAGGTGGAGGATCAGTAGGGCTTCCAGGCAATATGAACTGTTTACAAGGAAATGACTATCACAGTTAGGGCTGCTCAAATCCGAATCCGGGAGACACCCGTATAGTTGCTATCCGGATGTCTCCCAGTAAACCTGTGTGGGGTGGGCGGGGGGGGGGGGGTCAAGCTTACCTGTCTGACGTGTTCTTCGTCCGTCCCTCCGCGCCTCCCACGATGCGTTCCATGTGGCGGTCACGTGACTACAAACACTTCCTCCTTCAACCCGGAAGGAGGAAGTGTTTGTAATCACGTGACCGCCACTTGGAGCGCATCGTGGGAGGCGCCGAGGGACGGACCGAAGAAGACGTCAGACAGGTAAGATTGACCCTCCCCCCCCCCCCCCCCCCACACACACACACACACACATTTCTATCTTCAATGTATTGCAATGGAACTTTTTTTTTTTTTTTTATGTTCACTGTAAGGTTGCAAATTAGAGATTGCTAACAATTGCTGATTTTATTTCTGAATCATTTTCAAACGTCATCTGATCAAAACTGTACTGAAACAATGTGGGCGGGGCATTTTGGCTGATTTGTAGTTTGAAACTGGAACTAAAAACAAACCTGAAACTAAAAACAAACCTAAAATGAAAAATGCAAGTCAAAATAAACGTACACATTTCCTGTCCTCCATTTTAAAAATGGCAACGACCCGGTAACTGCTTCCAAGTCAGCACTCCTTTAACCTGGAATATTGCCCACTTGAGCCTTAGGGAAACATGGGCATTACCTTGCACATCAGTTATATCAGCAACTGATAGAGTGGAAAAGGGCCCTAAGGCTTTCAGCTTCCAGAAAGACAAGTCTGACTAGATTTAGTCGGAACTGGAAGGAATCGTTGTTAGAAGAAGATGGTGAGCTTCTGAGAGGAACGGATGGTGAGGTTATTAAGGTTCCCTTTAACTGTGCAAACTACCATATAGGCCGCTACAATTCTGCTATGGGGTCAGTCACAGAGGCAGGAGGCACGCAGGCAGCAGATTTAGCTCCTCCCCACTGGCTGACAATGGAATCAGTTTAAAAAAATATGTATATGAAAAAAAGTGCAAAAAATTGAAATTATAATTCATACTTTTTAATTATAACTGACTTGTCCAAATTCAACAGCCCATCCATTTGCAAAGAACGACAATAAGAACATGAAAGAACATTGGCTATCTGGTTGGAGTACGGCAGGCCTGGCGGTGGAAGGGTTACCGCCGGCTCCAGGTCGGTATTTGTCAAGCTACGTAGACAATCCTTCTTGCCATAGTTCTATCTTTTCCAGATAATGAAGCTGTCCCGCCAGTGTATGTCAGCTTTCTATAGCCCAGACACTTATTAAAACTTCCCCTGAATTTAATTAGCCAGCAAGTTTAAGTAGCGTGTAAATGGCCACTAATGATCCGCAGTGTTCATCCTTGTTATTCCTTATATCTCTCTATGAGAGAGACGGCGGCAGTTCCAGGTTTGCCTTAATGCCTCGCCTGTCTCATTCCTCACAATCCTCTCCTCTCTACCCAGAATCCTTCTCTTGTCTTAACTGCCTCCTAGACATCAACTTCTGAACCATGTCATGTCACCATCTCCTCCTCTGAAATATACTCCACCGGATCATAAATTCCGAGAGGAAAAGAGCATGAGAAATCGGAATGAGGAGAGAGATATACGGGAACAGGGAGGGAACAAAATAAAAGTGCAAAGAGGAGATGAGGATGAAGGAATAGAGAATACAAAGACAGCCAAGGAATGACTGAAGCTCCATAATGTATCTGATCTATCCTAGAACCCAACGCCACGTGCTCATCCTCACCCATAACCTTATCTTCTCACCCTTCATACTAATCTACAGCCGTAACTACTCCACCCATCCTACAACCTGATCTCCTTACCCTTCGCCCTAACCTACGACCTCATCTCTTCCCCCTCCCCCCCCCAACCTTATCTACTTACCCTTCCCCCTAACCTACAACCTTATCTCCTCACCTTCACCCCTAAATTACAACCTTATCTCCTCACCCTTCCCCCTAACCTACAACCTAATCTCTTCCCCCTCCCCCCCCAACCTACAACCTTATCTACTCACCCTCCCCCCTAACCTACAACCTAATCTCTTCCCCCTCCCCCCCCCAACCTACAACCTTATCTACTCACCCTTCCCCCTAACCTACAACCTCATATCTTCCCCCTCCCCCCCAACCTACAACCTTATCTACTCACCCTTCCCCCTAACCTACAACCTCATCTCTTCCCCCTCCCCCCCAACCTACAACCTTATCTACTCACCCTTCCCCCTAACCTACAACCTTATCTCCTCACCTTCACCCCTAAATTACAACCTTATCTCCTCACCCTTCCCCCTAACCTACAACCTTATCTCTTCCCCCAAACCTACAAGCTTATCTACTCACCCTTCCCCCTAACCTACAACCTTATCTCTTCCCCCCTAACCTACAACCTTATCTACTCACCCTTCCCCCTAACCTACAACCTTATCTCTTCCCCCTCCCCCCAACCTACAACCTTATCTACTCACCCTCACCCCTAAATTACAACCTTATCTCCTCACTCTTCCCCCTAACCTACAACCTTATCTCTTCCCCCTCCCCCCTAACCTACAACCTTATCTACTTACCCCTAACCTACAACCTTATCTACTCACCCTTCCCCCTAACCTACAACCTTATCTCTTCCCCCTCCCCCCTAACCTACAACCTTATCTCTTCCCCCCTTTTCTGAACCTGCAACCTTACCTCCTCATCCTCCCCCCAACCCCACAACCTTATCTCCTCACCCCCTCATCCTACAACCTTATCTGTTTACCTCCCCATCCTACAACTTTACCCCCTCAACCCCCACTCTAAAACCTTACCCCCCCCCCCCAATTCTACAACCTTATTTCCTCCCCCTCCCCCATCCTTCAACCTTCTCTCCATACCCTCCCCCTATCCTACAACCTTAACTCCTCACCTTCCCCTCTAACTTACAACCTTATCTCCTCACCTTCCGCTCTAACTAACAACCTTATCTCCTCCCCCCAACCTTTTCTCCTAACCCCTAACCTACCACCTTATCTCCTTACCCTCAACCCCTATTCTACAACCTTGTCTCCTTACCCTCCACCCCTATCCTACAAACATATCTGCTCCCCCCAACCCTATCTCCTCACCCATAACCTACAACCCTATCTCCTCAACCTCACCACCAATGACAACTTCTCAATCATACCCCTATCCTACAACCTTATCTCTCCCCCCCCTCCCCCAAACTTATCTTCTCACCCATAACCTACAACCCCATCTCCTCAACCTCGCCACCAATTACAACTTCTCAATCATACCCCTATCCTACAACCTTAACCTTCAACTCTAATTCTCAAGTTTACCCATGAGCCTCAATGCTGCTTCCGAGGCCATTTCTTGATGTAAAACTTAGCCTTGACTTTCTCTTAACTATATTTACAATATGAAGACAGTTGTGTGACAAAAGTACTCACCACCGTCCTGATTTCCTCTATTTTACTTATTCATAACACTTTCTAATCTCCAAACAAATTTAGTATAATGCATAAGAGAATCTGAGTAAACAACACACAGGTTTTAAATCTCGCTTTATTTGTGGAGGGGAAAAAAAAGTTCACCGATATTCATATCACCATGTGAAAAAGTAATTGCTGTCTTAGTCACTCAACCAGCCAATAATCTTCAGTGATGAGTAAAATTAAACTAGATACACCTCAACTTAAGATGCTGCAAGCTCTACCGAATGTAAATATATATGCAATATAAAACATTTACAGCAATGTGAAGAGGAAGCAACCATCAAAACCAGAAGTTCTGAGAATGAAAGTTACTGAATCATCAGTTCGGAATAGGCTACAAATTCATCTTTAAGACCTGGAGACTCTAGAGAACCACGGTAAATGTTCCTACCCCATCCCCAAATGGATATAACTGCCCAAGAGTGGTAATCCTACCAAAACTACTCCCAGAGCGCACAGACAACTCATCCGGAACATCACATCTAAGGAACTAAAGGCCTCTCTCACCACAATAATAATGGTGTTAGTGTGATGGTGTGGGCATACTATTCTGCTCCAGGTCCTGGACAGCTTGCCATAACCATAAGAATATACAACTCCAGTCATCAAAGGCCATATCCAAGCCAGTATTTAGGATGGACAGAGAAATGGATTCATGTGCTCTACTTGATAAATTCCACCTTTCCTGATTCAGTACCTTCAAAATATGTGAGCTTTACCAAAAATGTGAGAGGATCTTTGGCCCTTGAGGACTGGCGTTGGACATCTCAGCAAAGGAAGTATGAATTTAACCTTACTGTAAAGAACTAAAGGTGAATGGTCATCAGATCATGCTTTGAAGATCAAGTGGAAGTCCACTTAGAAAGACTGAAAATAAATACATCATTAAAGCTTTGGACAGTGCTATTCAAAGTCCAAACTTAAACCCCAATGAAATGCTGTTCGTGAATTTTAATTGGAGAGTTCATAGTTGACAACTTCCAACTATGCAGAGAAGAGGTGCCAAATATATTCTACAGCAATGCCAAAGACGGACTTCTTGCTACTAACTGCATTTGATTACAATTCTTTTTATTAGGGGAAGGGGGCATTACTTTTTCACAAGCATAGTATGGGTGTGACTTTTTTCGACCACTAAAGTATTTGTTAAATTTGTACGGTTTCTTTTCTCTTACACTACATTTATTTGGGGGTTTAGATATGTAAAACAAGAAGGCAGACAATCAGGATCCCCCATCGTGTATTATTGATAATACAATGTATATATGGTATGTAGTGAATAATACTCACAAGTATGGGTTGCCAAGATCAGGCAACCACTCAACAAGCAAGAGGGGAGATTAGGCCTGTCCTCACTCAGGCTAAGACGTCGCTCTCCGTAGAACTCAGGCTAAGACGTCGCTCTCCGTAGAACGAGAAAGAAGGGTGGCCACACCCATCCACCAGGTGGATAACTATCACTTAGACAATACAATACAGAGGCGCCAACAGAGTAAAAGTATTGAGTTAAAAAGGTATAAAATGAGGGGCAAGGGTGGACTTACCTTCCCAACAAAAACACAACTATTGTATAAGATCAAGAAAAACGGTAATTATTCTTACTCCAAAAAAAGTTTGCAATGCATTTCACGGGTCTCAAGCCCGCTTCCTCAGGCAAAAATACACAAGGCGCAACTTTCAAGTTGTGCACGCTAGTGAAGTGCCTCTGTGTCTATTTGGGGGTTTAGAAACGATATAGACTATAGGAAGTATGTGATTCACCAACTGCTGTCTGACACTACTGTGTTAATTCTGGACCAAACATCCCACTACCTGAGCTGGGAGAGTGGAGGAAAACCACCATGAGGTCTCATTAGATCCCGTATTGAATAAGAACTGAGGTTGGCTTCTACATCGTTCACAGTGCTTCTGACACTGTAGGAGTCTTTACCAATACCCGAGCTTTTTATCCAATGACATGTCTAGTGCAGGGGATTGACCATACCTCACCCAGGTTTTGATTGGTATCTCTTTGGCGAACATACAAAGAGTAGGATTTGTCTGAAAAACTGTCCACTATGATTTGACACAGCTGACGAAACAGACCAGTCCACTAACGGTTCCTTCAGACGCACATATTTCAGTGCTGGAAACCAGAGACGTGTCACCGGGAAGGTTAAGCGTATCAGTAGGATGGTAAGTGTTAGACAAATCAGTAGGATGGTTGGGGTTCAATAGGTTGGTTGGTGTTGGGCGTATCGGTAGGATGGTTAGTGTTAGGCGTATTGGTTGGAAAGCTATGGTTAGGTGTATCGGTAGGAAAGCTAGTGTTAGGCGTATCAGTAGGATGGTTGGGGTTCAATAGGTTGGTTGGTGTTGGGCACATCTGTAGGATGGTTAGCATTAGGCATATCGGTAGGATGGTTAGTGTTAGGCATATCGGTAGGATGGTTAGTGTTAGGCGTATCGGTAGGAAAGCCATTGTTAGGCGTATCGGTAGGAAAGCTAGTGTTAGGCGTTCCAGTGTGTTGGGTGTATTGGTAGGAGAGTTAGTGTTAGAGGATAGTGTAGGTTAGAAAATATCTAGATTGATAAAGAACCGTCACTAACTGTAGGAAAATAAAGGTAACATTATGTTACCTACATTCATACTATTAAAAACTGCAAAGCTTGCGCCAAAAACCATAGCTGTAATAACCAAGCTCTGTATAAAAAAAAAGAAATTCAATGACTATTGCAATTGCACAGCACCACCACACGCCCAGATTATCGGCGGAGTTGCCCGCACCATTTCAGCACGTCTAGCTGTCGCCAGATCTGGCAGTATAGGTTATGGGATCTCGTCACTGAAGCCGCAGGACGCCGACACTTCCCGAGAACACCTAGGCTGATAGACCGCACAACACCGACTCACTCCATGACACTGCGACAACCTTTGATCCTTAATGACGTTCAGAGCCCGATAAACAGCGGACGCGGCGAGCAGTTCTCCGTATCAAACGCACTCTTCCTGTCTTCCATGCTCTCTATTCACTTACACACGAGACATGATGACAAGGGACAACATACATGGGGGGAAAATAGATACGTCGGCTCACGCTGACGGTTCTTACACTTCCAGTAGCCCAAGTCTATTATAATGAACCACAACAAACAGCGGGAGCTGTCACAGGAACGCGGCGTGCGCTGCCAGGAGAGCGATGAGGGGGCGGTGTGAGCCACCCCATAAAAACATCAAACACTGAGCGTTTCCAAGCCTTAATAGGAGCCTCAATTAGTCCCTTCACTACCTTTCACATCCTGAGTCTCCAGGGATTGGTAAGTGCTCCTGTTTTGTTTTAGTTTTTTTACGTTATTTATTTTGACCCCCCCCCCTTCCCTCAACTGAGGAAGGTGGGGATATTTCACGTTTCACCCTGAAACTGTGGCAAGCGTTGCGGCTGCTCAACTAAACTTAACCCCTCCAGGGCCGCAGTGAATGAATCTCATGCAGAACGTTGTCGTCGAATAAAAGATGCCGGCTTTCACGAATAACGAGACTGCGAGGATCTGTCAGAGAATTACCGCTCCGGCGGCAGAAGCCATTAGCAGATGCCGACAACTTGACAATTTGTTCTCACAAAGGCGCTGTCTGAATCGCTCAGAAAGTTTATTTCAGAGACTTTAATGAAGTGATCGGTTACGATGTTCTGAGGACAAGACACATTTTTTGGGGGGTTATTTGTTTTGTTTATAGCGTGATGCATTGACTCAAATAACGATGAATAATGTGAATAGAGTGTTTCAGAAATTGAATGCACATCTGCTCCTCCGCCGCCCACACACGATGAACAACAAACATCTGAAAATATACATAACGCCCAAGTAACTTTTTTTCTGCAGATCCCAGACTGCTGGTCACATGACCCATATACCCATTTCAAAAACTCTTTCATCACCTTGCTGGGCGTGTCCTTAATGACCTCCCCACGCCTTTTTGGGCGGTTCTTTACTGAACTTGGATATTCTAGGATGAACGAGGGGAAGTAGATCCAGCTCATGCTCCTCCCTCTGCTAAAAAGAATGTCACACAATGAGGGTCACACAAAGAAAAAAAGAGGGGCAGATGAAAAAGAAAGAGGGACACAAAAAAGTAAGAGGGACAAAGAAAAAAAAAGGGACACAGAAAAAAAGGGACAAAGCAGAAAGAGGGACACACAAAGAAGAAAGAGGCACCTAGGATAGCTGCTCCTCACAATAGGCACAGTATTCGACCTGAGGAAGCAGGTTATACCACGAAACGCGTTGTCAGTTAAGTGCCCAACAAAGTATCCGTTTTTAAAGCACGGATGGACTACTCTTTTAAAGAGACTCTGTAACAAAATTTTGAGCCTTATTTCTTCTATCCTGTAAGTTCCTATACCTGTTCTAATGTGCTCTGGCTAACTGCAGCCTTTTCTAGTTGCACTGTCTCTGTAATAAATCTTATCTCCTTTCCTCTGTCGGGCTGAGGCTGAAATGTGTGGAATGTGCAGCACTGCTTGTCATTGGCAGAAGCTTTACACACCCTCTCCAAGCTCTGCATGAGTCACACAGTAAGCTGTCCTCAGCCTATGATACTCTGGTTAGAAGCCAGTTTTTTGTTTGTAAACACTGCCTAAAACTGGCAATTACAAGCCAGGATTGCAGCAGGGAGCGGCAGAAACAGCACAGAGGGGCACAGAATTATTGTAAGAATATTAGAGTACAGATTCTCTTTGAGGTAGGACCATCGATTACTTTTTCTTGAGAAAACTGTATTTTAAAACATAGAATATATTTAAATCGTGCATATACATCAGGCGCCTCCTCTCCTCTTCTGCTGACGTTTCACCCCAAGACTGGGGTTACCACTTTGGAAAGTGGGCCTTTTGAAGGAGCTGCGACCACCAGTTGACAAGGCCGAGTGGGGACGGTACTTCCCCACACGCCAGTGAAGTGGTTGTCTACCTTGCAACCCAATTTTGTGAGTATATCAGCTATAAAAAATGATGAAGATTCACCCTTAGGCCCGGTTCACATTTCCGTGTCAGGATTTTCCGTACCGGATCCGGAACGTATACTGTACAAACGGAACGGACGTTTGGCAATCCAATGATAGTCTATGGATGCGTACATACTCGTCCGTTCCACGCGGACCGGATACGGACTCCAGACACTTTTCCAACTTGCTCTATTTTTCACGTACGTTGGATCCGGCCACCGCACCCGGACCGGATCCTGACTGCACCATCCGCACAGCTGAACCAATGAGAAACGGAAAGGAGGCAACACACTGGCTAGCAAATCTGGACGTTCTACCCACTTCCTATGCTGCGTTTTCATGGGCCCAGCGTTTGAGGAGTGGAGCAGCAGTGACTTGTGCCTGGAGATATTTGGCAGCATGTCGGACGAAAAGGTGAGGCCCTACACACCTGAGGACCTGATTGTACAGGTGCAGCAGCTACCTGCCTGGTGCCCCCACCATCTCCTGCGAGGAGCACGCCTTCTTCCCACATAGTAATAGGTAAAAATCAAAAAGGAGACAATTCCCAGGTAAAATGAGTACAAATACACTGGATCCATGGTCCAAACTGCAGTCTCTCTATCCAAGGATGGTCTCCACATGTCAGGCTGTCTCCAACAATGACCCCAGGGTTTCTGCAGACCTCCCAGACCCCAAGAATTTATATAGTCTGTATCTCTTTAAAAAATGGATCCGGATATCAACCGAATCACTAACTGATGAAAAAACGGATGCGCACGGAACGGATCCGGACATCCGTTCCGTTTTTTTTTGCAAAAAACGCAAGTGTGAACAGGGCCTTACTCACGGTACTACACCAGATTGGGCTCCCGGTCTCCCTCTCGTCCTTTTTTCTGCCTTCTGCCAAAGAAGAAAGAGGGACACATGAAGAAGAAAGAGGGGCAGCGAGATTAGGTTCCCAAATAGGGACTGTCCCTTTCCTACAATCAGGTGATCGGTTCTTTGGTTCTAGGCCCCAACACATTCATAAGCAATAACCTATCATCAGGACCAACAATCATACAAAACAAGGCAGTAACATTGTGACAATGCCCAAGTATTGTGTAAATATTACAACTACAGGAGGCCAGTGGCTCCACTAAGGGCTCTTTCACATCTGAACTGGTTTTGGACGTTTTTGACGCAATGTCGATAGTTTGCGTTTTCCAAGGTAAAATTAAAGTCCATAGACTTTTACCTTTCACATCTAACGCTGCGTTTTTGTGCGTTGCATTTAGACGCTCCCCGGAGCTGTTAATCGTCCGACGTTTGCGTTTCAATGTAAAACACAAACTCCAAGAACTACACGCGCTTTAAAAACGTTTCAACGCAACACAGTTACAGTTGAGAGTCAGAAAACAATAACGTCACCTGCGTTTTCCTATGTGCTGCAATGGATTGAAAACACAGTAAAGGGACTCCGAGCTCATAAAAAAAAAAAAATGAAGGTTGTACTCACCTGGGGCTTTCTCCAGCCCAGTGCTGGTCGGGAGGTCCCACGACGGCGTCCTGGCTCCTCTCCTAGTCCCCGCTCTGGAATGGCTGACAGGCCGCAGCCCGGGCGACACTCGCCCGAGTGTCGGGCTGCTCCTTCCGCGTATGACGCGGATTACGTCACACGCCGGCCGCCTCGCGTCATCACGGCGGAGGCGTGGCAGTACGGCGCATGCACGCTTTAATCGCGCATGTGCAGTACTTTCACGCCGGCCGCCGTGATGACGCGAGGCGGCCGGCGTGTGACCTCACGACCAGCACTGGGCTGGAGAGAGCCCCAGGTGAGTACAACTTTCATTTTTTTATGAGCTCGGAGTCACTTTAAGCCAGACGACTTCCAACAAAGTCGTGCTATGACCCCTCTGGAGGAGCCTTTTGCAATGGCCATGCGTGTCACTTCCTCTTCCTGCTTCATTCAGTGATGCACTTCTCTAACAGAGAAGACAGGGGTGACCCGGAAGTTATAACATAGCTAAGATGGCAGCCGCGATTTTTAAATTGAAATTGAACGAAAACTATTTGGTGTAGAATGGCGATTTGACATCAAATGAAAGAGGAGAGAACAAGCTACAGAAAGGTATGCATCTTTCAGTACTGGTCAGAGTCAGGGGCGTAGCAATAGGGGTTGCAGAGGTAGCGACCGCATCGGGGCCCTTGGGCCAGAGGGGCCCTTCTTAAACCAAAGTATAAGCCGTTTATTGGTCCTGTGGTGGTAATAATCACTTCTATAGAGGCTTTCAATGGTAGTAATCATTAACACACTGTTCCCCATGCCCTTCTTGCACCTCTAATACTGTAGATTACTTTGGCAGGTTTTGTTGCGCCGTATCAAGTTTTATGTATAGAGTGCTTGGGGGGCCCAATGTAAAATGTGCATTGGGGCCCCGAGCTCCATAGCTACGCCACTGGTCAGAGTCTTAAAGGCATGCCCATGAGAGGTGCTCGGAGTCCCTTTAAAAAATGCATGAAAAACGCAGCAGAACGTGTGCTTTTAGCTTTTCCAAACACAAGCACTGATGTGAAAGGACCCTAAACAATTTCAAGGGAGAGGCCTGACACATTCAATGGTATTTCGGTTTTAGGACATATAGACCGAGCTATGGTCAGGAAGAAGCATCTATGAGAGCGGAGTTTACAATGAATAACATACAAAGGTAAGAGGCAGGCTGATGCCGGCTGGGGTGACAGAACTCTGTAGCCCACTCACGGCAAATGAAGGAGTCTGGTGCTGCACTGGGCCGGGTGCTATAGTGTAATACGTGACAATCTGCAACGCATAGTGTGACAGAAGCCGAAACAAATAGATGTGTCAGTGAATTATTTGACACATTAATATTTTCAAGGGACACAATGCTGTAGAGTTCATTATCACCTGTTACCACGGCTGCTTACTTTTCACACCGTTTATGATTTGCAAGCAGTATTTTCCTCGCTACTGAATAGATTCTGTAACAAAGAAGCACAGCTCCTCATCTGATGTGGTAATCTGAGCATAATGAGTTCAGAAGTAACAGGGACTCTCCATGGGGCTGAACTAAGGCTGACAAGTGTCAGAAGATTTTTAACAAGTGGGTTTTTTTTAAGATTAAGATTAAAATGAGAATTGAAAAAAACAAAAACAAAACAATTGGGGATAGGTTAGGTTAGTCCTTAAATGAGTCAGGTAAGCTGTTCTGAGTTAGTCTCTGATATAAAAAAAAAAAAAAGGATTTGCGCTCATTATCACACATCACTAAACAATATTTTGTGCACTAAAACTGGTGTTAAGCTTCCTGTTATGCATTCATTTAGGTGTACTGTTTTTGGTAACCTCCTGACCCCTTCTCTTTGCACGTCTCTATTTTTGTAGTTGATATTTTTGGTATGTTAAATTATAATGGAACAGAGCAGGATCATTGACCAGGCAACTGAGGCAGGTGCTTGGGGCCTAGTGGGTGTCCTCCTGCCACCTTTTTTGACCCCTCTCTACTTCAGCCCACCAAAAGGGCCACAAGGGAGACCCAAATCTACTACCTTGCCTAGGGTCCCATTACATCTTAAAGTGTACCCAAAATGAAGCTCGGGGACACAAAATCAGATACCTAAAGAGCAAGTAAGGATCCTATTGAGGCTTCCCTCTGTATTAGAATGTCCCCCGTTGCCTTGTCGCTAATCACATCGGGGCCGCACAGCTCCTCCTCCTTACTCATGGCCGTGCAATAGCAGACTGAGCCCCCCCCCCCCCCCCCCCGTGCATGCGCAGTGAGCCGCACCCATGGGCTCCACGCTACTGTGGATGAGTGGGCGGACTCATGCGGCTACATCGCGGCCATGAATAAAGAGGAGGAGCTGTGCAGCCACAATGTGGAGGGGGGCCGCGCTCAGCAACAGGGTGCTGTCTACAAGCCAGGGAACCCTCAATAGGATCCTGAGGCTTCCCTCTCTTCAGTGTAAAGCGGCCCATACACCTAACGATTTTCCCGCCAATATATCACAGTGATCGAATCTGCTGTGAAATCTTTGCGCAAAACGCTGACAGAACGATCGATTCCCGCCCAAAATCAATCGTTTCCGCCGATTCGTCCACGCAGAAGATTTCGCTCGATTGCCGGCAGGTCGGGAGTGTGCGTCGATAGCGGCATTCGAATGCCCGGCGTTCAAATGCCTGACGATCGACGCTAACTGCAATACATTACCTGCTCCGGCCGGCGCATGTCCCCCTGGTCTCCGCTGTCCCTTCTCCGTGCTCTGCTCCTCCTGCTGCACTGAACTTCCTGTCCTGGCAGGAAGTTTAAACAGTAGAGGGCCCTCTACTGTTTAAACTTCCCCGGCAGGAAGTTCAGTGAAGCTGGAGGAGCCGAGCACGGAGAAGGGACAGCGGAGACCAGGGGGACATGCGCCGGCCGGAGCAGGTAATGTATGCGGGGGGGGGGGGGGGGGGGGGGAGCGGCAGCTCCACAGATTGTGATCGGTTTCATGTTGAAATCGATCCACAATCTGTTTGCAGTAAAGGTAGCCATACGATCCCACTCTGATCAGATTCGATTAGAGAGGGATCTATCTGTTGGTCGAATCTGATGGCAAATCGTCCAGTGTATGGCCACCTTAAGATCTTTGCTTTTCACTTGACTCCATCTCTGATGAAACGGGCCGTGTTTGTGTCTTATCTGATTGATTGATTGATTAATGTTATGGGCACAAGTCAGCAACACTCCTATCAAGGTTTTACAAGGGGCAAACACTGACTTCACATTATACTTAAAGAATAATCAAATCTATTTATTAGGTTAGATTTATAAAAGTTCCTCTTTAAATACTTCAGAAGCAGCAACTCTTCACAAATGATTGCATTTCTTACATCACACGTAAATCTAATGACATCACTGGAAAGGCCTTATTTCATGCAGCATCCAATTCCATTTTAAGTGATTTTAAGTGGAAGTAAGCTTTCCAGCTTAATCAAATTGCTTCCTACGTGTGCACATTACTGTATCTATGTCTCTGCAGCTTTACTGACTAAAGTCACCGTAATATGATTGAAAACAAAAGACTGTTCTGTCTGCAATATCTCATGCGATGAAGTCCTCCAAATCTTTTTTTTTTTTTTTTTTTCTTAGGCAAAGTTTTATTGAATGTAAACAGAACAGAACAGAAACCATCTTACATACTGTATCATTCTACAGTGAGTGCTGTTATTATAAGTTGGTATCTCCCCAAAGATTTTGTAAATGTTAACAACTTAGACTTAAAGGACAACTGTAGTGGGAAGAATATGGAGGCTGCCATATTTATTTCCTTCTAAACAATACCAGTTGCCTGGCTGTCCTGCTGATCTATTTGGCTGCAGTGGAGTCTGAATAACACCAGAAACAAGCATGCAGCTAATCTTGTCAGATCTGAGAAGAATGTCAGAAACACCTGATCTGCTGCATGCTTGTTCAGGGGTTATGGCTGAAAGCAGAGGCAGAGGAAAGCTTTCAGCCACGGGAGCATGACCAAGGAGGTGCGCCGCCACACAGGCGTGTAGTCCCCCGATTGGCCCAGTCGGGGAACTTACCGGAGAGCAGACAGGACTGGGCAGACAGGCAGCCCACGGTCTACAGGAGGCTAGAGGAAGACCCAGGTAAGGATGAATCATTACGGTTGTTTGGTCTCAAGTATACTTTACATTTTACAATTCTTACAGGTAGTGGTCCTTTAACCTCCTTAGTGGTAACCCCGAGTTAGGCACGTAGTTAGAAATCCGCAGCTCAGAGTGGCAACCCCAAGCTAGACTCATGGTGACTGCCTTCGAGGTCTATGCAGAGCAATGGCACACAGCGGGCGTTTTCACTCACCTCTCCGGGGATCCAGATGCCGGCAGCCATTCTTCTTCCTGTCCTCCGAGGATCTGCATCCACTGGTGAGATCGCCACCTGTTGTCACTATAGGGTTACAGCGCCACCCGAAGTACGAAGCCTCTCTCTGTGGTTGGATTATTTCCGCATTTTAGGGTCTGAAAGCGTGCTAAAAAAATTGCACTAAAATCTGGAATTATACCCCCAGGGAGGTTAAATTGTAACTTGAAAGGTGAATTTACGGTGTAATTCTAATGAGGTGGAACATTGGCTTAGCTTACACAAATGGCTCTTCTTGTGGCGTGGTGTGATGTTACCAAGCCACTATAAAATACTTCACATTAATAAAAGGCTCTGTTTTCCTTCACCAGAGGCGGTAACATTCCCCTCCGCCCAATAGCGAGGAGCGTAGCAGCTTGCCCACTGAGCTGTGACACCGGCCGGGTAGGGACGCCAAAGGATCAGCCGGTGACATTTCAGCTGGCGGACGGGGAGTTTATGGCGTGTGCAGGTGAAGCGGAAGGTGGAGGAATTCTGACCCCCCAGGTTCTGTGTGTAATGTGCTCACCCACAATCCTCAGCGTGTTCTCTAACATCCCCCAACCCGGGGCAGTCCAGTTCATGTGCTTCTTAACAGTAACTTACAGATCTTCCTGATCCTTGCCCCCCCCCCACACACACACACACACTGTACACACACACACACTGTACATACACACACACACACACACACTGTACACACACACACACACACACACACACTGTACACACACACACTGTACACACACTGTACACACACACACTGTACACACACACTACACACACACACACACACACACATTGTACACACACACACACACACACACACACACACACACACACACACACACACACACTGTACACACACACACACACTGTACGTACACACACACACACACACACACACACACACACACACACACACACACACACACTGTACACACACACACACACACACTGTACACACACACACACACACACTGTACACACACACACTGTACACACACTGTACACACACACTGTACACACACACACTGCACGCACACACACACACACTGCACACACACACACACACACTGCACACACACACACTGTACACACACACTGTACACGCACACACACACATACACTGTATACACACACACACACACACACACACACACACACACACACACACACACTGTGTACACACACACACACACACTGTGTACACACACTGTGTACACACACTGTGTACACACACACATGTGCGCACACACACTGTGTACGTACGTACACACACACACACACACACACACACACACACACTGTGCACACACACACACACACACACACACACACACACACACACTGTAAACACACACACACACACACACACACGTACACACACTGTACACACACACACACACACACACACTGTAAACACACACACACTGTAAACACACACACACACACACACACACACACACACACACACACACACACACACAATTGCTAATAGAGGCTATCTGAGATCAGTTACATCACATCCAAATTCTAGACTGATAACGCAAAACTGCAACTGTGCGCTCTCAGGACCGCTCAGGAAACGGCTTTGAAGGAGTGTACACTTTCCTCTCTACCACCATCTCTCTCAGCACAAATAATGTATCACAGGCACAGCAGGTGAGAATCACAGACAGGGGTTTAGACAGGACTCGCAAGTGAATTTAGCAGGGCGTTCCTTTAGACCTGATTCTTTCTAACGAGCAAAGCTGAAACTTGGTGTCAGAAAAAGAGAAGAGAGGATAATTATGCAGGGAGAAGCATTCTATTATTTTATATACTAGTTGACCTAAGCCGGTTTAAGCAGGTCTCTGTCACACCGCCACCGTATGTGCCCAACCTCCCTTCTCTCGCCCCCCCCCCCCCCCCCGTGCGTCCATGCCCGTCTGGCTCCCTGGCCCCATGGCTGTCCGTGCTGCACATGCGCAGTAGCGCAAACGCATGGACACAGCGACAGGATGACGCAGGGACACTTAGGTTTTATTACATAGGATTATATTATAACTAAGCTACCTTCGCCCGTTTAAAAACGGGCTCTAGGTAGTAATTTAACTGCGCGTGCCTGCCGCACCCCGCAAGCGCACCATGCGCTCGCACCCGCCTGCCCACCACACGGCCGCCATGCTCCCTGGCCTCACCTCCCGTCTGGGAAAGTGGATGACGCAGGACAGTTAGGTTTTATTATATTGGATAACTAGTAAAAAGGCCCGCCCGTGAAAAAAATGGGCGCTAGGCAACTCCCCTCCACAACGCACGCACAGACGGGTCCCGCTCACCCGTCCCCCACCACTGTCCAAAGTATATGCACACAGGGAGCTGCTTGCTTGGCAGTTGGAAAAAGCTGTTATTTCCCACAATGCAACGAGGTTCACAGACAGCAAACTGTCAGGTCTGGAAGCACAGACACAGGGACACAGCGATTTTATTATATAGGATATTATGCTTCTGGACTTAAAGGATACCCGAGGTAATCACAGAGGTATGTTCATGTTGTCCGTTCCTCTCCTTGTTCCATCCGGTCTCTCGTTATCACTCCTTGAAAAATTAGACTTTTGGCTACGGTCACATTTTAGACAGGAAGAGGCGGGCTTTTGGCAGTGTTTCCTGCCATCACCCTCCCATTCCAGGAGAGAGTGGGAGGGTGACTGGCGGGGGGAGGAACATCACAGCAAGCCCGCCTCTTCCTGTCTGAAAATGTGACTTTGGCAAAAGTCAAATATTTTGAAGGAGTGACTACAGGGGTACGAGGGGAGGAATGGCCGATGCACAGAAGTGGGTGGATCCAGCATGATGCTATCTCTGTACTTACCTCGGGTAGGTTTGCCTCAGGTCAGGTGTCCTTTAAGCTAGCCATACATGGGTCAATTACAGCCCAATATGCCCAACAAATGAAATTTATTTGATGAGATGGTGATCGATCGCTACCCTACACCACAAACTCCATTTCAATAGATTTCTGCAGAAATCGAAGTTGGAAATAAACAGGAATTTCTAGCAATTTGTTTTCTTGTACAGTGTATCTGCCCGGAAAGACTACTGAGGTCTTACCAAGAGCAGCTTTTCTGCCTGGCATTACTAATAATGTCTTATTAACACAGCAGGATTTGCTATCTACCCCTCCGTTTTGTACGCTCAGATAATGTTCAGACTATTCCTGCACAGTAACCAAAGCCTACAGACTATGGTTAGAGGTATATGGCCTAAAGTCCTCTGCACACTACTAGCAGCTTATAGGACCACTATATAGAAGACACAAACATGTAAAATACATGTGTACACATACAAAGATGTACATTGGTCCCACTGTAAAATGCACTGTAAATTACTTTTCCCTATGTCGCCAGCTATTATTAACAGCTGTTATTAAAGAACAAGGGTCAGCCACACTATCCCAGGAAACAAAACCACATGTAATATTTATATAGTATATAGCATTTATCTACTTATATAACATACATATTGTAATGTCCACCTTTTGATTTCAGTGAATTTTATATAGTGAATAAAGAGAAACCTGTTCCAGGCATTTGCCATCTTTACTGCCTTTTACTGAAGCCAATCCTGATGTAATTTCCTCCCTTCCTCCTCTGCTTAAAAAGATATATACACGACTGCACGGTTATATCTAGTATGCTTTGTAAATACATGTGAGCAGAACATAGATTCTGGCAGCTTCTGCAGAGGTGTGATGTGGTTTATCTTCTATTTCTCTTCTCAGCCTCGTTTCACACTGAACTGCCCTCAGCCAATCAGCTAGGAGCAGAAATGTGGGAGGGGATTAAGGGAAGATAACAAGGGTCATCTCCCCGGCAATGTACGAGAAAAGAGCCAGGCTGACTGAGATAAGATTGATTACAGCAGACACATTTATGATTATATTGAAATGCTTGCAATGCAGGGTCAGGTTGTAGACCACATAATAAAGACAGAGCAGTGGGTAAAAGGAATTTGATTTTATGATTAACCACATGCAGTGTGAACGGTTCTTAAGCTGGCCACCAATTAATACTATACAAATAATTTCTCTAAAAGAACAACAAAAACCTGGAAACTGAAATGGACTATCTAAAAATACATCATGCAGCATTGTATCACACACAAACACAACACACACACACTGTACACACACACACACACACACACACACATGCATGCATACATACACACACACACACACACACACACACACACTGTACACACACACACACACACACACACACACACACACACACACACACACACACACACACACACACACACACACACACACAGTACACACACACACACACTGTACACACCACACACTGTACACACCACACACACACACTGTACACACACACACACACTGTACACACACACACACACACACACTGTACACACACACACACACACTGTACACACACACACACACACTGTACACACACACACACACACACACACACACACACACACAGTACACACACACACTGTACACACACACACACACACACACACACACACACACACACACTGTACACACACACACACACACACAGTACACACACAGTACACACACACACACACACACACCACACACACACACACTGTACACACACACACACACACACACACACACACACACACACACACACACACACACTGTACACACCACACACACACACTGTACACACCACACACACTGTACACACACACACACACACACAAACACGCGCACACACACACACAAACAGGCCTCCTACCGTTTACTGCTTCCTCCATATGGAGAATGAACCCTCTATAGATAATGAATTTGTCAGGTGCTTGAGAGGAATCTGAATGCATCAGACTATATACTTCAAGAGCTCGGCAAGACTTTGAAATTACAGAAGAAAGCGCAGCGACACGCGGAAGCGGCAGATCAGTTATTACCATCGTCAGGTTACATCTGCCTCTCGCTCATCTGATACGCCGTTAATGTCAAACCTCTTTACCGGGCGGCAGATACAGAGGAATAATGTTTTCCGGCGCTAAAAGGAATGAAAATCTCAAAACAACAATTATTTCTGAAGGACGTGGAGAATCCCCCACGGGGTAATGTGACAGTCGTGCAGCGGGTGAAGTCCACACAGCAAACAGCAATTTACCAATCTCTAACTTCTCACACTGAAGTTTGGGATGCAATTACAGTTATAGATGACTTTTACAGTATATGTGAAAACAATAATAATCGGGGTGGGCGTGGTCATCACGTGGCTGCTGGTAGTTTGTAGAGGAGGTGGGCGTGGTCATCACATGGCTGCTGGTAGTTTTATAGAGGGGGTGGGCGTGGTCATCACATGGCAGCTGGTAGTTTATAGAGGGGGTGGGCGTGGTCATCACGTAGCTGCTGGTAGTTTTATAGAGGGGGGAGGACTGCCATGATGGGAGATGTAAGTGAATCATGGACACCCAGCTCCATGCTAAAGAAACAAGACCCATTATGACACATTTCAGTAAAATTCCAAAGAGCATTAAAGTGTTCCTCTAAGCCCAGATTGTTGCTTTTTTTTTCTGCCTCTAAACTCCCCTCAATGTGCCGCTGCCCTCCTCATCCACATACAACAGCCACCTCCCAATATTCCATGGACATCAACCTCCTCCCATACCAACTACACCAGCCTCCTCCCATTCCATGTACAACAACCCCTCTCCGATTCCATGGACAACAGACCCCTCCCATTCCATGGACAACAGCCACCTCCAGCTCCAAGACAACAACCTCCACCCATTCCACGGACACAGCCTCCTCCCGTTCCAAGACAACAGCCACCTCCCATTCCATGGACAACAGCCACCTCCCGTTCCAAGACAACAGCCACCTCCCATTCCATGGACAACAGCCTCCTCCCGTTCCAAGACAACAGCCACCTCCCGTTCCATGGACAACAGCCACCTCCCGTTCCATGGACAACAGCCACCTCCCGTTCCATGGACAACAGCCACCTCCCGTTCCATGGACAACAGCCACCTCCCGTTCCATGGACAACAGCCACCTCCCGTTCCATGGACAACAGCCACCTCCCGTTCCATGGACAACAGCCACCTCCCGTTCCATGGACAACAGCCACCTCCCGTTCCATGGACAACAGCCACCTCCCGTTCCATGGACAACAGCCACCTCCCGTTCCATGGACAACAGCCACCTCCCGTTCCATGGACAACAGCCACCTCCCGTTCCATGGACAACAGCCACCTCCCGTTCAATGGACAACAGCCACCTCCCGTTCCATGGACAACAGCCACCTCCCGTTCCATGGACAACAGCCACCTCCCGTTCCATGGACAACAGCCACCTCCCGTTCCATGGACAACAGCCTCCTCCCGTTCCATGGACAACAGACACCTCCAGCTCCAAGACAACACCCCCCTCCCATTCCATGGACAACAGCCACCTCCCATTCCATGGACAACACCCCCCTCCCATTCCATGGACAACAGCCACCTCCCGTTCCATGGACAACAGCCACCTCCCGTTCCATGGACAACAGCCACCTCCCATTCCATGGACAACAGCCACCTCCCAATATTCCATGGACAACAGCCACCTCCCGTTCCATGGACAACAGCCACCTCCCGTTCCATGGACAACAGCCACCCCCAGCTCCAAGACAACAGCCACCTCCCGCTCCAAGACAACAGCCACCTCCCATTCCATGGACAACAGACACCTCCAGCTCCAAGACAACAACCTCCACCCATTCCACGGACACAGCCTCCTCCGATTCCATGCACAATAACCCCCTTTCAACAACCACCTCCATCTCCATCATGTGCAGTCCCCTCATTAATGGACCAGCAGCCCCCCAATCTATGTACTTCAGCTCCCTTCCATTCCATGAACAACCCCCCTCATCCCAATCCATGTGCAGCAGCCTCAGTCTAGATCTGTGGCCTGAGGTAGTCACCCGTCAGTGCCAATATTTGGGGTGTTTGGGATAGGAGGATATAAAAAAAAAAAAGGTGCTAATTTACTTTAGGGGACCCAGCATGAAACATCATAGGGAACAGTTAGGCAATCACAGCACCCTCTACAGCACAAAGCATTGCGATTGGCTGAGTAGTGTGGGCGGAGCTTACTACAACCTATCTGAAAGCTAGTAGAGTGAGAGGGTGCCGCCCACCCAACCACATTAGTGAAATTTCCCTATGAGGTTTCCTGCTTCTCCTAAACCAGATTAATGCCAAATAAAATCCCCAAAATAAGCTGTGACACAGACAACGATAAAAACCAGGCAAACCTTTTCATTTGCCCTATTTTTTGATATTATTTAGCCTCCAGGCCAGTTTCACACTGCCAGCCGGCGTTATGGGAGTGCTGCGGAGACATGGAAAGCAGCCTTCAGGGATTACCATGGCAATGCGTGCTAATCTCCCTTCTGGCAGGAAATTAGGCAGGAAGTGAGGCTCTCTAGGGCCTCCTGTGGCTGAAATTGGAATTGCACAGAAGTGTACATGTCTGCATATGTGCACTGCAACACGAATGCCGTAAATTTAAAAAAAGTGTCTTGCCGTAGACTTACATGATTTTCGCATGTCGCTGCGCATACTGCTCGACAATGCTTAGAAACAGGGTACCGCGCCGAGCCAGTGTGAAAGCGGCCTCAGCTACAGATTACCCAGCAAGCTCTTGGTGAACCAGAGCTCCTAGGAGTGTGTAAGGGGCAACAAAGGGATGATTTGCATATTTAGTAGTGATACATTGTGGGACATCTCACTTAAAGCTGAATAATCACAAATACCTTCTGTTTTAGGAAGGAAAAAAAATCTGCTTCTCATTTAACCTTCCAGAATCTACCAAACATCACTTTTGGGTGGACTGTCCCTTTAAAAAAACAAAACACCTTTGGAGAAACCGCAACAAGGCCAGTCTTCATTTGCAGAGCGTTTGTTTGACATTGGCGCTGCAGAGGGGGCTGATCTCTCCGCGTGCAGCGAGCTCCCCCGGGAGCCTGGAGGCGTCGCGCGGGGTGACGGTACAAATAAAGCTTCATAAGGAATCTTCAGCAGAACCCTGAAGGGATATTATGTAGATATCGTACGCGACACATCAGATTAAATACTTACTTTACTTTTACCGTCTCTCTTGTAAGGCGGATCGCTCGGGGGTGCAGCGCCACGGAGGAGGATTAGATAAAACCACAAAAAAACTTTTTTTTTTTTCAAATCAGCGAAACAAAAATCAATATCAAGAGATAGGGGAGAATATTCCTGGCTCCGAGAAGTGTCAGAACAAGAGGTCAGGCTTTGAAACTTTTCTCAAGGATGTTCCGGGTAATTTTTAGCAGGCGCTTGTCATGCATTAGAGGAAGCAGCGATGCTTGTTAGATGCCGACCCGGAGAAACGCTGCAGCTAATGGAAAGCCAGCAACATGGTGCCCACATTTATAGGGGAACTCCGGAGTATGTACAGTAAAAGTCTGTGTTCATTTTGCCACTGGGTACTGCTGGTAGTTAAAGGAAAATGGTACCATTTATGGGCACCAAAACACTAACCCCCTCCCCCAGCATACCCCTATCTATCTGCCTAACACTAACCCCACTCCCATAGCATACCCCCTCTATCTATAACCTTAAAGAGACTCCGTAACAAAAATTGCATCCTGTTTTTTATCATCCTACAAGTTCCAAAAGCTATTCTAATGTGTTCTGGCTTACTGCAGCACTTTCTGCTATCACAGTCTCTGTAATAAATCAATGTATCTTTCCCCTGTCAGACTTGCCGGCCTGTGTCTGGAAGGCTGCCAAGTTCTTCAGTGTTGTGGTTCTGCTATGAACTCCCCCTTCCAGGCCCCTCTATGCACACTGCCTGTGTATTATTTAGATTAGGGCAGCTTCTCTCTTCTCATCTTTTACAAGCTGGATAAATCGTCCTCTGAGCTGGCTGGGCTTTCACATACTGAGGAATTACAGATAAAGGCAAAGCTGTTTGCAGGAAGAAAAGAGCAGCCTGAAACTTCAGTGCATGAGAACTGCAGGGGGAAAGAAACACACAAATTATTTCTTGAGATTCAAAAGGAAGGGTGTATACAGCCTGCTTGTGTATGGATGTATTTTCTATGTGTGGACATACTGTACATCAACCTACTTCCTGTTTTGGTGGCCATTTTGTTTGTTTATAAACAAACTTTTTAAAACTGTTTTTAACCACTTTTAATGCGGCGAGGAGCGGCGAAATTGTGACAGAGGGTAATAGGAGATGTCCCCTAACACACTGGTATGTTTACTTTTGTGCGATTTTAACAATACAGATTCTCTTTAAGGGAACCTAAATTGAGAAGGATATGGATTTTTCCTTTTAAAATAATACCAGTTGCCCGACTCCCCTGCTGATCCTGTGTCTCTAATACTTTTAGCCACGGCCCTGGAACAGACATGCAGATCAGGTGCTCTGACTGAAGTCAGACTGGATTAGCTGCATGCTTGTTTCAGGGTGTGATTCAGCCACTATTGCAGCCAAATAGATCAGCAGGATGCCAGGCAACTGGTATTGTTTAAAAGGAAACCTCCATATCCCTCTCAGTTAAGGTTCCCGTTAAAGCGTTCCCGTGGCAAAGACAATAAAATGATTTATACTTACCTAGAACTTCCTCCAGCCCCCTGGAGTCTGTGTTCTCCTTCGTGTCTGTCCGTTCGCCCTCAGTCAGTCCCGGTAAAGTCCCTGACTGATCCTGTTTTACACCGATATGGACAATGAATACAACCTAGCATATACTGGATGTGACATTCCGTGTCAAACGCTACTTTTACAGAGATCACATGACATGCAGCCTGTTCATTTTGGGGTGAACGCTGCCGGTTACTGCAAACTTCCCTGAGGAGATCAATGGGAAAGTTTGGAAAAACCTTGTCTGTTCATTTCATTCTCCAAAGTTGGCTGGAAGTTTCTGGCCTTGAGGCCTCTCCTGCCCTCAGGACAACAGGTTCAGGCCACAGCATCTTCAGGCGTGTTGACATGGAAACCTGTCTTATGAGGTCACAGGGCGCGTCAATATGGTAGCATATGCATTTATTGCATTGTTGGCTTGCCGCCTTCCCACATTAGAGCGCTGACAAGAACACGTGCGTCTCTGGCTCCTTCAGAACATCTGAGAGTTGCCGTCACTCTCTACCTTTCCTTTCTGATGTTCTTATCTTTGTAACAAAAGGATTTCTCGCTCCTCGCGGTGGCAGCCGAGCCATTAATCCCGCCGTTTGATGTCTGCTAATCACCTGTGTATGCAGTTCTTCAGTAATTGCCCTGTACAGCTGACAGATCCACCGTGCAAGCGCCTCGCCGCCGTTAACCCCCGACGCTACCTCAGCCGCTGCCGCCGTGGCAGCGGTGCGGCAAGGACCACCGCGGCACCTTCAGAGTTAACCGCCAGTGAATGACACCTTCTCGGAAAAACACGCTTGCAGATCTTGAAAGTTAAATTTCTCTTTTTTTATGTGGCGCAGGCAGCTAGATACAATCATCAACAGCGATAAAACTCTTTATAAAAACCTCCCTTTTCTGGGGGAAATGTGCAGACGCTGCAGTCTTGGCGAGTCCCTTCGTACGGAGGAATTATGCCGCTATCATTAGCGGAGGCCGGTTGAGAAGGGGAGGGGGGGAGAGGAAACTTTACACTTTATGGCTGATTAAATCCTTGTGAGTTGTCTGAGGCATCGATAACTTATTTAAAATGTGTTTTCTACGTTTATCGCTGGCTGTTTAGCAGCTTCAGTTTTCTAACAGCTTGTAGATAGGGGATCGCCTTACCTCGCCCAAATCAGAATTAAAGGATGCCCGAAGTGACATAATGAGATAGACATGGGTATGTACAGTTCCTAGCACACACATAACTAGGCTGTGTTCCTTTTTTTCTTTCTCTGCCTGAAAGAGTTAAATATCAGGTATGTAAGTGGCTGACTCAGTCCTGACTCAGACAGGAAGTGACTACAGTGTGACCCTCGCTGATAAGAAATTCCCCTTTTTATCTCTTACCTGCTCTCATAAGCCATATTCTGCTAGGAAAGTGTTTTATAGTTGGAATTTCTTATCAGTGAGAGTCACACTGTAGTCACTTCCTGTCTGAGTCAGGGCTGAGTCAGCCACTTACATACCTGATATTTAACTCTTTCAGGCAGAGAAAGAAAAAAATGAACACAGCCTAGTTATGTGTGTGCTAGGCACTGTACATACCCATGTCCATCTCATTATGTCACATTGAAGTTACACATTTTTTTTTGTTTGGTAGACAGGATATGACATCACCAGGAGCATCCTCTTTGACTTGGGGGCGGGGTTTGCTAGGTGTTCCTTTTAATTTTCTACCACCCGTTGGCTTCATACTGGTTCCCATATGCTTTATGATTTGTACTTGCTCAAATGTGCCTTGATCAAGACTGGTGGCACCAACAACATTCTGCAGAGAGACCGCATCATTTCCTGTTATGGTGATGCCACTGGACATGCCTATTCTTCACTGTGCCGGCCAGATCTCTGTATGGCACCATTCTTGGGTAAGGGGTCCAGCTTACTTTTGAAACTTATTTTTGGGGGTTGCTGGGTGGGGTAACTGATGACTGTACTTAAAATGTAAGCAAGCATTAGAGGAGCATAAGAGGAGCTGTCAGCCATACTATCTCAGAAAAAAAACACATATATAAGTAGATAAATACTTGCTCTGCTTACATAACATATGTATTGTACTGTCCACGTTTTGATCTTAGTGATTTTTCTACGGTAAAAAAAAGATAATCCTTCTTAGCATTTCCCATTTTAGCTGTGGCTATTTTGAAGCCAATCTTGATGTCATTTCCTCCCTTACTCTCCTCTGCCTGATTTGCCCACCCTTCACTATTGAAAGTACATTGTCTCAGCATGAGAAATATTGGCCAATCAGAGAGGAACAGTGAGGTGTGGGAGGGGAAACAGGAGGGAAAGAGGCTTCAGCCAATCAGGCTGCATCAGTTAAGTCTGAGGGGAAATAGAGAAGCAGAAAAGGACAACCCAGCATGCCCTGCAACTTCCTTTTTGTGTACCAAATTTTGTGTGTACCAAATAAGAGTCAGGTAAACTGGGGAATGATCATTTATCAACAAGAAAAATAATAGTGACTAACTTTTGGATTGCCTGGTTAGCATCTGTATTAATTGTTTACTAGATAAAAAAAATTATTGATTTTTGATTTTCTGCCCGACAGTATCAATCTGATACGATCGCTGGTTTCAGAGTTAGCAGCACATTTGTAGTGTGTAGAGTGTATTCTGATGGGCCACGATATTTCTGTATTTTGCTGAAGACGTAGCAAGTTTGCTTTATTACAGGTTATTTTCCCCCTCCTCTTTAAAGTTCCTGACGAGAATGGAGGTGGCATCTAGTTCGCAGGTTGCACAATCTCGCAATGCATTGAGTGTTCAGCAGGTATTATATATTCGGTGACAAACCCCCCCCCCCCCACCCCCACAGCTAAGATAAGCTTGCTAAACACCCGCTGACAACACAGCATCTTTCTGGCTTTTTTCACAATCAGGAGTGGGCCGAGCCGGTGACTTTCCAACACGGAGATATTCATTTAGATTGAATCTGTTCCTAGTGCTTTTACCAACACGGAGTAGGCTAGAGGTCAGCCTCATTGATTGGAGCAGGACATTTATTTTTTGCTATTGGTACGGGGCACAGTGGTGTGCGACTGTGCGTTGCTTTGTACTGTTTTCGGCGGTAAAATCTGTTGGTGGTGGTAGAGGCAATAATATTGGGAGTATGGAGTTCAGTTCTGGGCACCACATTACAGGAAGGTGCAGAGACGAGCAACAAAACTGATACAAGGGATAGAAGGTCTCACTTACCAAGAAAGGTTAGATAAACTGGGCTTTTTTAGTCTGGAGGAAAGATGCCTTAGAGGAGATCTAATTAACATGTATAAATACATCAGAGGGCAATATAAAAGCTTGGCGGATGAGCTTTTTGTCCCTAGGCCTTCTCAAAGGAAGTAGAGGACACAGGGACGTAACTAGAAATCACTGGGCCCCCCTGCAAAACTTTGGATTTGGGACCCCTCCCACCTTGGAGAGGGATAGAAAGGCTTGGGGGTAGAACAGTGCTGTACACAAGACCCTGCTAAAGACTGAATAGAGACTGTCTACAAATCTTTGCCTGCAAAACTTTGTACGATTCCTTATCAGTGGCTGAGCAGATGCAGTCATTAGAACAATTGTGCAAAGAGCAGAACGTTTTTTCTCTCCTTAACCTTATCTGTCAGTCTCTCAGGAATGGGCCCCTTGTGGCTTCTGGGCCCCCCTGCGGCTGCATCCCTTGCAGTATCTATTGTTACGCCCCTGAGAGGACATGATCTGCGCATGGAGGAAAGAAGTTTCAGCCATTTATTTAGAAAAAGGTTCTTTACAGCAAAAGTGGTTAAAATGTGAAACGCATTACCACATGAAGTAGTTATGGCCAATTCTATATCTGAGTATAAGGGGGAGGCGGCTTAGATGCTTTCCTTGCATGGAAGAATATGATTGGCTATAATCACTAGGTAATTCCCAGGGATTTTATCTGACTATCGCCTGGAGTCAGGAATTGTGTTTATTTGTTGTTTTCAAAGTTGGCCAAGAGTAAATCATTTATCTACGTTCCTCAACCCAACTTATAATGGTGGCCACACACTATTCAATAAATCAAACGATTTTACAGCAATTTGATAAAAACAAAAAAAATGAAAGCTTTTTTATTTTTCCATTCGAACGAGATACCTGATCAGATTTCCTACTTTTTTTTTTTTTTTTCTTGAAAATATGTTGATCAGGAGTGGCAGATTTTTTACCAATTTTTTTTTTAAACTGAATGGTATAGGCGTACGTTAAAAAAGGGCGCCGGGAAAAAAGGGCGCACAGGTTTTAAACGATAAGCATGAAGAACGTTAAAAAAAAATTGTGCTATATTTCGTTTAAAAATCATGTTTTATAAAGTTATAAATCATAAAATAATGTGTATGAAATCGGCAATTGTAAAAACGTTAATCTTCCCTGTTTAAAAAGTGAAATTTATAATGTTTTATAAAACATTAATAAGAATGTTACTAAAGCTATACCTAACCCTACTTTCACACAGAACCCTCCCTGTACCTACCCCTAATCCCTAGACCCCCCTGGTGGTGCCTAAACCTAAGACCCCCCCTGGTGGTGCCTAAACTTAAGACCCCCCTGGTGGTGCCTAAACCTAAGACCCCCCTGGTGGTGCCTAAACCTAAGACCCCCCTGGTGGTGCCTAAACCTAAGACCCCCTGTTGGTGCCTAAACCTAAGACCCCCTGGTGGTGCCTAACCCTAAGACCCCCCTGGTGGTGCCTAAACCTAAGACCCCCCTGGTGGTGCCTAAACCTAAGACCCCCCTGGTGGTGCCTAAACCTAAGACCCCCCTGGTGGTGCCTAAACCTAAGACCCCCCTGTTGGTGCCTAAACCTAAGACCCCCTGGTGGTGCCTAACCCTAAGACCCCCCTGGTGGTGCCTAACCCTAAGACCCCCCCTGGTGGTGCCTAAACCTAAGACCCCCTGGTGGTGCCTAACCCTAAGACCCCACCGGTGGCGCCTAACCCTAAGACCCCCTGGTGGTGCCTAAACCTAAGACGCCCCCTGGTGGTGCCTAAACCTAAGACCCCCCTGGTGGTGCCTAAACCTAAGACCCCCCCTAGTGGTGCCTAAACCTAAGACCCCCCTGGTGGTGCCTAACCCTAAGACCCCCCCTGGTGGTGCCTAACCCTAAGACCCCCCTGTGATAAGCATTAATAACGTTTTAAAAAATATTGTACTGTTTTTCGTTTAAAAATAATGTTTAAAAAATTATAAATCATAAAATAATGTGTAATCATGAGAAGCAGTTATAAAACATTAAAAGTCTCCGGGCGCCGCTTATAAAACGTTATTTTTCTCCGGCGCCCTTTTTTCCTGTTGGGCGCCCATTAAACGATATTTATTATGGGAGTGAATGGCGGCGCCCTTTTTGTCCACCTGCCTCAGGCGCCCAAATTTCCTGCTTCCTGGTGTAGGGTTGATTGTCAATGTATGAATGTAGAAACTCGAGCAATTTTTTCAGTGTTTATCCTTTTTTCAGAATTGTGAAAACTGAACACAGGTGTGTGGTACACTGGTCTGATATTTTTAAATGTCACAATCAGTCAGAAAGAGAGATTGTAATTCTTGAATTGAAAATAAATTTTAAAAATTGTATGGTGTGTGGCCACCACATCAAAGAGATGCAAATTATCCCGAGTTGATGCAAATGTATGTAATTTTCTATGCAAATGTAAGCGGTTTGAAAATGGACCAATCAATTCAAACCCAGGTTTAAATTGAGTGGTCCTTTTTCAAGCTGCCTATATCTGTATAAAAATGGCATAATCTCAGAAATATTTGCCTGTCATTGATCATCCATACTTAAAGGGGAACTTCAGCCTAAACAAACATACTGTCATTAGGTTATGTTATGTCAAGTTATGTTAATTAGAATAGATAGGTAATATAATCTCTTACCCACCCGGTTTTAAAAGAACAGGCAAATGTTTGTGATTCATGGGGGCTGCCATCTTTGTCATGGGGGCAGCCATCTTTTTGGTTGAAAGGAGGTGACAAGGAGCAGGAGACAGTTCCAACTGTCCTGTGTCCTGATAACCCCTCCCAGCTGCACACGCTAGGCTTCAAATGTCACATTCAAAATGTAAAAAAAAAAAAAATTGCACCAAAACAGCAGAACAAGAACAACAACATCAGAAATCCCATCATGCTTTGCACAGCATCAGGGGGAAAAAGCCCGGGCAGTTTTCTTCTGTGCAGCTAAAAATGAGGCTTGTATAAGAGAAACAAAGTTCTGATGCTGTGAAACTGTTAAAGAAACACCAGGCCTTTTCAGTGCTGCTGAGAAGATTTTTAGTCCGGAGGTTCACTTTAACACAGGGCTTAAAGTACAAGTGAATTCAGCTTACAAACTATGACCGGAACCTGTATGAGAGTAGTGGCCCCCCTGTATCTGGAGTTCCCTATTCTTGAAAAAGCTGACTTTCTTCATAGGCTGCCTATCTGCAATATCGTATATGAAAGGACCGCTTGCGACGTCCGCCACTCATGCAGACTCTGGTTTCCAGCCAGAGAAACATGGGAAAATTCAGAGGAAATTTAATTTACTTTTTCTCAAAGACAAGAGACTTTGAAATCAATAGGACGTTTGTCTGCAGCTCTGCTGTCACCGCAGAATATCTCCTCGGAATTGTGTCAGCGCTCAGATCCAGATCAATTCAATCCGACAGAGAGGCAGAAGATCCGCCAACACATCCACACACTGCCCACTCTGCTCAGCCAATTATAGCAGCTGCTTTCCTCTTTGCAGGAAGGGTTCTGCTAATTGCCTGGAATTGTATTGAAAGTGAACCCGAGGTGAGAGTGATATGGAGGCTGCCATATTGGTTTCCTTTCAAGTCTGACAATATTGTCAGAAACACCTGATCAGCTGCATGCTTGTTCAGGGGCTATGGCTAAATGTATTAGAGGCAAAGGATCAGCGGGACAGCCAGGCAACCGGTATTGCTTAAAAGGAAATAAATATGGCAGCCTCCATATCACTCTCACCTCGGGTTTACTTTAAAAACAAAAACTCCAGTTGTAAACATTGACGTGACCCTGTTGTGAATCCGTGTATATGGTTCTAGCATTATATCCTAAAACAGAAAGGTTTCATAAGAGCAGAGATGAGGACTTTGAATTTTTTTTTCTTCTATCTCATCCAGCTATATAAACATTTTTCATATGGCTGGGTGAGACAGCAGAAAACGTACTGAAGGTTAGAAATAGCATTTGTGGTTTTATGAAACACTTATGTTTCTGAATTCTGCTGGGTGCCGGTGGGGGGGGGGGGGGGGGGGCATGACATGTTGGAGTGATGTTGCGCGTGAGGGCCGCAGGAAGAAGCGGAGGACAGTGCTATCTCCGGTTGCTTGGCCGAAGTGATCCGCCAGGCCGATTACTGTACGAGTGGTCAGGGGGTGTCGGGGCTGCCATACACACGCTGGGTTATCGGAAGAGGCAGTAATTGGCTGGGACAATTTCATGCTGGAATCTATTGGAAATCTTTATCTGTCTGCAGTGTGTGTGCAGGCATCAGATCCCTCTCCAATCAGATTCCATCTGGTGGTCGATCTGACGGCAGATCGACAGGTGTATGACCAACTTTACACAGGGATGTAGAGATATTAAATCTACAATACATGTGACTACAACTATCACACAGGGATGTAGGGATATTTGCTTTAGACACATGTACTGTAGATCTATCATATAGGGATGTAGAGATATTAGATCTACACTACATGTGACTGCAGCTATCACATAGGGATGTAGAGATATAGAGATATTAGATCTACACTACATGTGACTAAAGCTATCACACAGGAATGTAGAGTTATTAGATCTACACTACATGTGACTAAAGCTATCACATAGAGATGTAGAGATATTAGACCTACACTACATGTGACTAAAGCGGTCACACAGGGATGTAGAGATATTAGACCTACATTACATGTGACTAAAGCGGTCACACAGGGATGTAGAGATATTAGACCTACACTACATGTGACTAAAGCGGTCACACAGGGATGTAGAGATATTAGACCTACACTACATGTGACTTTAGCCGTCACACAGGTATGTAGAGATATTAGAGCTACAATACATGTGACTAAAGCTGTCACATAGGGATGTAGAGATATTAGATCTACATCACGTGACTAAAGCTGTCACACAGGGATGTAGAGATATTGCAGCTGTTGTGTAGAACACAAAGTACATAGGCTGTTGTGGAGAAGGGTCAATAAACAGATAGTTAAGGGGTTCTCATATCTCTTTAGGAGAGTAAATTCATTGACACATTGGGCTTGATTCACCAAGCGGTGCAAAGTGTTTGCACGCTGGTGAAAAGGCCCTTATCACGCCTAAACTCACTTTAGGCATGATAAGAAGAAACTCGCGCGAAGTTACCGCGCGTACGCGCGTAAGTGCGCGCGCAGCACCCGACGCTTCACGCGAAGCTCCCATTAAACCCTATGGGACTTTGCGCGCGGTAACTTCGCGCGAAGAGCAGGAAAAAGCGGTGATAACTCAGTGGTGAAAAGGTCATCACGCCTAAAGTATTTTAGGCGTGATAACTGGGTTATCACCGCTTTGTGAATCGAGGCCATTATGTTTGAATAAATGGTGAGGGAGATATTTGGGACTGATTTAATACATCTATACAAGTACACAACTTCCGCCACTAAATGATCCCACTTTGAATGGACTGACGCTCCCTTTACAAACAACCATCACAAGTTGTCTGCAATTACCTTACCAACGAACTTGGATTAAGTTAATCGTAGATCAAAAACCGATGTACGCTCTTTATATTCCAGGAATAAACACCTTCCCCCCCCCCCCCCCTCCCCCGACAGTCAATAGAAGGCAGATCGTCACAGCGGGCGAGGTGTGCCGACAGAAAGGTGACAGACGTTAGCGATAATACGTGTCATTTATTGAGGCATCTGTGAGACTTTTCTGCCACACGCTTTCCCCCCCGAGAACGCCAATGCAGGACGCCAACAAATATCAGGTCAATTACAAGCGTAATAATGTCTGCACAACAAGGTGTGTTACCTAAAGAGCTCACGCCGCAAGAGTAATAACTAATAATGACCCGCAGGCACATAAACCCGCGCAGCCTACAGACACAAACGCCGGAACTGGTAACAAATACACAAGCAATGCCAATAGCTAGAATGGTCGATGTAAATTGTAGTGGCGAAAAAAAATGGTTCAGCAATGGCAACTCATGCTGTAAATACAACACTTAAAGAGAAACTGTGACCAAGGATTAAACTTCATCCCAATCAGTAGCTGATACCCCCTTTTACATGGGAAATCTATTCCTTTTCACAAACGGATCATCAGGGGGCGCTGTATGACTGATATTGTGGTGAAACCCCTCCCACAGTGTGATGTCATGACCATGGTGCTGACATCACACTGTGGGAGCCTTTTTGCATTGTGGGAAATAACAGCTGTTTCCAACTGCCAAAAAAGCAATCAGCATCTCCTTCCACTGACATCACCTGCCAGCAGTAAAAATGTCACCATGTGATAAATGTCAGATTGTACATCAGGGAGAGGAAAGGTTTTACAATGGCCAAACACTAACTAAATCATTTATACATAATTATTGTAAAAATGAAGCACTTTTTATTACATTATTTTCACTGGAGTGAAAACCTGAGAGGAAAGGGATATTTTAAGCAATACCAGTTGCCTGGCTGTCCTGCTGATCCTCTGCCTCTAATACTTTTAGCCATAGCCCTTGAACAAGCATGCAGCAGATCAGGTGTTTCTGATATTATTGTCAGATCTGAAAGGATTAGCTACACGCTGGTTTCTGGTTTGGCTCAAGACACTACTGCAGCCAAATAGACCAGCATGGCTGCCTGGGAACTGGTATTGTTTAAAAGGGAAGGAAATATGGCATCCTTTCACATCGGGTTCACTTTAAGGTGCCCATTAATGATCCAATTTCCTGAACGACTGACTGTTCAATCATTGCGATCGATTGGAAACGATCATTCAGGCCCACCAACAGAGGGGAAAAATAATGAGCCCTCCAATCAGACTAAAATAATGGTTCATAAATTCAGACCGATAGAACGATTGTTCATCACCGATAAAGGTCCCCGATCCAATCGTTCAGGAGATAGTACCATAAATGGCCATGTTACCGAGGCTAAGCACCCAATTGATAGCCATCATTAAAGATTTCCGCATCCGCAGGCACCCGATGCAATCACCGGCGCCGGGGTTTGTGGAAATGCAAAGTGTGGCATTGCATAGCGGGAGCGGAGCTGCTTTGTGGCAAAGTAGCCGCGATTTGCAGCAAAAAGGGGAAATTACGGCGCCGGCAGGCACCTGATAGCAGCCACCGCCGTGCACCCAGATTTCCCTTGTGTGCGGCTAATCACGGCTGTAAACATTGGCGCCGATGGGGCGCTCTTTCTTCCGTAAGGACTCCTGCGGCCTTTTTTCCTGTATCGGAAGGAGAGGGCCAAAGCACGCAGCGGTGGGGGAGAGGAGGACGAGAGAAGCTGCCGATACTGATTACAGTATATACTCGAAGACAAGTTGACCTCATGTACAAGTCGACTCCACTATTCAACCCACTTAGGTTTTGCCAGTTTGTGTCCCCAAGTTAATTAATGCGGTGAAATGGGTGTAAAATGTTTAGCTAGCACTAGGCTAGCTAGTACAAGTGTCCAGCTCCCCCCGCACAGCTCCGGTCTTCACTATGGGGAGGATCGCACATGACGTCGCCGACATCAGGCGCAAACCCGATCTTTCCCATAGAGAGACTGGAGCTGTGCAGGGAGGCAGCGCGATCGCTGTATCCAGGCTGGGTAGTGTATAAACAGAGGGATCGGGGGGGGGGGGGGGGGGGGGATCAGCAGCAATCAGGGGGAGCTGGACACTTGTACTAGCTTGCCTAGTGCTAGCTAAACATTTTACACCCATTTGATCGCATTCATTATGCATGGGGGACTCCTGGGGCCATAAGCGGTATGCCCAACACAGTGTCTGGCAGAACGCTAAGGAGGTTAAGCTGGAGTTTTTTTTACTGACTCAAGAATAAGTCTACCAAGCAAAGTTAATATCTGCTATTGGGGTTTGGGAGAGGTTAATGACTGCACTGCATACAGTATTGCAGCCGTTAACCCCTCATGTCCCTTAAAGAGGAACTGTAACGACAAAACGGCCCCTGGGGGGTACTCACCTCGGGTGGGGGAAGCCTCAGGATCCTTATGAGGCTTCCCACGCCGTCCTGCGTCCCTCGGGGGTCTCGCTGTAGCCCTCCGTACAGCCGTGACGCAATATTTACCTTCCTGGCTCCTGCGCAGGCGCTCTGATGCCTCTCGGCGCCGAAGTAGGCGGAAATACCCGATCGCCGTCGGGTCTGCTCTACTGCGCAGGCGCAAGTTTCCGGCGCCTGCGCAGTAGAGCGGACCCGACGGAGATCGGGTATTTCCGTCTATTTCCGTGCCGAAAGTCGCCACAGCGCCCCCGCTGGAGCCAGCAAAGGTAAATATTGAAGCTACAGTCGGCTCTGTCGCCGGCTGTTCAGAGGGCAGCAGCGAGACCCCCGTGGGACAGAGGACGGCGTGGGAAGCCTCATTAGGATCCGGAGGCTTCCCCCACCCGAGGTGAGTACCCCCCAGGGGAGGTTTTTGTTGTTACAGAGTCTCTTTAAGTGCAGCCAATACCTCCACCAAGCCCCCAAGTGCAGCAATTATTCACTTCCTTTTATGCAGCCCAGTATTTCCCCCTCCCTTTCCTTGGTAATTGTTGTGGCCAGGACTGTCATACCTGTGTTTGTTTGGCATTTCCCCTCCTCACAGTATCTCTTACCACTGGGTACATTGCTGCAAATAGGAATGTCACTATTAGTACGCACATTACTCAGTGCGCTCAGTGTTGCCTGTGACTCGTGTATAAGTCGCCCCCTATACTTTTATGTAGTGAATCAGACCTACATTTCTAGACTTATACTCAAGTATATACAGTATGTATTTCTTTGCGTCACAGGTCTGCTTTGAGAGCTGAATGTCTGAGCTGCGATGTTCTGCAGCAGAATGCGCTGTGTGCCGTGCTAAGCGCCCTTCTGTGCTCTATGTAATGAAAGGTGTAATATGATTAAACATGCTTTGGAAGGCACAAGCTAAGTGCTTCTATAAAGGCCTCTGAACTCTAAAGTGACCTTGAGAATCCATTTTCATTTACAGACAATATATTTACATCGGCATCTATTACGTCTGTTTCTGATACAATTTTATGTCATTTTTTTTTTTACCCACTAAAAGCACAAACGGTAACTAGCTGTACACATCAACCTAATTGTAAAACTGTCATGCTACAAACAGAACCATCGCAGTGTACCCCCCCCCCCCCCCCCCCATTGCCAACAGGAAGAGAGTCAAAAGTAGGCTCATTAACCGGAAGCTCATGATTTTTCTTTAACCTCCCTGGCGGTATGATTATTTCTGGATTTTATGTTAAGCAATATGTGCAGAGATAAAACGTTGCTATCCCGTGGCAGAACTATGTAATTGAAACCCTCCGAATCCCCAAGGCAAATCCAGGGCTCCTTCCTGGTAGAGGCAGAGCTTTGTGCAGTAGCCCCGCCTCTGCTCGCGTCAATCTCCACAGAACTCCGCCGTCTCCAGCCCCCTCAGTCTTCTTTCACTGAGAGGGGCGGGGGAGAGGCGGAGATCCGCAGAGATTGAAGCGACTGGAGGCGGAGCTACAGCAGTAAGCTCTGCCTCCCCGGGCAGCAAAATCCACAACCTGGAAAGTCGTGGAATTTTGCCCCGGGATTTGGGGGATTTAATGACATCGTTCTGCCACGGGAATGCTGCATTTTATCTCTGCACATATTGCTTAACATAAATGTCAAGTAAAAAGAGGATTTTTCTTAGACTTCAGACTCTCTTTAAGACCCTAAAACCGGGGGAAAAAAAATCATGCTGCTAGAGAGATCTGCAGCAGCCCCCGCCTTACTCACCTCTCTGGGATGCAGTGCTGCAGTTCTCCCTACGTCCTCCGGGTGACACTGTAACCCTGTAGTGAGATCATCATGACAACAGACAGCGATCTCACCAGGGGAATGCCCAGCCTCCAGGAACAGGAAGGAGATTGGCTGCTGGCGTCTGGATCCCCCGGGAGGAGAGCTAAAATGCCTGCTGCATGCTATGCTCTGCATTGACCTCCCGGCGGCCACCACGAGTCAGGCTCGGGGATACCGCTTCTGGCTGCTTTTTACCACACCAAGCCTGACTCGGGGATACCGCCAGGGAGGCTAAGGGCTCATTCACACTAGTAAATGCGTCTGAAATGCATTAAACTGCACGTAAACACACATGCATTTGTCAGTGCATCTCATTGCGCGTTTCCGTATATTTTCACGCGTTTTTTTGTTTTTACTACACTGTCAAACCACTCGTTTAATTTTACTTTATTAATTGTATTGGTTTTTACAGCACAATACAAAGATTAAAAAGAAAAAAAATGAATAATACTGTTTAATGTACAACTGCACCAACTTGTATTGCTTATTATTTGTCACTGATTTGACAACTACCACTAAAAAAATAAAATGCATGTGTTTAAGAAGTACATTTTTCCCAGATTAAAATGCACTATCAATTACTTTTCTACTATGTTCCTGTCAATTACAGTAGGCAGTGAAAGGCTCAGTGCACACCAAAACCTCTAGCAGATCTGCAAAACGCTGGAGAAATGAGCTTAAAAACCAAATTCTTGGTAAATAGAGGAGGTAGTGGTGGACTTACCTCCTCCAAGTAGACACACAACGACTGTAGTAAAAGACAGTCTATATATTTTATTTATTAACTCCAAATATGCAACGCGTTTCGCAGGTTTGATCCGGCTTCATCAGGCAATAACAACGGGACAACAGCATATGTGGTCAGTAGAAGAGCCAGGCACCTGACCACATAAGCTGTTGCTCCGTTGTTATTGCCTGATGAAGCGGGATCAAACCTGCGAAACGCGTTGCATATTTGGAGTTCATAAATAAATTATATTGACTGTCTTTACTACAGTGGTTGTGTGTCTACTTGGAGGAGGTAAGTCCACCACTTCCTCCTCTATTTACCAAGAATTAGGTTTTTAAGCTCATTTAGCTTCCTTTTATCCTTTTGGCACCTCTGTTCTCCTGCATAATATTGAGTCCACCCTGGTTGGAGGGTTGAACCCCCTTTTTCTCATCTACAGAGAGCGACTTCTTATTCCTGAGTGGGGTCAGGAAAATCTCCCCACCTGCCTTTACAGTGGTTGCCTAATGGTAACCCTGGTTTGTGAGTATTAATATTTACTCTATCTAGTAACCATTTACCAGTACATATTACACTATTGGGGCTCTTGGTGTTCCTTGTTTTTGCAAAACGCTAGAGGTTTTTGGAGCATGTTTTCTAAACATGCCTAGAGTTTTTGGGAGCATTTTTGTGTAGCAGATGTCATATATTGTTACAGTAAAGCTGTTACTGAACAGCTTCTGTAACAAAACCGAAGCGAACTGAAGCGTTTTTCAGAGCGGTTTCAACTTTTCCTATACTTTACATTGAGGCAGAAATCAAAAAAATGCTGCAGCCCCCGAGTTTGTGTTTGTGGAAAAAACGAACCGCTCTGGTGTACACCAGTCCATTCACTATCATTAGCCAAACGGTTTTCTATCCCCAAGCGTTTTTAAAAAAAATGCACATGAACCCCTCTGGTGTGCACCAGCCCAAACTCTGTCATGTTTTGGACTAGTCCATCTCTCCATGATGGATTCTGTTGACAGCAGTTACTCTCTCCAAATGCCAAAATTGTGTGCAACTGAGTAGGCAGCCGCCCGGCCAATATATTAGTATAGATCGTTTCAAGGGAGAACTATTGTAAAAAATAATGGAAATACCGGAGAACCCCCATGAGGAGATGGACTAGTCTAAAACATGTCAGATTTTTACAACCTGCTTTAAATGACAGGAACATAGGAGAAAAGTAATTTATAGCGCATTGTACTTATGGGAGAAATGTACTCCTTATAAATATGGGTTCACGGTTATTTTAAATTTTAAAAAATATTTGCGATACCATTCCTTTAACCTGCTGAGCGGTCTGGACGAGCTCAGCTCGTCCAACACCGCCAGAGGCTGCCGCTCAGGCCCTGCTGGGCCGATTTCCACCAAATAAAAAGCAGCACACGCAGCCGGCACTTTGCCAGCCGCGTGTGCTGCCTGATCGCCGCTGCAGCGCGGCGATCCGCCGCGTGCAGCGGCGAAAGAGGGTCCCCCCAGCCGCCCGAGCCCAGCGTAGCCGGAACAAACAGTTCCGGCCAGCGCTAAGGGCTGGATCGGAGGCGGCTGACGTCAGGACGTCGGCTGACGTCCATGACGTCACTCCGCTCGTCGCCATGGCGACGAGGGAAGCGAAACACGGAGGGCCGCTCATTGCGGCCTTCCGTGTTATTTCTTGCCGCCGGAGGCGATCGGAAGATCGCCTCCGGAGCGCCCTCTAGTGGGCTTTCATGCAGCCAACTTTCAGTTGGCTGCATGAAATAGTTTTTTTTTTATTTAAAAAAAACCCTACCGCAGCCACCCTGGCGATTTAATCAGAACGCCAGGGTGGTTAAATTACACACTAAAACAAAAAACTATCTGCAGTACCATAAATTGAAATGTAAGACAGTCCAGCTGGGGGTGCCATATTAACTTATTGCATGGGGAACCATGAACCCAGAGTCCTGTTCTAGTGGCCAACATTAGCAGGTACGGTACTTTTCATGGTGGGCATTTTTGGTAGTGCATATTAACCTTCTGTAAGGAGTATCTATTACTCTCACTGACAATGCATGTACCATGCGGGTGCTAATTAGTTTCCGTACATCTCTCAGTCATGTTATCAGCAGTACTGTGCATAGGAGGCTGGAAGTAAGGATAGGCACAGACCTGTACTCCAGGGAGAAGGCGGTCAGCTCCTTGTGGTCGTGCAGCCATTTAAACTCCAGCGGCCAGCTTCCCTCCGCCATGCAGGTGAGGACCAGGCGGTTGCCCTCCAGGTGGACCTGACTCCGCACCGGCTCAGTCTTGAAGTATGGAGGCACATCGTCTATAAGAGAAAGGTAGGACATATTTTCCCGTTAACCGCTCACGTAAAAAAACAAGTGAAATATTATCAGAATGATATCCCGCCCAACCAATCCTAGCGGCCTGGTGCAGACTCTGAAATTACATTCACATGATAGATTTTCATCACCCCAAACTGTTGGGGGTGGGGGGGTTAGTTACTGGGGAGATATGAGTACCTGCCACCCCCAAGAAGAGAAGAAAAAACTGAATTGGAGGAACAGGTTCTCCTTGAGGCCAGAAACCCACTAGCAGCCTTTTCTAAGCGCTGGTGGTTTGGAAACGCTCTTGCTAATGCAATGCTTGAGTTCCACATTGCTGGCAAAAAACTTTAGTCACTAAAAAAAGGGGCAGAGGTTTGCCTCCTGTACAACATGTAAATTGAGCTGATGGGATTGTCTTATTCCAAATTTTTTAGGCTAGAGGCCATATTACCGTTCTTTAGAGTGCTAGTGGGCGGAACTAGTGAAACTGAACACAATTTGTGCGGATTGCCGCTAGGTACACTGTGCCTGTGACATTTTGTCAAATAAAACTTTTCCATGGGACATGTACCCTGTGCAGATAGCACAGTGGCAGCTGCTATGCATATGGCTGTTACTATGCATATGGCGCTGCAGCCTGCGGGCCACATGGAATTTACAACTGTAGAGGGCTTTGGGTGACACCAGAAATGGCTCGTCAGGCCGCACTTGGCCCCCAAGCAGGACTTATGGCATAACTGCTATAGAGCCTTTCCATGCTTCTCACAGTCCCTGGGTTCCACCGCCGTGTGCCATTGTGTCCCCGAGTGCCTTCTAAGGTGGAAGTTTGGAGCTCGTGCAGAGTACGGAGCTCCTGCAGAGTACGGAGCTCCTGCAGAGTATGGAGCTCCTGCAGAGCAGTGTTCTCCCCGGGCTCTTTTAGGCGGGTGCTCCACCCGGCTAGTTTTGGTGACCACCCGGCTGTCATCGGCTCACCTCCTTCTATGCTGTAAGCAGAGTTGCTCACAGAAGCACCAGCCCTGCATTCTCATCTCACCCGGCTACTTTTTCTTGCCACCCAGCTACTATTTCATGCCACCCAGCTGTAAATAATTTCTGGGGAGAACACTGCAGAGTATGGAGCTCATGCAGAGTATGGAGCGGTCAGTCTTTGGAAGCACTCTGGGACGCAAGCCTTAAGAGGATTGCTAAAGGCATATTCAACCAGTTAGCCCAGCGATCTGCAAACCTGGCTCTCTAGGCTGTTAGGGAGCTACACGTCCCACAATGCATTTGCCTTTATGAATCATGACTGTGGCTGTCAGACTCAAGCAATGCATTGTGGGACTTGTAGTTCCTTAACAGCTGGAGGGCCAAGTTTGCAGATCACGGAGTTAGCCCAATATAGGGTGTCAGTGCCGGAACGAAGGAAGAGTGAGAGGTACAGGGAGGGTCTATGAGATCCAGAGACCTCCCTCTACATACCTAGGTGAGCATCAAACTTTTTTTAATTATTATTATTTTGCTTCAGTTCTACTTTCAAGATTTTTTTCTCTTTTCTTTTTCTTCTGCGTCTTAACAAAAGGAAAAGTGGACTGGAAAGCGGGCACTGCTCCCTATCTAAACATTTTGGGCCTGAATCATGTCCCTGCTATCCGGGCCCGAGCTCGCAGTCTGCGGCGCCCCTCAGAGGCGTAACAACGATGGCCCAGATTTTAACCAAGTTTACAAACCGAATAGAGGAAAGCAAAGGCCTCGCTCTGTCTCCACCAACACTCATGATTAATACATAAGCCGTGACATGTGAAGGAATTTCAGAGCAGGAGAAGGAATTTCAAACGCAGCGATGGGGAGAAGTGCGCACGGAAAATGTATTTCAGAAAAACTCGCAGCGCAAGGAACAAAAGGTCAGGATGTAGTGAAAGGAGATGAGAGGAAACCTGAGCCGGCGTATTACAGAGCAGTCACAACGCAGCACCGATCGACCCGATGTACAGACACGACGTGCCGCCAACGCTGGAGGATGACATTACCATAAACACGTAAACACAGCACTCCAGCCTAACGGCGGGGCCGGCTATACATTACAGGCCTGCGGTCGTAACCCCCACCCACCACCGCTATCCGGTGCCGTTGAGGCGTCTTTGCCGAGGGGAACGTTTTCACCAAGATTGCTTTTTAGAAACATGTTTGGAATTTCTATTTCAAGTCATTTAAGCATCTTTGTACTGTAAGGTATGTAAATTGCTATAAATGCATTCCGCAGAACCCGCTCACACCTTGTAGAAGCAAATGAATGGACCTGCCTGCGCTAACTGCGCTCTTATACTTGGCCTGATTTACTACGAGCGTCTCAAATCGAAGGGAAAGAGATTTCATTCAAACCATTTACTTGTGTGTTATGCAAATTCAGGCAGCTTGGAGCTGGACCAATCAGTGGCTGAGGCAGTGGCTGATGATTTGGATTGGTCTGATACCAAGCTGCAAAGATTTGATTTGAATAACATTAGACCATTGGTTGGAGGTTCTCTAGAGAGGAGGCTGCCCGGCGGTGGTGCTTGAGGCCACCATTCAGGGATCATTTGCGCATTGGTTGTGATATCTTCCCTTCGAGGCCCTAGATTCTCTGAAGCAATTAACTTCGTTATTGAGACCATACTGAAAAGCCTGGCTATTAAAATCGCAATAAACTGAGAAAGCGCAATCGTTGGCTGCTATTCACCCCGCTATGGGAACACCCAATATTGCCGCATTTTATACCATTCTGGACCTGATCATTTGGGCCAGGTATGACATAAAGATGCTTTGAGATATTGCCCCTGAGGGTAACACTACTCGCCTTCAACAAGTTTAAAGAACAACTATAGCAAAAAATGTGTAACGTTTAAAAAAACTATGAAATGTATTCAAGAGTAAAATGCATTATAAAGGCTTTTTGGTCCTTTTTATCCCCTTACACACTCCTAGGAATTCTGGTTCACCATGAGCTGGCTGTGCAATCTGTTCCTTTCTTCCTATGTCACCCTCCCTTACAGTAGGTAGTGAAAATGACAGGTTTTGGACTAGTCCTGAAAAGAGGCGCTCACACCTGCAACTGCTACAGACTTAGACACTGTTATTGAGCGGAGGAAGCGGGCCAGTACCTGTGAAACGCGTTGTCTTTTTGTGCATCATTACAATTATTTCTACCCATGTGGTTTGTCCATTTTTAGGGGTAAGATCTAGTTACTCCTATACTTTATGATCTAAGATAGGTTATTTTCTGGGTGCCTCCTACAAGTTTTCTCAGTTGTAGTCCAACAATTCGGGGTAGTATATGGTACACCACATGTCCAAATACCTGAGGAGAGCGACCGACCAGCAACTGCCAAGCGGATTTGGGATACCAAATGGGAGCGGTTACTTTCCCGTAAGCCCTGTCGGTGGTAGCAGGAGTGCAGCCCACCCTTGTGAGTATCACTTACTATCCTACTCATACCAATTTTACCTGCCGATCCTGCACCATCCGGCTCCTGGTCTCTCGCATTGCAGAGCCTTGCCGGTTGGAAACTCAACCACCAGGAATCATCCCATATAACCTGACTCTATGGACGCATTAGTGAGTGTTAAAGTGAACCTCCGGACTAAAAATCTACTCAGCAGAACTGAAAAGGCTTGGCATTTCTTTAACAGTTTCACAGCATCAGAACTTTGTTTTTCTTACCAAAGCATCATTTTTAGCTGCATTATTAGCTAAGCTCCAGCTATCAAAGAAAACTGCCCGGGTTTTTTTCCCTGTTGTCCCTGATGCTGTGCAAAGCATGATGGGATTTCCTATGTTATTCACATTGCCTAGCAACTGGGAAGGGTGATCAGCACACAGGACAGATGGAACTGTGTCATGCTCCCTGTCACCTCCTTTCAACCAAAAAGATGGCTGCCCTCATGAAATCACAAACATTTGCCTGTTCTTTTAAAACAGGGTGGGTAAGAGATTATATTACCTATCTATTTTAATTAACATAACTAATGTAACTTTATGAGAGTATGTTTGGCTGAAGTTCCTCTTTAAAGAGAACCAGAGATGAAGCACCCTCTTGTATTTTACCTTATAAATCAGTGGGAACATGACAGTAAACACCTAATCTGCCCTTTGTTTCATTGTTCTCTGTGTAATCTGACTGTTATCACGTCTGATAAGAATCCCCGACTGAGAAGTCAGGCTGCTCCGTCTAGCTTTGCTACAGAAAGATTATAGCTAAGTCTGTATTCTGTGGTGTTATTTCAAGCCCAAGCCTGCCCCCTTGTGGCTTTGCTATAATGACTCAGCAATAATCATTCCCAGCAAAGCCAGATTTAATTGCTCAGTCCGGGATTCTTATCACAGCTGATAACAGACACTTTTAGCAGTGAGGAGGAAACAGAGAGCATGGTAAGTGTTTTCTCTAATGTTCTTACTGATATACATGGTAAAATACACAAGGGTGCTTCCTCTCTGGTTCCCTTTAAGGCATGAAAAGAAAAACCCTGTCAGCCATCTATTCAGACCTGTTGACTAACTTTGGTTCTAATACTGACAAAACCGAGGCCCAATGGGAGTCAGACCTGGGTGGGTGAAATGGAGAATGAAGACTGGGAGGACATACTAAGTAGGGGGAGGTTTTTCCTGCTTGGCAGCACATCATTTTGTAGACTTGGCACAGGCACGTTTTTGTGATGGCATTTTATAGAACTGCAATTGTAAAAAAAAAGTGTGCATTTAAAAATGACACCGGAAAACATCTTGTATTTGCAATATATAATTCTCTAAGATTGAGGCGGTTTGCTGTCAGCAGTGGCTGTGTTTGCACCGCTAATAGCGTGCTGCCAACCTTCACCGCCCCCCCTCCTCTAGATCCACAGCGATTTGCTGGCTCACCTGTCTCCAGCAGTGACATGGTTAAAGGACAAATCAAGTGAGAGGTATATGGAGGCTGCCATATTTATTTCCTGTTAAACAATACCAGTTGCCTGGCAGCCCTGCTGATCTATTTGGCTGCAGTAGTGTCTGAATAACACCAGAAACAAGCAGGAAGCTAATCTTATCAGATCTGACAATGGCAGACACCCCTGATCTGCTGCATGCTTGTTCAGGGTCTATGGCTGATAGTATTAGAGGCAGAGGATCAGCAGGGCAGCCAGGCAACTGGTATTGCTTAAAAGGAAATAAATATGGCAGCCTCCATATACCTCTCTCTTCAGAAGGGAAATTAACCAGGAAGGATCAGTGTGGTTTGATTTATACTTCATATTTTGCTTATGGATTCTTTGTAGTATCCATGACTAGGGGAGTGGCAGAGGTATGTCTGGAGGTGTGGCAGGGGCATGGTTTTAGTGTCCCTTTTTCCTATCTCAAAAAAGTTGGGAGGTATGTCTTTTCTGACACGCGCACACTGCACACATTCCCTATCCAAAGACACACACACACACACACACACACACACACACACACACACACACACACACACACACACACATACACACATACACTGTACACACACACACTGTATATACACACACACACACACACACACACACACACACACTGTACACACACACTGTACACACACACACACTGTACACACACACATACACACACATACACACACACACACACACACACTGTACACACACATACACACACATATACACACACACACACACACACACACACTGTACACACACATACACACACACACACACACACACACACACACACTGTACACACACATACACACACACACTGTACACACACACACATACACACACACACACACTGTACACACACACACACACACACACACACACACTGTACACACACACACACACACACGTCCCCTTTCCACAGACACATGCAAGGTATGGCTTCCCTGTCCGTGGACAGGACCAATTTGGAGATACACATACACACACACACATACACACACACACACACTGTATATACACACACACACACACACACACACACACACACACACACACACACACACACACACACACACACACACACATACACACACATACACACACACACACACACTGTACACACACATACACACACATATACACACACACACGCACACACACTGTACACACACATACACACACACACAGAGCACACACACACACACACTGTACACACACACACACTGTACACACACACACTGTACACACACACACATACACACACACACACACACACTGTACACACACACACACACACACACACACACACACACGTCCCCTTTCCACAGACACATGCAAGGTATGGCTTCCCTGTCCGTGGACAGGACCAATTTGGAGATTAGCGCCTCTGTGGGAATAAAAATCTTACTCAGGGCTGAATTGTTCTCCAATATCCCATAATTTACACCTCATCAGGGGGACTCCCAGCTGGACATCTCCCTCGGTTTCTATCTTTACGCTCTCCTCTAGCTCCAGACCGGAGGGCGGCTCTCCACTTCGGATAATTCCTCGCCCATTCTTGCCCAGCGGGCTGTAATCCCTCTCAGCCTGTAACGCAGACACTTGCTCCGAGTGCCAGGCGCTCCGGGGGGCGGAGAGGGAGCTGTGTACAGCAATTATGCCGCATTTTACATCTCATCCTGCGGGACTTGCTTGCCGTTGGATTAACAGAAGACAGCGCCGCGTTGTAGGTAGTTTACCCCGACGGGACACGCTGAGGAGAGCCAGTGCTGTGCTAACATGTATAAACATGATGAAACATGCTACATCCCATACACAAAAGGAGGACCGTTCATGTCACGGCGAGGAAATTCACCAACAGATGCATGTGGTAAAAAGGTTTCTGTACCATGTTAGCCAAACAATATATGTAGGTAGAAAAAAAACAAAGTCTTATAAAAGTAATACCTTTTAATGGATAACTGGTAAAGTTAAATGATGCAAGCTTTCTGGGATCTAGTCCCCTTCTTCAGGCATATTTCTAGATGTTAGCTGTAGTAAACACTGATGCAGGGAAATAGCAAACATGAAGATGGCAGTTGTGCTGGTTGCTGTTTAGCAGTTAGATGTCAGGTGATCAGCAGGCTGGAGCCAGTGAGCTCATGCAAGCAAACATGAAATCCAGCAGGTTTCTGAAGATCATGAAGCCAAGTCAATCATGTTACATAAGGAGTCATAAATCCCTTTCCACAATTTTAAAAACTTTGTTAATGTCTTAAACATCTTCATAAATTTGTACTCAGAAATCTTTCTTGCTTGTTCATTTTTGAAGTTACCCTTAAGAACAAGTACTTTGAGATATTGCATGCTGTGTCCTGGTTCACAGAAGTGTTGGCCCACTGGTGTGTCCATTTTACCCACATTAATTTAAAAGTGGTGATGGTTCATTCTTGTGCGCAGTTTTTGACCTATTTCTCCTATATATTTATATATTCATGACTCCTTATGTAACATGATTGACTTGGCTTCACGATCTTCAGAAACCTGCTAGATTTCATGTTTGCTTGCACTAACTCACTGGCTCCAGCCTGCTGATCACCTGACACCTAACTGCTAAACAGCAACCAGCACAACTGCCATCTTGGTGTTTGCTATTTCCCTGCAGCAGTGTTTTACTACAGCTAACATCTAGAAATATGCCTGAAGAAGGGGACTAGATCCCAGAAAGCTTGCATTATTTAACTTTATCAGTTACCCATTAAAAGGTATTACTTTTACAAGACTTTGTTTTTTTTCTAGATACCAATAGATGCATAAACTTCAAAAACTGCTTCATGGGGAATACTGTGAAAAACCAAAATGAGTAGCAACCCTGAGCTAAGAACATTAGGGGTCGATAACCATGACTAACTCTACAGACTTTATGAGTGCCGCTCACTCAACTTATGTACTCACACTGTAATACCATTTAAAAAAGGAACAGTAACCAAGCATTGAACTTTATACCAATCAGTAGCGGATATCCCCTTTCCAATTAGATATCTTTATCTTTTCTCAAAAAAATTGTTTGTATAGCTGATATTGTTGTGAAACCCCTCCCATAGTGTGATGTCATGACCAAGGTCCTGACAGTTTCCTGTCTGTGAGCCTTGTTGCAGTGTGGAAAATAACAGTTGTTTTTAACTGCCAAGCAGGCAGTATCTCCCTCTGTGCATATGCATATCGTTTTTTTTTTTTTACAACCTTTTAGCCTATCGCATTGTTAGGGGGTGTGGTTAGTTTGTGCTGTCTGGATTTTTTCATGTCCGCCAGTATTAAAGATGGTGACGTGCAGACTGATTGTGGATCAAACATGAATAAATTACATGGCGAATATCATGTCTTGATCAGCCAATGAATCAGCAGGCACTGTGATCGATAGGTTTAAATGTCTTTCTCTTCCTGCAAATTTGCAAAGTCAGCGGACGGATTCTACATTCATAGACGGTAGTTTTGCTTCACTGTATAGCCCTTCAGTTAGTCAACTGATACATGAATATTGACCTTATGTGTCAATGAATCCCTGGCTTCCTGTTATTCAGACCTCAGGTGGTCTTGACAAACTGCTGCTAAGACTGCGATATTATGCACTGCTGGTTGACGGACACATTTAGCCTCACCCAAAGAGACATCCCAGGGCTGCTGGTAAAAAAAAACTAAAAAAAGATCAGCGTTTTTCAAATACAGTGGGAAATCCTTTCTATACATATTGTTCATGAAATACAGGAGCTGTAAACTAGTGACCGTAACAAGATTGAATCGGACCAGCGAGTGAGCACAACCATGATATGGCATAGTGTGTAGGCCCAGACCTCACATAGGTAAGGCTCGGCCCACACTGGTCCAGTGGCAGATCAGATCTGTTTCAAACGGATCAGTTTTTCTAAAAAGTGGGGACAACAGAATTTCAGCAGTAACGAGTTTAGCAGGCGCTAAACTCGTTACTGCTGAAATTCTGCTGCCTCCACTTTTTTGCCTGATGAAGCGGGCTTGGCCTGTGAAACGCGTTGCATTTTTGGGGTACTGTATAATAAATGTATTTATTATTTTTGAGACAGTATTTCATGTCTGCTTTCTGGAGGCAAGCCCACCACTTCCTCCAAAGAATTTTAAAAATTGTATCTGATTTTATCCTGCTGGCGCCTCCTAGTTCCATGAACTATTGAACTTTCCATTTAGTTTTTCAAAACGGCCCGCCAATCCATTTTTTCTCTTTTATTTAAGTGTGTAAAGACGGATGCTATTTTAGACATTGGTATCTGTAGCTCCGGTTTTGATCTGGGCCAAAAAGCGAAGCCACTGAGACATTTTTTAAACAATTGTGAAGCAACCTGTAATTTTAAAATCTATGACGGACAATAGCACAAAACAAGGGGAAACATCCATAACAAACTGGATGAACATAATGGTGCTGGATAGTGTACTGGTTAAGGGCACCATCTTGGCTGTTCCGGTTCAGTAAGTCGGTACTTGTTAAGTATGGCGTCATTGGGCAAGACTCCCTAACACCGCAGTGTGGCCAGTTGAGCACGTCCTTAGTTGCTGCAGCTCTCAAGTGCATTGAGTCCGGCAGGAAAAAAAGCTCTATAGAAATGTTAGAAATATCATCAAAATGTACCTTAAGGGTCCTTTTACACTTAATCAGTTGGTGTGCGTTAGTACGCGTTGGTGTGCATTAGTACGCGTTTTTTCCATAGCAGTGCATTGTGAAAAAGATTTCAGTTAAAACGCGTTAAGTGTGAAAGGTGCCATAGGAAAACATGGGACTTAATTTGAAAATCAGTTTTCTTTCCGTTTTAACTGAGATATACTGATTAAGTGTAAAAGGGCCCTAAGGGGGAAAAAAAAAAAAACAGTGTCCGTAGGATAGAGGCGATCCGGGAATGGGAGCCACTTTTCGCTGCACGCAGGTGCACTACTGGCTTTCTACTCAAGCTCTGGCAGATATAGCCAGGTCCACTCCAGCACAGACCCGATCGGGCTCAGCCAATTCCATCGGAGCCTGAGAGGAAAGCCGCTAGTGCACCTGTGCGTAGCAGCGAATGATGAGGTTATTGTTGAAATTTGTTTGTTCCCGAACTGGCCTAGGAGGACAGGCAAAGCCTCTGGATCCTAATTAGACTTTACCTCCCCAGGTAAGTATCTTTTTTATTTAAACAGGCTTTTTAAAAAAACAAAAACAAACAAAAAAAGAAAAAACTTGTGCACATTATACATCACAAGCGCTGGCAAATTTAGGGGTGATTTCGAAAGCCATTTCAGCTCAGAAAAGCGCAAAAGAGCAATTGATTTTTCACTTCCCAACGTCAACCAGGAAGTAAACTTTTTAACCCGGAAATGAATACAATGTATTTATTCATCAAAGCGCTGGGGAAATCGCTATGCTAAGAGCTTTTTCAAGCGCTTTGCGATTTCCCTATATCTGCTACTGAGCCAAAGTGCTCAGAAAATGGTACAGGCAGCGCGATTGAGAATTTTCACAGATCGCAACGCTAAAATGTTAACATTGTCATAGGAAATTATTACACAAGCGCTTCCAGAGCGATTTGCAAAATCGCCAGCTCTTAAAAGAAAATAAATCAGCAAATGTTGATAGTGTAAACAAGCCGTTAAAAACGGTTTCACACAGCGAATGATCTGCCAAAGCACTTGTGCGATGTCTTCCTATGGAAGCTTTCACACTGCAGTGTTCACAAAAGCGCGGCATGCAGCATTCCGGGAGCGATCGCGGTGCGATTCGGCAATCACCCCCGATGTAAAACAGCCCTTAGATAAGTTTTAAATCTTTAAACACACCTTGTGATTTAATCCTGCATTTTGCTACCTCTGGAAGGGGCAGGAGGGGGCAGGATCAAACGCTCACAAAGTTTCCAGAGACGCCAACTCCCCACTCCGTATCCTGGCGTTTCCGAGATCACACCGATTATGACATCACTTCTGGTGAATTATAGATGGAACAAGCTGAAATAATGATACCCGCTCCTCTGTACTGCCGTCAACTATTTTTAAATACAAGCTCTAAGCGTAAGCTCCTGGGACCAGGCTTCCCTCTCGCGCTGACAAGTCTCATTATCTCAGCCCGGCCCATAAAACGATCAGAGCAGCCATTAAGAAAATCTACTTGGGTTGTAAGAGGAACCCTTTGTGCGGCCGGCCTGCCAGGGTGCGTGATTCATCCTCCGCCGCCGCCATGTATATTTGATGAGCACGGCTGGCCCTGCAGCGCCGCTCAGCCGAACAAACTCCAAATTGTCAACTTAAACATTTTAAATGTTTGATGTGCGCACCGTGCGCCGGGGGAAACCAATCACCCACGGCTTATACATTTCCCAGCCCACCAGGAATTATTAATCAGAGGCGAGATATTTCACCGGAGACGGGGAGCCCAACAGTTCTCTGGAAATTCCAGTTATTGTACGTGTTTTCAATAGAATCGCAGAAGGTTGGGTAACCCTTTCCTGTCCAGGGATGAGGAGGACGCTGGTTTAAATGCCTATGGATTTATGCCTGAGGAAAAACTAGTGTACGAAAACCCATAGGCAAGAAACAGAAAATTCATATTGCGCTTTTCTCCTGGAGGACTCAAAGCGCCAAAGCTTCAGCCACTAGGGGGAGCTCTATACGCAGTAGCAGAGTTAAAGTGCAACTGTCTGCCACAAAATCAATTCTTTATTTGTATCTGGTAAACAAGTAATAAGGATGCTAAACGGGCAATCCAAAACCCACTATTACTTTTCTTGTTGATAAATGATCATTCCCCAGTTTACCTGACTCTTATTTGGTACACACAAAATTTGGTACACAAAAAGGAAGTTTCAGGGCATGCTGGGTTGTCCTTCTTTGCTGCTCTACTTCCCCTCAGACTTAACTAATGCAGCCTGATTGGCTGAAGCCTCTTTCCCTCCTGTTTTCCCCTCCCACACCTCTGTTCCTCTCTGATTGGCCAATATTTCTCATGCTGAGACAATGCACTTTCTATAGGGAGGGGCGGGAAAATCAGGCAGAGGAGACTAAGGGCGGATATTACATCACGACTGGCTTCAAAATAGCCACAGTAAGTATGGAAACGGTCTAGAATAGGATTCTCTACTTTTCCTTTATAAAATCACTAAAATCAAAACGTGGACAGTGAAATACATGTGTTATGTAAGGAGAGAAAGTATTTATCTACTTATATGTGTTGGTTTTTTTCTGAGATAGTATGGCTGACAGCTCCTCTTTAAAGGGACACTTAAGTCAAACAAAAAAAATAAAATGAGTTTTACTCACCTGGGGCTTCCAATAGCCCCCTGCAGCTGTCCGGTGCTCTCGCCGTCTCCCTCCGATCCTCCTGGCCCCGCCGGCAGCCACTTCCTGTTTCGGTGACAGGAGCTGACAGGCTGGGGACGCGAGTGATTCTTCGCGTTCCTGGCCACAATAGCGCCATCTATGCTGCTATAGCATATATCATATAGCAGCATAGAGGGTGTTAATGTGTCTGGGAACGCGAAGAATCACTCGCGTCCCCAGCCTGTCAGCTCCTGTCACCGAAACAGGAAGTGGCTGCCGGCGGGGCCAGGAGGATCGGAGGGAGATGGCGAGGGCACCGGACAGCTGCAGGGGGCTATTGGAAGCCCCAGATTGAGTAAAACTCTTTTTTTTTGTTTGACTTAAGTGTCCATTTAAGGCCCATTCACAATGGAGCGATTTGTGGGCGTTTATCGCCGATCACTAGCCCTTTCAAAAATAACTAGTGTAATTAAAAGTACTGTATATGGCAGTTATTTTACTGCCACAATTGCCAGTGATTCGCAGTAAAAACAAAATTGGTGTATGAAGCGCTTTTTCACAATTCTAAATCGATCACGGTTGTAACATTAAAAAACGAGAATCCTGATCGCTGAAAAAAAAAAAAAAAATCACAAAACTATCCAATAAAAAAAAAATGCGTTAACTGCGAAAAAAATCCCTGCCGCAAAATGGTAGAGCTTTTGCTAGCGTTTAGCAATCCCCAGTGTGAACGGGGCCTTCAGGAGTCTTGCCTGAGGTCTCCTCACTAAATAGGTGCTTGTTTACTGAACATACTTACCTAAGAAGGGGAAAGTCTCTAAATCCTACACCGGCCTCTGGTCCCCCACTCAAAAGACAGAAGGAAAGACCAAGAGAACAAAATAGTGTAGCAAGTCAAGCAGTATGATGGATGACAACACCACAACCTCGGTACACAACAAGTAAGGCTTGTCAAACTGGCAAACACTGCATGGGCTGGTGGGGAACACTGAATGGGCTGGTGGGGAACACTGAATGGGCTGGTGGGGAACACTGAATGGGCTGGTGGGGAACACTGAATGGGCTGGTGGCTGGTGGGGAACACTGAATGGGCTGGTGGGGAACACTGAATGGGCTGGTGGGGAACACTGCATGGGCTGGTGGGGAACACTGAATGGGCTGGTGGCTGGTGGGGAACACTGAATGGGCTGGTGGGGAACACTGAATGGGCTGGTGGGGAACACTGCATGGGCTGGTGGGGAACACTGCATGGGCTGGTGGGGAACACTGCATGGGCTGGTGGGGAACACTGCATGGGCTGGTGGGGAACACTGCATGGGCTGGTGGGGAACACTGAATGGGCTGGTGGGGAACACTGAATGGGCTGGTGGGGAACACTGAATGGGCTGGTGGGGAACACTGCATGGGCTGGTGGGGAACACTGAATGGGCTGGTGGGGAACACTGAATGGGCTGGTGGGGAACACTGAATGGGCTGGTGGGGAACACTGAATGGGCTGGTGGGGAACACTGAATGGGCTGGTGGGGAACACTGAATGGGCTGGTGGGGAACACTGAATGGGCTGGTGGCTGGTGGGGAACACTGAATGGGCTGGTGGGGAACACTGAATGGGCTGGTGGGGAACACTGAATGGGCTGGTGGGGAACACTGAATGGGCTGGTGGGGAACACTGAATGGGCTGGTGGGGAACACTGAATGGGCTGGTGGCTGGTGGGGAACACCGAATGGGCTGGTGGGGAACACCGAATGGGCTGGTGGGGAACACTGAATGGGCTGGTGGGGAACACTGAATGGGCTGGTGGGGAACACTGAATGGGCTGGTGGGGAACACTGAATGGGCTGGTGGCTGGTGGGGAACACCGAATGGGCTGGTGGGGAACACCGAATGGGCTGGTGGGGAACACCGAATGGGCTGGTGGGGAACACCGAATGGGCTGGTGGGGAACACCGAATGGGCTGGTGGGGAACACCGAATGGGCTGGTGGCTGGTGGGGAACACTGAATGGGCTGGTGGGGAACACTGAATGGGCTGGTGGGGAACACTGAATGGGCTGGTGGGGAACACTGAATGGGCTGGTGGGGAACACCGAATGGGCTGGTGGCTGGTGGGGAACACTGAATGGGCTGGTGGGGAACACTGAATGGGCTGGTGGGGAACACAGAATGGGCTGGTGGGGAACACAGAATGGGCTGGTGGGGAACACTGAATGGGCTGGTGGGGAACACTAACCCATCCCCTCACACAGGTCAGGGAGGAATCAGATTGTGTTGCACTTAAGGCTGTCTGTTAATGTCTCCACTAATGGTAAGCAAGTTAATATAACCAGGTAAGGATAAGCCAAAAAATATAAAATAATTAAAAACAATGTAAAATGGAGGAAAGACTGCACCTGCCTCCAAAGAACCAGAAAAGTTGTATATGTATATATATATATATATATATATATATATATACACACATATACATATATATATACACACACACACACGATATATATAGAATGTCCCACAATATGTTTCAGGGGAGAGGAAGGCAGAGGCAAATGAGCAAAGATGAAGGGAGGGGAGAAGGGGGGCAGAGAGGAAGGGAGGGGTAAGGGAGGGGAGATAGAGGTATGGAGGATAGGAGGGAGATAAAGGTGGGGCGGGAGAAGTGAGATAGAGGTAGGGAGGGGAGGAGGAAGATAGAGGAAGGGAGGTAGGGAGGGGAGAAGGGGCAGAGAGGAGAAGTGAGATTTTATACTAAATACTCCCCCATTTATACTAAATACTCCCCCATTTATGCTAAATACTCCCCCATGTATACTAAATACTCCCCCATTTATGCTAAATACTCCCCCATTTATACTAAATCCTCCCCATTTATGCTAAATACTCCCCCATTTATGCTAAATACTCCCCCATTAATACTAAATACTCCCCCATTTATGCTAAATACTCCCCCATTTATACTAAATCCTCCCCATTTATGCTAAATACTCCCCCATTTATGCTAAATACTCACCCCATTTATACTAAATACTCCCCCATTTATACTAAATACTCCCCCATTTATGCTAAATACTCCCCCATTAATACTAAATACTCCCCCATTTATGCTAAATACTCCCCCATTTATACTAAATTCTCCCCATTTATGCTAAATACTCCCCCATTTATGCTAAATACTCCCCCATTTATACTAAATACTCCCCCATTAATACTAAATACTCCCCCATTAATACTAAATACTCCCCCATTAATACTAAATACTCCCCCATTAATACTAAATACTCCCCCATTTATACTAAATTCTCCCCATTTATGCTAAATACGCCCCCATTTATGCTAAATACTCCCCCATTAATACTAAATACTCCCCCATTAATACTAAATACTCCCCCATTTATGCTAAATACTCCCCCATTTATGCTAAATACTCCCCCATTTATGCTAAATACTCCCCCATTTATACTAAATACTCCCCCATTTATACTAAATACTCCCCCATTTATACTAAATACTCCCCCATTTATGCTAAATACTCTCCCATTTATACTAAATACTCCCCCATTTATGCTAAATACTCCCCCATTTATACTAAATACTCCCCCATTTATACTAAATACTCCCCCATTTATACTAAATACTCCCCCATTTATGCTAAATACTCCCCCATTTATACTAAATACTCCCCCATTTATACTAAATACTCCCCCATTTATACTAAATCCTCCCCCATTTATACTAAATACTCCCCCATTTATGCTAAATACTCCCCCATTTATACTAAATACTCCCCCATTTATACTAAATCCTCTAGTATTCTATTCCTTTCTTCCTTATCCTAATTCCTTTTTCTTACTATTTTTTCTTTATGTAAAATATTGTAATATCTTTTGACCTGTTCATGGGGTTCTCCTTCCCCTTAAATATTTTGATCATATTGTATTTTTTTGGTCATCCTTTCATGACAGTTTGTTAGTTATATTTACCTGTTTTATCTTTTTATGAATATCCTCACATGTGAGAATTAATGTTCAATTTTATTGTTACAAGTTACATAGTTACATACATTACATTTTCAATAAACACTCTTGAAAAACCATTTATACTTAATACTCCCCCATTTATACTGAGGGAGGGGAGGAGGAAGGGAGGGAACATAGAGGTAGGGAAGGGAGGAGGGAGATAATGGTAGGGCGGGGAGAAGGGGCAGAGAGGAGAAGGGAGGGAGGGGAGGAGGGGCAGAGAGGAGAAGGGAGGGAGGGGAGGAGGAAGGGAGGGAACATAGAGGTAGGGAGGGGAGGAGGGAGATAAAGGTAGGGCGGGGAGAAGGGGCAGAGAGGAGAAGGGAGGGAGGGGAGGAGGGGCAGAGAGGAGAAGGGAGGGAGGGGAGGAGGAAGGGAGGGAACATAGAGGTAGGGAAGGGAGGAGGGAGATAATGGTAGGGCGGGGAGAAGGGGCAGAGAGGAGAAGGGAGGGAGGGGAGGAGGGGCAGAGAGGAGAAGGGAGGGAGGGGAGGAGGAAGGGAGGGAACATAGAGGTAGGGAAGGGAGGAGGGAGATAATGGTAGGGCGGGGAGAAGGGGCAGAGAGGAGAAGGGAGGGAGGGGAGGAGGGGCAGAGAGGAGAAGGGAGGGAGGGGAGGAGGAAGGGAGGGAACATAGAGGTAGGGAGGGGAGGAGGGAGATAAAGGTAGGGCGGGGAGAAGGGGCAGAGAGGAGAAGGGAGGGAGGGGAGGAGGGGCAGAGAGGAGAAGGGAGGGAGGGGAGGAGGAAGGGAGGGAACATAGAGGTAGGGAGGGGAGGAGGGAGATAATGGTAGGGCGGGGAGAAGGGGCAGAGAGGAGAAGGGAGGGAGGGGAGGAGGGGCAGAGAGGAGAAGGGAGGGAGGGGAGGAGGAAGGGAGGGAACATAGAGGTAGGGAGGGGAGGAGGGAGATAATGGTAGGGCGGGGAGAAGAGGCAGAGAGGAGAAGGGCGATAGAGGGAGGGAGTGAAGGGAGGAGGGGCAGAGAAGAAGGAGAAGGGAGATAGAGGTAGGGAGGTAGGTAGTGGAGAAGGAGAGCAGAGAGGAGAAGGGGCAGAGAGGAGAAGGGAGGGAGGGGAGGAGGAAGGTAGGGAACATAGAGGTAGGGAGGGGAGGAGGGGCAGAGAGGAGAAGGGAGGGAGGGGAGGAGGAAGGGAGGGAACATAGAGGTAGGGAGGGGAGGAGGGAGATAATGGTAGGGCGGGGAGAAGAGGCAGAGAGGAGAAGGGCGATAGAGGGAGGGAGTGAAGGGAGGAGGGGCAGAGAAGAAGGAGAAGGGAGATAGAGGTAGGGAGGTAGGTAGTGGAGAAGGAGAGCAGAGAGGAGAAGGGGCAGAGAGGAGAAGGGAGGGAGGGGAGGAGGAAGGTAGGGAACATAGAGGTAGGGAGGGGAGGAGGGGCAGAGAGGAGAAGGGAGGGAGGGGAGGAGGAAGGGAGGGAACATAGAGGTAGGGAGGGGAGGAGGGGCAGAGAGGAGAAGGGAGGGAGGGGAGGAGGAAGGGAGGGAACATAGAGGTAGGGAGGGGAGGAGGGAGATAATGGTAGGGCGGGGAGAAGAGGCAGAGAGGAGAAGGGCGATAGAGGGAGGGAGTGAAGGGAGGAGGGGCAGAGAAGAAGGAGAAGGGAGATAGAGGTAGGGAGGTAGGTAGTGGAGAAGGAGAGCAGAGAGGAGAAGGGGCAGAGAGGAGAAGGGAGGGAGGGGAGGAGGAAGGTAGGGAACATAGAGGTAGGGAGGGGAGGAGGGGCAGAGAGGAGAAGGGAGGGAGGGGAGGAGGAAGGGAGGGAACATAGAGGTAGGGAGGGGAGGAGGGGCAGAGAGGAAGGGAGAGGAGAATGAGCAGAAAGGAGTGGAAAATAGAGAGTGAGAAAAAGTAGATGTAAAAAATAAATAAATAAGAAAGAAAGCAGAATATGGGAAGCAGAGAGTATAAATTACATGAAAAAGTACATAAGAAGAATGAGGCATAAATATGAGAGGGTATAAAACTATATAAAACCACAAGTGTAAGATAAGAGAACCCGCCAGAGAGACATGAACGCTGGATCTTCAGTGACTGAGACATGCAGTGAAATACAGCAATACATCAGAGAGCTCTGACTGCCCCATTTCCCGGTCATGTCTGCTGATGGCAGCGTGGAGAAGAAGGCAGAGAAGTGCCAGGTACAGCTACACATGTGTCTGACGTGTGTGATCACGTCGGGTGGCGTAGCCCCAATTCACCCCACCCCCACCCCAGCCGCCATCACAGCTGCACCAGAACTGCACTGCAGGCCAGGAAAGGATTGAATTAATCCTCGCTCAGATCTCGTTTAGATAGCTAGCTCTGCAGGGCAGATGCGCGGGCTTATCTGATGTAGGGCAGGCTGCTCTCATCATTTTATTAAGCCACGGCCGTGTTTGGAACTTATTTGGGGCCTCATCAATAAACATGTCTGTATTCTGCCTGCGGAACGTGCAGTGCGAGTGGTCAGTGACATTAATATAATATCAGTGGGGTGCGGAGAGAATTACCATAATCCAAGTAATGATTTCATGAGTAGCAGGAGGTGGCGGGACACAAAACCCAGCTAAATAACTGCGCAGAAAGAGAGCTGCCTCAGGAGCATCCCATAACCGCTCATTGCAATAAAGAAGCATTTCTAATACATACTTAAAGAGAACCAGAGACAAAACACCCTCATGTATTTTACTATATATATATATATATATATATATATATATATATATATATATATATATATATATATATATATATATATATATATATATATATATATATATATATATATATATATATATATATATATATCAGTGGGAACATGACAGTAAACACCTACTCTGCTCTTTGTTTCATTCTTCACTGCTCAGTCTTCTGGTTATCAGCCCTGAAAAGAATCCCCGACTGAGCATTCAGGGTCCGCTCTACTACGCAGGTGCAGGAGACGTGCAGGACACTTGTGCCTGCGCAGTAGAGCGGGCCGACAGCGATCTCCGTGCACTGGAGCCAAGGAGGTACATATTTACATCGCCGCCGCTCCGGGAGGATTTTCGCCGCCGAGGGACCGAGGAGGATGGGGGAAGCCTCAATAGGATCCGGAGGCTTCCCCCACCCGAGGCGAATACCCCCCAGGGGAACTTTTATTTAGTTATAGGTATTCTTTAAGCAATACCAGCCCGGCAGCCCTGCTGATCCATTTGGCTGCACTAGTGTCTGAAGTATCTATTGATTCAATTTTTGCATGTTTAATGAATCGCCAAGGATTGTCAATACGGAGTGAAAAAAGAAACCTTTTTATTATTATTTTCCGGCGAGGCTGTGGAACTGGAACAAAGAAACAGAATGGTACCACAGCACAATCCACCTAATCGAAATAAACAGCGTAACGCTTCAGCATGCGACCACAGAACGCAATTACGTTAATCCTCTCGGCTCGCAGGTGCTGCTACGCCGAAACAACTGTAGTTTGATGGAGGCCAATTGCCCTGCAATCTCGCTCACAGGCTTTCCAACTGCGCTAGGCCGGAGCAGCCGACCCCGACCTCTGTGGAGGAAAAAAAAGCGCATTCTGCCTCCGCTAACAACAGCCTGATCTGCTATATGTGTGGCTCTAAGGAGCAAGCAGATGTACGAGGCAAACTCACATGTAGTGCAGCTAATCCGGGCGGGTTGTGTGCTGTAAGTCCTAATCTTGTGGCGGTCGGGGGGGAAGCAAGGAAGAAATAATAAAAAAAGACTCTTATGGATCAGGCAGGGAGTCAGTGAGAAAAGAGATGGCGGCGGTTTGGCGAGCGGAGGCGATCCCAGAGGGAGGGGAGCGCAGAATAGCTAAGGCGAGTTCGGCGCTTGTGAGAGGACTTCATACCTGTAAGCTGCTGGCGAGGAACTCAGAAGTGGGTTTATTTTTTAACTAACCACAGAGGTGCGAGGCCGGCGCTCAGAAGTGAGATGAAATATTAAAAACAAACAGGGAAGCAAACCAAAAATTCAAGACTTATCTTTCAGCGCCGAATAAAACCAACAAACGTACGGAAGGTGAATCTCAGAGGAGCTTCGGGCTTTCAGGAAAACTACTCTCCGAGTTTCTGAGCCTCTGATCCGGTTCACATAACAACTTTTACAAAATCAAACTTGTAAATACCTTGAAAAGTTTTTGTTTTTTCCCTTTTCAAATAGGACTGTACCATTCTAGAATCTAGCTGGTAACAATCATTGTGGGCCATGTAGTAAATCAAATCCATGTGAAGAAGGGGAGCGCGCACAACGGCTAGGCTTAGGACTCGTTGACATGGTCAAACGCAGATGGGCGTGTCATCAGAACGCAGCGGGCACGATCGCACGCCATCTGTGCCGCTGCGCTTTGCTGAAAAATGCATCCAGCAGTGTGATTGTTCTGCTGCGCAGTGCATGCAGTCCGTACATCAGACACTGAGGTTATTGCTGATCGCACCCCATACACGTTGCCGACATGCACAGCATCGGTATAGTGTGAAGGAGGCCTTACAATGGGGCATTCCATTGCGTAGCCTGCAAAAGCAAGGTTTGCAACACAATGGAGGGGAAAGGGGCATCATGGGGTATAGGTGTGCATTGCAACCCATACAGGCAGGGCCAAGTGCTTCCATAGGGGCCACCTGGACCCCAAGCGCTCCTGGGCCCCCCAACTATATACTGGTCCCCAGGGATCCTGCGCAGTTTCCAGCAGGGTTATTACATAAGAACGCATGTCGGGGTGCAGAGGAGAGATGCCCCTGTGAGTATGACGATGGGAATGCATGGGGCAACAGAGGAGCAAGGTGGCCAAGGCAGGTGAGTCACTATGCTGCTGAGAACTATGCAGATACCCTGGGGACCGCTATATAGATGAGGGAGACCAGGAGTGACCAGCAGCTAGGGGGATATTAGCCGGAGCTGGGAAAAAAGGGCGCAGGCAGCTAGTGGACAAAAAGGGCGCCGCCATTCACTCCCATAATAAATAACGTTTAATGGGCGCCGAGCAGGAAAAAAGGGCGCCGGAGCTAAATAAAGTTTACAAACGGCGCCCGGAGCTGTTTAATGATTTATAACTGAACTTGTGGTGATTTACGTTTATAAAATGCACCCGTGCCGAATAACGTTTATGAAAATACTAAACATATTTATCTTATTTAAATAATTAAAACATTATTTAAAGTTTTATCCCTTACTGTTTTTAAAACATTATTCACAAAATAAAGCGATCAGTACGTAATGTAAATTGGAATATATTTTTTGGAGTCACAATTTGTAAAACATTATTATCCACATAATAAAAAACATTATTATTCACAAAATAAAGCGATCAGTACGTAACGTAAATTGCAAAATATTTTTTGCATCCATAATTAGTAAAACATTATTATCCACATAATAAAGGGGGGTCTTAGGTTTAGGCACCAACAGGGGGGTCTTAGATTTAGGCACTAACAGGGGGGTCTTAATTTTAGGCACCAACAGGGGGGTCTTAGGTTTAGGCACCAACAGGGGGGTCTTAGGTTTAGGCACCACCAGGGGGGTCTTAGGTTTAGGCACCAACAGGGGGGTCTTAGGTTTAAGCACCAACAGGGGGGTCTAGGGGTAGGTACAGGGAGGGTTACTTAGGCACCAACAGGGGGGGTCTTAGGTTTAGGCACCAACAGGGGGGTCTTAGGTTTAGGCACCAACAGGGGGGTCTTAGGTTTAGGCACCAACAGGGGGGTCTAGGGGTTAGGGGTAGGTACAGGGAGGGTTACTTAGGCACCAACAGGGGGGTGGGTTAGGGATAGGTACAGGGAGGGTTCTGTGTAAGAGTAGGCTTAGGTATAGTTTTAGTAAAATTTTAGTAATAATTACTAATGTTTTACAACACTTATTACGAACATAGTTATATTTATATCATCGTTATAAAGAATATTTTCAGATTTTATTATAAGAACAAACCATAAATGAAGGTTATTCACAATAATATACAATTATAACAATTAAACATATATTATTGCTTTTTTAATAAACGTAATTATAAGTTTAACTTTACAAATAGGGAAGATTAACGTTTTCACAATTTCCGATTTTATAAACATTATTTAATGATTTATAATTTTGTTAAACTTTATTTGTAAACGAAATATAGCACACTATTTTTATAAACCCTATTAATGATTAATTATTATTTAGAGTTTACACCCCGCGCCCTTTTTGTACGTACGCATATTAGCCCCCTACCCTAATGCTGCTTATACCCTGGGGAGCCATTGTCACTGGGGCCAGTCCTGTATGCAGTGCATGAAAAGTAGGCTTCACTGCACCTGCAAACGCCCACGTTGTCCGGCAATGCACAGTAGTGTTGTCCGGATCATGAACGATTTGGATCTATTTTGTGAGTCGAATCATCCGAATCATCAAAATGAGTGATTCGGATCGCAAAAGGGATGGGGCCAGGAGCGACACGCCCCCTCTCAGCGGGCAGCGGGGTCCTGGAAGCAGGGATCGCTCTGTTGGATGGGAGCCAGGCTTGCACAGCCACAGGTAGATGAGAGAGAGGGGACATGGGTGCCACTGCCAGATATGTGTAGAGCACACATACTGGCTATAACGTGCTGCCCATTATAGGCTGTCTGTTCCGTAGTTGTGCTCAGTGATCACATTGGAAGCTTTTGGCTCAGCACAGCTCAGTAACTTTGCAGGGACTGTGATTGCAGCGCAATATGATCAGCTGCACTTTACTTCTTGGAATGCTTTCTTTCACTGTGCGACGTTTGCATTCATAGTACACAGATGAGCATATAGGTGAAATACATGTAAAGCATATGATTGCAGCATGTGGGTATTGTGTGCAAACAAACATTTCTGCTCTCTGCTCGTCCCTCCTCCCTTCTCTGTCCACTCCCGTCCCTCTGTCCATCTTCTCCCTATCTCTGTGTGTCCACCCCCCTCCCCTTCTCCTGTCCTGCTAGTCATTTTACCCCCGAATGCTTCAGTAGTAAAATGATCCGAGATTCGGATCAAAGATCCGGATCTTTTCAATGATCCGATTGGAATCATCCGGATCATTGAAAAGATGCGAACTTCCCATTTCTAATGTACACCAAGCCCCGCATTATGACGATGGACCCCACCGCACCCCGCTGATGCAAAGGCATACAACCCAACATGCTGAAATAAGAAAGAGGGACACTTAAGCCACGCCCCTGCCACACCTCCAGACACGCCCCAGGCACACCCCTAGTCCCCGTATACCATAAAAGTTTCATAAGAAAAATATGTAAAATAATTCAAACAACACTGGTCCTTTCTATCCTGGTTCATTTTCCTTCCTAATAACATTTGAATACAAGAAATATATCAACTTAAAGGATGAAAATACAGTTAAGATCTAATTTTAGAGTCAATTAAACACACAGTAGGAAAATAGATATATTTACTCAGATCTGCACATCAGTCCTGAAAGAGGGACAAATGAGGGAGAAAGAGGGACAGATGGGAGCTATGGCAAAGGTACCATTACAAAATATATATACACACACACACAAAATTGAGTGTTTTGGCCAGTTTGACATTGATTTTGATCATTTCAGTCATCTTGTTTACAATTAAATCAGAGAGGCACTTGTAAGTCAGACAAATCTAACATTTATAATGAAATAACCACAAATGTCTGTTCTGTGCTCACATCATTATCAGTTTTATCCAACCCCCAAGTGACATTCATTCTTAGTACTGAGTACAACATCCTTTTCCAGTTATAGCAGCTTGTAAACGTGAAGCATAGCTTGTCAGAAGTGTCTTGCAGCGATCTACGGGTATCTCAGCCCATTCTTCATGGGCAAAAGCCTCCAGTTCAGTCACATTCTTAGGCTTGCGCGCTGCAACTGCTTTCTTGTCCCACCAGAGGTTCTCAATCAGATTTAAGTCTGGGGACTGCGATGGCCACTCCAAAATGTTCCAGCCTGTAATCTGCAACCATGCTCTAGTGGACTTGGAGGCAGAGTCAGGACAAGGTCCTCCAGCACCCAAGGCTGAGACAGCAAAGTGCGCCCCTCCATCCCTCCCACCCCAGCTGTCACACACTGATTGCTATTAGACTAAGAGGCGCCCCAGGGCCCCCAACATCCCTAACACCTTAATATCTAGTTATCTGGCTTGCAATCACTGCTATGTATGCTTTTCTTATTACTTTGTGCTTCAAACACCATTGGGAATGACAGCTGAATGAATTGTGCGCCCCCTCCTACACTGCGCCCTGAGGCTGGAGCCTCTTCAGCCTCTGCCTCGGCCCGGCCCTGCTTGGAGGTATGCTTGGGATCATTGTCCTGTTGAAAGTTCCAAGGTCTCCCAAGCCTCAGGTTTGTGACGGACTGCATCACATTTTCATCCAATATCTCCTGGTACTGAAGAGAATTCATGGTACCTTGCACACGCTGAAGCTTCCCTGTACCTGCAGAAGCAAAACAGCCCCAAAGCATGATTGACCCCCCGCCATGCTTCACAGTAGGCAAGGTGTCCTTTTCTTCATAGGCCTTGCTTTTCCTCCTCCAATTGTTTGATCCATGGGCCCAAACTGTTCTAATCTTGTTTCATCAGTCCATAGAACACTACCACAAAAGTTTTGGGATAGTGTATGTGTATATATATATATATATATATATATATATATATATATATATATATATATATATACATACATACATATACATACACACACACAAAATATATATATATATATATATATATATATATATATATATATATATATATATATATATATATATATATATATATACACACACATACATACACACATACATGCATACATACACATAATATAATGGTATTGCTTTAGCAATGTGACGCCATAGTCTGCAGCAACGCACTGCAATGCCCTGGGGCCAGCCTAGCCTGAGGGTTAATTCACAGCTGCTTTAAGTACATCTGTCACAACACAGATATTTACAGAAAAGGTGAGGTGTGCTCTTAATGAGGAGAGGATGAGAAATCAGCTGTTCCCTTCCATTAGAGAACTGTGTGAAAAAATAAAGTGATTTTAAAGTTTACACGCACTCTAATTTACACGCAGTGACGGAGATGGATTGATGTGTCATTTCATTTTCCCACTTACAAAATGTATTTTTATTTTTCCCGTATTCTCCCTGCGGATGTGTTGTGTCCTTCATATAGCATCACCCAATCTTGCTTATCAGTGCCGTGATATGCCCGCCCATTGCCATCATCAGTGCTGTGATATGCCCGCCCCTTGCCATCATCAGTGCCGTGATATGCCCGCCCCTTGCCATCATCAGTGCCGTGATATGCCCGCCCCTTGCCATCATCAGTGCCGTGATATGCCCGCCCCTTGCCATCATCAGTGCCGTAATATGCCCGCCCCTTGCCATCATCAGTGCCGTGATATGCCCGCCCATTGCCATCATCGGTGCCGTGATATGCCCGCCCCTTGCCATCATCAGTGCCGTGATATGCCCGCCCCTTGCCATCATCAGTGCCGTGATATGCCCGCCCCTTGCCATCATCAGTGCCGTGATATGCCCGCCCCTTGCCATCATCAGTGCCGTGATATGCCCGCCCCTTGCCATTGTCAGTGCCGTGATAAGCCCGCCCCTTGCCATCGTCAGTGCCGTGATATGCCCGCCCCTTGCCATCATCAGTGCCGTGATATGCCCGCCCCTTGCCATCATCAGTGCCGTGATATGCCCGCCCCTTGCCATTGTCAGTGCCGTGATAAGCCCGCCCCTTGCCATTGTCAGTGCCGTGATAAGCCCGCCCCTTGCCATCATATGCGGCCCGGCTGTGTATTAGCCAATCTCTGGGCTTACAAGAAAAGAATAACATGTGGGGTTCTAGAAAATTGCTCTGTGATGGTGATATATTATAAACTAGCAGTTTATAGCGCTGCTGTAACCTTACCCACTTTTCTGGGCCTAACCCTAACCTCACGCCTCATTCCAAGCTACTGAGGCTTGTAAAACAGACAGGATCGCGATACATCCGCGAGGTCCCTTTCTGACGCCGATGGGTGGTCGAGAAGGGGTTACAGGACAACGAATGCAAACATGTGCTAAATGTAAAAAACAGGAATATTAATTGTGCATTTGTCCTAAAGTAAAATACACATAAATTACCTTTTCTTCCTATGTTCCTGTCACTTACAGTAGGCAGTAGACATCTGTCACATTTTGGACTTATCCATCTCCTCATGGAGGATTGTAATTTTTGTTTATTTATTTTTGTGTCTCTTATAAGCACTGGTTGGATGACAGCGGAAAAATCAAGCTGCCACAATAGTATGCGCAGGAGGAGACTGGCTCCAACACAACTCTAAACCTCCTATCCAAGGTGTGCTTTTCAAAAGACTGAAGCCTGGTACACACTTACAATTATGATTGGCCAATCAGTGCCCAATTTTACAACCTTCATGCAGTATGACGGCCAACAGATGTTACTATGAACAGATTGTGTAAGTGAACCAGAGGTGAGAGGATATGGAGGCTGCCATTTATTTCCTATAAATATAATACCAATTGCCTGGCAGTCCTCCTGATCCTGGGTTTCAAGTGCTTTTGGCCAAAGACCCGGAACAAGCATGAAGTAGATCAGGTACTCTGACTCAGCTGACTCAGGTTTTATTAGATTAGCCATATGCTTGTTCCAGGGTTTTGACTCAAACACTGCGTATGAACAGAACTTCCAGGCAACTGGCATGGTTTACAAGGAAATAAATATGGCAGTCTCTGTATCTCTCTCACCTCCGGTGTCCTTTAAAATTAACCCGAGGTGGGATTTAATTATGTTAGTGGGGCACAGAGGCTGGTTGTGCACACTAAGACCCCATGGTGTGTCTCCAGGACCCCCCTGCGCGCCGCTATACCCCCCGCAGTGCTGGCGACAATGTTTACCTAAGCGCTGTCAGCGCCGCTCCCCTGCCTCCTCCGTATCGGCGCTACCCGCCCGTTTCCGTTCACTCCCGCTGATTGGAGGGAGGTGACACGGGCGGGTAGCGTCGATGCGGAGGAGGCGGGGGAGCGTCGCTGACAGACATCGCTTAGGTAAACATTGTGCTGGTGACGCGCTGCGTGTCGCCAGCACTACGGGGGGTATAGCGGCGCGCAGGGGGGTCCTGGAGGCACACCATGGGGCAACGGAGGCTGGTGTTAGTGTGCACAACCAGCCTCTGTGCCCCACTAGCATAATTAAATCCCACCTCGGGTTCTCTTTAAAGGGAACCTAAACAGAGTGATATGGATGTTTCCTTTTAAAGAATACCAGTTGCTTGTCAGTCCTGCTGATCTCTTTGGCTGCAGTAGTGGCTGAATCTCACCTCTGAAACAAGCATGCAGCTAATCCAGTCTAACTTTAGTCAAGGCACCTGATCTGCATGCTTGTTCAGGGGCTGTGGCTAAAAGTATAAGAGACACGGGATCAGCAGGAGAGTCAGGCAACTGGTATTATTCATATCCTTCTCCGTTTAGGTTCCCATTAAAGAGACACTGAAGCGAAAAAATAAAATGATGATATTATGATTTGTATATGTAGCACAGCTAAGAAATAAAACATTAAGATCAGATACATCAGTGTAATTGTTTCCAGTACAGGAAGAGTTAAGAAACTCCAGTTATATCTATGCAAAAAAGCTATTAATCTCTACGACTTTCAAAGTCGTGGAGAGGGCTGTCTTCTGACTTTTATTATCTCAACTGTAAGTGAACAGTTTTCTTTTTCTCTGCCAGAGGAGGGGTCATTAGTTCACAGACTGCTCTGAAGGAATCATTTTGAATGCTGAGTATTGTGTAATCTGCACATATTAGAGAATGATGCAATGTTAGAAAACACACTATATACCTGAAAATAAAAATATGAGAATATTTTCTTTGCTGCTAATCTTCTAGTAATTATTCATAGTACACAACCAATTCATTATATCATATATTTTTTTTGCTTCAGTGTCTCTTTAAGGTCTAGCTCACAGTGCTCAGTTGTGATGCAGAATAAGTTTGCATGTTAGCTCACTTCCCATACAGTTCTATGGTCCTGTCCATAGTACTGTGTTGTAAATGATTGTGTTATCCTAACTTGCAGCATACAGAATTTTGATTGAACTGCAATGGATATTGGATATAAACTTCAAACACATAACGTGTAGGTTGTGCAATTGACCACTGTGAGCCTAACCTAAAGAAAATACTGAATATTTCCCATGAGGAGATGTGCTAGTCCAAAATCTGTCAGATTTGTATTGACTACTGTAAGTGACAGCTACATAGGAAAATATAAATTTACATACAAAACGCTAGCGATTGCGATTAGCTATAGCGTTTTGTAGTGGGTTCCAGGCCTGAAACTGTAATATCACTCACTTGAGCCATAGGGAAACATGGACATTACCTTGCACATTCAGTTGTAACTGACAGCTGCTGATATATAACTGACAGCAACCGGTATATTTCAGTTCTGACAATATCTTGTCAGAACTGGAAGTGCTCACTGTAAGAAGAAAATGATGAGCTTCTGAGAGGAGCTGACGGTGAGGTAAGTATGCAATATTCATTTGTAGCTATGTCATGTGTTTATTTTAAATTTTACTCAGTTCAGCTTCCCTTTAATGCATACTCAATACAGTCTCTTAACCAATCAATTCCAAGTCAGTCAGACGTTCAAAAGTTAAATTGTGGTCAACGGATGGAGCTCCTTCAAAGGAAAGATCATTTCTACTGCATGATTGCAATGTTTTTATTTGTTCCTAATGATTTACTGAAATGATCGATTAAAAGACTATTCAGAAAAAGAGAAAAGTAGCATTCAATTTTTTTTATTTATTTGATCATACTATCGGAAACAAAGCTTCTACTAAATGACTGCTTTGTATGGCAGCCCTGCTGATCTATTTGGCTGCAGCAGTGTCTGAATTACAGACCTGAAACACACATGTAGTTAATCCAGTCAGATCTGACAATAATGTCAGAAACACCTGATCTGCTGCATGCTTGTTCAGGGGCTATAGCTAAAAGTATTTTTTAAAAGTATTAAGCTACGTACACACATGCGACAACGATCAGTTGTTGTGAACGGCGAACAATCTTTTAATTGACGAAAGAACGACCTAAGTAAAGTTAGCGCTTTTAAAGGTGTGTAACGATCAGATCGTTAGAATGAACGTTACATCACATAAAGCAACTATTGCGCTTGCGCATAAAAATGAAAAGTTCCATGTAGAAATAGCGAAATGCGCATGTCAAGCCTAGTACGAACGACCGTTCCTAACGATGTACTACTTTTGCAAACGATCGTCGTTGGAAAAAATCCACCAAGCTAGAGCGTTAGTTTTTACCGATGAAGCTCGTCCATTGTTAGACTTAATGATCGTTGGCTGCTTTTTTTTTTTTAAACGATCGTCGTTTGAAATGATCGGGGAACGAGCGTTTCAAACGACTATAGTCGCATGTGTGTACGCACCTTTAGAGGCAGAGGATCAGCAGGGCTGCCAGACAACTGGTATTGCTTAAAAAGAAATAAATATGGCAGCCTCCGTAAAATTCACAGTTATGTCCCCTAATCGCATTATTCCGCATTGCAATACTTACCTAAGGCAATGAAATTAATAGGCTGAAGTCACTTCATAGTTCAGGTCCGCTTTAAGGGAAACCTCTGCCAAACCTGAACTCAGAACTTCCTTTCTGCACTAAAAGATACGCAACAGCATAACAACCTTAAAAGAAAAACATTTGTCACAGCTGATACAAATCCTGCAGTGTGTACTTCCTGCTTTCATGACATAGGGTTAACATGCTGTGTATACAAATTAGCTGCTCTGCCGAGGCAGCCAGCTGACACAGCTGAGGGATCAAATTACAATTTGTGATTAGGGACAGATAAGGGGAATTAGACTAAACTCTCTAAATACATACAGGGGGCATTTCTCGCTGTTTTTTCTTCTGTCCTGTGCAAGAGTTCAGGGATAAATTCCCATTTAGATCAAACTAAACCAGGAGAATATAAATTCTCTGCAGAAGGAGCGGTGTGTTGCTGCTGGCCTCCAGCGAGTCCTCTGACCCTCCTGAACGCACATCCAGCCATGAATGCCGAGCCACAAACTCATTTGCTGCTGCTTTTACATTTGATTTTTTTTCTCCCCAGCGCAGTCCCCCTTGGCGGGCCATGGATTCGGCGGGAAATGAGTGAATATTTCATGATCCCATTACTGTACCTCTGCTGGAGATGGATTTTCCCTGTTCTGAGGCCGGCATAGAGCTCAGTCACTCACTCAGATAGAAACCTCACACCTAATGCACGTTCCCCGAGGTAAGAGAGAGGCCAGGCCGACGCCGCGCCAATGGAAAGCGCTCTGAAACTTCTAAGTGACAGCGCAAAGAAGTGAGATCTCTCCTCAAAACTCCACTGCAGAAAGCGCTGGATTAAAGTGAACCTCCGGACTAAAAATCGACTCAGCAGCACTGAAAAGGCCTGGTGTTTCTTTAACAGTTTCACAGCATCAGAACTTTGTTTTTCTTATACAAGCCTCATTTTAGCTGCACAGAAGAAAACTGCCCGGGCATTTTTCCCCTGATGCTGTGCAAAGCATGATGGGATTTCTGATGTTGTTCTCGTTCTGCTGTTTTGGTGCATTTTTTTTTTTTTTACATTTTGAATTTGACATTTGAACCATAGCGCACGCAACTGGGAGGGGTGATCAGGACACAGGACAGTTGGAACTGTGTCTTATGCTCCCGGTCACCTCCTTTCAACCAAAAAGATGGCTGCCCCCATGACAAAGATGGCTGCTCCCATGACAAAGATGGTTTCCCCCATGAAATCACAAATATTTCCTGTTCTTTTAAAACAGGGTGGGTAAAAAATTATATTACCTATCTATTCTAATTAACATAACTAATGTAACTTAATGACAGTATGTTTGTTTAGGCTGAAGTTCCCCTTTAAAGAAATATCCCATCCTGATATACTTGCGAGTGGACGGGACCTCGTACGCAAGAACAAAACCTCCTTCAGAGGATTGCGGTGATCTAGGTCCACACCGAGGAGAAATGTAACTACTTCCTGCCACACCGAGGAGAATTGTAACTACTTCCTGCCACACTAAGGAGAAATGTAACTACTTCCTCCCATATAGGTTCATGCGAAAGAAAAAAAGTCCATTTATTTCAGTCATTCAATGTAAAAAAGTGAAACTAATAAATTAAATAGGAGCCCTTTACAGGTGTTTTGGATGAATTAGCTGATTAGAGTCTGACACTTTGAGCCGAGAATATTAAACATATATCACAATATTCTATTGGGCTGAGATTTTGATTTTGGGGTTGTCATAAGCTATAAGCCATATTCATCAAATTTATAACAAATAAAGGCTTGAAATATCTGGCTTTTCATGTAATGAGTATTTCATATATTAGTTTCACCTTTTAAGTTGAATTATTGAAATAAGTGGACATTTTCACGATATTATAATTTTTCGAGTTTCATCTGTAGGTCCATGCTAAAGATAGTCTCAGTCACTTCCTGCAGTATAGGTCCATGCTAAAGATAGTCTCAGTCACTTCCTGCAGTATAGGTCCGTGCTAAAGATAGTCTCAGTCACTTCCTGCAGTATAGGTCCATGCTAAAGATAGTCTCAGTCACTTCCTGCAGTATAGGTCCGTGCTAAAGAGAGTCTCGGTCACTTCCTGCAATATAAGTCCGTGCTAAAGAGAGTCTCAGTCACTTCCTGCAGTATAGGTCCATGCTAAAGATAGTCTCAGTCACTTCCTGCAGTATAGGTCCATGCTAAAGATAGTCTCAGTCACTTCCTGCAGTATAGGTCCGTGCTAAAGAGAGTCTCGGTCACTTCCTGCAATATAAGTCCATGCTAAAGAGAGTCTCAGTCACTTCCTGCTGTATAGGTCCATGCTAAAGAGAGTTTCAGTCACTTCCTGCAGTATAGGTCCATGCAAGAGAGTCTCAGTCACTTCCTGCAGTATAGGTCCATGCTAAAGAGAGTCTCAGTCACTTCCTGCAGTATAGGTCCATGCTAAAGATAGTCTCAGTCACTTCCTGCAGTATAGGTCCATGCAAGAGAGTCTCAGTCACTTCCTGCAGTATAGGTCCATGCTAAAGAGAGTCTCAGTCACTTCCTGCAGTATAGATCCATGCTACAGAGAGTCTCAGTCACTTCCTGCAGTATAGGTCCATGCTAAAGAGAGTCTCAGTCACTTCATGCAGTATAGGTCCATGCTAAAGAGAGTCCCAACCACTGCCTGCAGTATAGGTCCATGCTAAAGAGAGTCTCAGTCACTTCCTGCAGTATAGGTCCATGCTAAAGAGAGTCTCAGTCACTTCCTGCAGTATAGGTCCATGCTAAAGATAGTCTCAGTCACTTCCTGCAGTATAGGTCCATGCAAGAGAGTCTCAGTCACCTCCTGCAGCATAGGTCCATGCTAAAGAGAGTCTCAGTCACTTCCTGCAGTATAGGTCCATGCTAAAGAGAGTCTCAGTCACCTCCTGCAGCATAGGTCCATGCTAAAGATAGTCTCAGTCACTTCCTGCAGTACAGGTCCATGCCAAAGAGAGTCTCAGTCACTTCCTGCTGTATAGGTCCATGCTAAAGAGAGTTTCAGTCACTTCCTGCAGTATAGGTCCATGCAAGAGAGTCTCAGTCACTTCCTGCAGTATAGGTCCATGCTAAAGAGAGTCTCAGTCACTTCCTGCAGTATAGGTCCATGCTAAAGATAGTCTCAGTCACTTCCTGCAGTATAGGCCCATGCAAGAGAGTCTCAGTCACTTCATGCAGTATAGGTCCATGCTAAAGAGAGTCCCAACCACTGCCTGCAGTATAGGTCCATGCTAAAGAGAGTCTCAGTCACTTCCTGCAGTATAGGTCCATGCTAAAGAGAGTCTCAGTCACTTCCTGCAGTATAGGTCCATGCTAAAGATAGTCTCAGTCACTTCCTGCAGTATAGGTCCATGCAAGAGAGTCTCAGTCACCTCCTGCAGCATAGGTCCATGCTAAAGAGAGTCTCAGTCACTTCCTGCAGTATAGGTCCATGCTAAAGAGAGTCTCAGTCACCTCCTGCAGCATAGGTCCATGCTAAAGATAGTCTCAGTCACTTCCTGCAGTACAGGTCCATGCCAAAGAGAGTCTCAGTCACTTCCTGCTGTATAGGTCCATGCTAAAGAGAGTTTCAGTCACTTCCTGCAGTATAGGTCCATGCAAGAGAGTCTCAGTCACTTCCTGCAGTATAGGTCCATGCTAAAGAGAGTCTCAGTCACTTCCTGCAGTATAGGTCCATGCTAAAGATAGTCTCAGTCACTTCCTGCAGTATAGGTCCATGCAAGAGAGTCTCAGTCACTTCCTGCAGTATAGGCCCATGCAAGAGAGTCTCAGTCACTTCATGCAGTATAGGTCCATGCTAAAGAGAGTCCCAACCACTGCCTGCAGTATAGGTCCATGCTAAAGAGAGTCTCAGTCACTTCCTGCAGTATAGGTCCATGCTAAAGAGAGTCTCAGTCACTTCCTGCAGTATAGGTCCATGCTAAAGATAGTCTCAGTCACTTCCTGCAGTATAGGTCCATGCTAAAGATAGTCTCAGTCACTTCCTGCAGTATAGGTCCATGCAAGAGAGTCTCAGTCACCTCCTGCAGCATAGGTCCATGCTAAAGAGAGTCTCAGTCACTTCCTGCAGTATAGGTCCATGCTAAAGAGAGTCTCAGTCACCTCCTGCAGCATAGGTCCATGCTAAAGATAGTCTCAGTCACTTCCTGCAGTACAGGTCCATGCCAAAGAGAGTCTCAGTCACTTCCTGCTGTATAGGTCCATGCTAAAGAGAGTTTCAGTCACTTCCTGCAGTATAGGTCCATGCAAGAGAGTCTCAGTCACTTCCTGCAGTATAGGTCCATGCTAAAGAGAGTCTCAGTCACTTCCTGCAGTATAGGTCCATGCTAAAGATAGTCTCAGTCACTTCCTGCAGTATAGGTCCATGCAAGAGAGTCTCAGTCACTTCCTGCAGTATAGATCCATGCTACAGAGAGTCTCAGTCACTTCCTGCAGTATAGGCCCATGCAAGAGAGTCTCAGTCACTTTATGCAGTATAGGTCCATGCTAAAGAGAGTCCCAACCACTGCCTGCAGTACAGGTCTATGCTAAAGAGAGTCTCAGTCACTTCCTGCAGTATAGGTCCATGCTAAAGAGAGTCTCAGTCACTTCCTGCAGTATAGGTCCATGCTAAAGATAGTCTCAGTCACTTCCTGCAGTATAGGTCCATGCAAGAGAGTCTCAGTCACCTCCTGCAGCATAGGTCCATGCTAAAGAGAGTCTCAGTCACTTCCTGCAGTATAGGTCCATGCTAAAGAGAGTCTCAGTCACCTCCTGCAGCATAGGTCCATGCTAAAGATAGTCTCAGGCACTTCCTGCAGTACAGGTCCATGCCAAAGAGCGTCTCAGTCACTTCCTGCAGTATAGGTCCGTGCTAAAGATAGTCTCAGTCACTTCCTGCAGTATAGGTCCGTGCTAAAGAGAGTCTCAGTCACTTCCTGCAGTATAGGTCCGTGCTAAAGATAGTCTCAGTCACTTCCTGCAGTATAGGTCCGTGCTAAAGAGAGTCTCAGTCACTTCCTGCAGTATAGGTCCGTGCTAAAGATAGTCTCAGTCACTTCCTGCAGTATAGGTCCATGCTAAAGAGAGTCTCAGTCACTTCCTGCAGTACAGAGCCACGCTAAAGAGAGTCTCCGTCACTTCCTGCAGTATAGATCCATGCTAAAGAGAGTCTTAGTCACTTCCTGCAGTATAGGTCCATGCTAAAGAGAGTCTCAGTCACTTCCTGCAGTATAGGCCCATGCTAAAGAGAGTCTCAGTCACTTCCTGCAGTATAGGTCCATGCTAAAGAGCGTCTCAGTCACTTCCTGCAGTATAGGTCCATGCTAAAGAGAGTCTCAGTCACTTCCTGCAGTACAGAGCCACGCTAAAGAGAGTCTCAGTCACTTCCTGCAGTATAGGCCCATGCTATAGAGTCTCAGTCACTTCCTGCAGTATAGGTCCATGCTAAAGAGTCTCAGTCACTTCCTGCAGTATAGGTCCATGCTAAAGAGTCTCAGTCACTTCCTGCAGTATAGGCCCATGCTATAGAGTCTCAGTCACTTCCTGCAGTATAGGCCCATGCTAAAGAGCGTCTCAGTCACTTACAGCAGTGCAAGTCCATGCTAAAGAGTCTTAGTCACTTCCTGCAGTATAGGTCCATGCTAAAGAGAGTCTCAGTCACTTCCTGCCACCAGCCCCAATACCCTTTTGCAGGTCTGGATAGGGAAGCCAATGGTTCCAGCGACAGTCAGATCCATGTCTAGGAAAAAAAATCAAACCTACCATGCCTTCTAGCCTTCCCCTGTGCGATTCTTCCAACTCTCTTGGACAACAAATGATGACATCTCTGACTGTCTGTTCCCAGCTCTGCACACCTGCCACCCCCAGTACAAGGGAATACCCTGCTTTCTCCAGACTGCTGCATTTCAGCTTTCGTTCTTCTGAACTTTCTGACATTGTTCTGTTTAGTTTGGGAAGTGAGGGATTATGGTCTTGCTTTTTGGACACATCGTGGAAGAAATGGACTCCATTACTGTCTGTCTTACGAATTGAATTCTGTATTTTGAAGACGGAGGATGCAGTGAAACCGCCAGAAGCTACAACAGGGAAGGCCACCATTTATCCCCGGATTTCCCAAGAGAGTAAAACAGACTTGTTGGGTAACTCACCCCTCCAGATTTTCCCCTATGGCTAAATCATCACCTTTCAGTGGAATGACCCCTTAAGGACCTTCTGGCCGCCACCAGGAAGTGCCTGGGTCAATAGCAGGAGCTCTCCGATTGGCCGGCACTGGGAATGCTGTTAATAAAGGATTCTGAGCATTCTATGGCCTTCTCTGAAGGGGATAATCAGTCACATAGTGCTGACTCTCCTGGTCTTCTTCCAGAATCACGCAGTCCATCACCACTGAAAAGGGCAGCTATGCCGGGAGCATTGGCAACGCCGCCTAGCAAAACTTCAGGGAGCGCAGTGATAACAAACAAGGAGAAGGGGAAAAAGAATCACCAGGCAGTGTTAAGCAAGAAATAATTACTACCGAATCAGATTAGGCCCGGGAGACAGACAACGTTCCGGGGAGGTCTTAAAGGCCAAGGCAATCTTTCCAACATATCTGCCGCTGAAAGGAGAAAACGGCTTTGTAAATAAGTGTTTTTCCTGGCTGGCTTTGTCATGCTTCTACAAGAGTGTCCGGCAGGGAAATGTCCAGAGTATACGGCAGCCATATTACCCGCGGAACGCAATCCATAACCAGCATAGACGGTCAACAGGATGGTAATGGCTTCATATGATGATATTGTAATTCTATAATAAATACCATTATGATTTAGCAGCTAGTCGCAGCTCAATGATGATGTGATGTCACCATCTGGACAGGATCAAGGCAAGTAGCAGTTCCCGCTTCCTGCACAACAGACATGCCATTGCTGTGAGCTGCAAACATCTGAGAGAGTCTATGCCCCGCCCCCTGCAGGCCAAACAGCAGGATTATGCAATCCAAGCTACAGGAGTGGCAGCCCCACCCACAGAGCCTGAAACTCCCTCTCTTTGTATTCAGCTGCTTGTGGTCATGAGAGCAAAATTTCAACAGCATTTTTACCTCTAGAAGCCTTATGTCACATGTATAAAGGTAAAATCTGCTCACTTTAATCACTGAATTAAATTATTAGAAAATAGATGGGCTTTCACTCCCTCATCTTGTACACGGCTCATTGACTTTCACAGAAGTTTGCAAACCGACTTAAAGAGGAACTCCAGTGAAAATAATGCAACAAAAAGTGCTTCATTTTTACTATAATTATGTATAAATGATTTAGTCAGTGTTTGCCCATTGTAAAATATTTCCTCTCCCTGATTAACATTCTGACATTTATCACATGGTGACATTATTACTGCTGGCAGGTGATGTCACTGGAAGGAGATGCTGCTTGCTTTTTTGGCAGTTGGAAACAGTTGTTATTTCCCACAATGCATCAAGGCTCCCACAGTGTGAGGTCAGAACCATGGTCCTGACATCACACTGTGGGAGGGGTTTCACCACAATATCAGTCATACAGCGCCCCCTGATGGTCTGTTTGTGAAAAGGAATATATTTCTCATGTAAAAGGGGGTATCCGCTACTGATTGAGATGAAGTTCAATTCTTGGTTACAGTTTCTCTTTAAGCCCATAGCAGGCATCCTCTAGCACTTTCCTATAGTGCAGCGCTTGTCTGAGGCTGCTTTCACACTTAGCTGGACTTACAGCCTCAAAAAGTTGCATTGCGCATCATCGCCACGGTTTGACCACAAAAAAAAACAAAAAAAAAACACAACAACATGGGACTTGCAGTTTACTTCTGGGAATAGCAGGGTAATGGGCTACAGCGTCTGTGTTACCCTGTCAACTCAAAAGCACAGAGACTAATGGCCACTGCGACACCCGGTGGCGGGGGAGAGTACTGCGATGCTTCAGGTGTGAAAGGGGCCTATAAGCATGCCTGGTTGAATACGCACATTCCCCTGTCGCTCCAGGACAGCACAGCCTTCCTAACGGGAATGTCTGCTCATCGTTTTCCAGATCTTCTCTATCCATCGGGTTCCGTATCCCTTCACAGCGTAATCTGTACTTACACCTCAGTGCCTTTACTGCTGTTCAGGAGATGAGCGGGTTTATTTGGTATTTAGGATGAGTGGGCAGAACCCATTGCAAATTACTGCTTTATGCCTCATTGGGCAGCTGTGCATCCAGATGTGCAGCTGTGTGGCAGAGATACGCCGTACAACGACAGTCATTAATCCCACCGCACACGCCATCGCTTCAGGCTTGTTAGGCCTCAGCAGTAACAGGAAGCCATGACTATGGGGAGGACGGGATGGAGGAAGAAACCTTAAGGGACCCAAAAATGCCCAGCAGGTATGCCTGATGCTTCAAACTGAGTGACCTCTGTTACCTAGCAACTTAGAACCATCACCCAGAGCAGGCACATAAGAAGTACTTCAACCTAATTCCTGGATAGGCCTTCTGGACACCCCTCTCCACCCAACCTAATTAAAATGACTTTGAAGTTAAAAAAATAAATAAACGTATGTGGTAATGAATTGTATGTATAGTAAGGGTAGTAAATAGAATAGTTTCATAATTTTCATATTTGTAGTTTAGAATCCACACTCTGAAAAAGAAGCAGGACTAATGACCCTTTTTACTTTCCTGCAGTAAAACCATATTATAAACCTTACCTCACTTTTTCTCAGCTGATTTAGCCTCTATTTACTTTACAGGAAACCAGACTGACTTTGAAGCTGTCGACAAGCTCTTCTGCATAGGTAACAACTCAAATCAAGTTCTTTTTAAAGGTCCATACACACGCTCGACAAAAGTCAGCGCAAACGACCAATGTCGCGGACACGACTTTACTGTCGAAAAATACAAAGGAGTCTTTCCAACGATGTTGTCTGCACACAGATATTGCAAACGACCAACTCATTTAAATACCGTGCGTGCAAGCTGAAGTTTCATTATGCAGGACATGCGTATTTTGTAAAACTATAAGGTGTAAATGACATTTGGTTCTGTGAAATCTGTTGTTATGCGGACGTTGAAACTTTTGTTGAGCTTGTGGACATCGCTTAAAGAGGAACTCCAGCGACAATAATGTAATAAAAAAAAGTGCTTCATATTTACCATAATTATGTATAAATGATTTAGTCAGTGTTTGCCCATTGTAAAATCTTTCCTCTCCCTGATTTACATTCTGACATCACACGGTGACATTTTTACTGCTTGCAGGTGATGTCAGTGGAAGTTACTGCTGCTTGCTTTTTTGGCAGTTGGAAACAGCTGTAAACAGCTATTTCCCACAATGCAACGAGGTTCACAGACAGGAAACTGCCAGGACCATGGTCCTCACAGTTTCCTGTGAGAGGAGTCTCACCACAATATCAGACATACAGCGCCCCCTGATGATCCGTTTGAGAAAAGGAAAAGATTTCTCACGTAAAAGGGGGTACTGCTTCTCTTTAACTCTTGCTGTACTGGAAAACAGGAAGAGACTTCAGGCAATTTTTTTTTTTATTTTTTTTTGGTAGGGCTAGTGCTATATGTGTTTATTTCATGTCAAGTAGGTCAACAAAGAAAGGTTTACAAAGAAGATATTAAATAAAAGCTTTAATTCTATTTTAGTGCCCCAAAATGACAACTGCTGATCTCCATAAAGTTTAGAAAACGTCTTTGTGGGAGGGTAGCCTTTCCTCTTGGTTAATGTATTCCTTAGGGAAGATGAAGAGGATTATGAAGGTATTTTTGTAGCCGGTAAGCTCGGACGCGGTCCAATATTGCCACACACAATCCTATACATCTCATCTATACATCTCATCTATACATCTCATCTACAAGAATATTTGTATTCCACCTGCTGCTGTAAACGGCTGTATTCTGCGTATGGTGAAATCACTCATTTTCTGATCTTTATCTACACAAACCGAGCCGCAGTTTTATTGGTACACACGTGCCGCGGTTTTATTTCTACACATATGCCGCAGTTTGAATTGATTAAAAGGGCACTCTGCACTGGCAGGGTCAGAGAGAAGCGGAGGGTCGCCCAATACTTGCTTTTGTGCATGGCAGAGAGAGACGTCGGTATTCAATACCGTCTGAATATAGATATTGACCGGCCTCTGTAGTGAATGAGATAAAACAAAACCACATGAATGCATTCTAGCTCGACCACAGAAACGCATCTATATTTATAGGAGCTGGAAAAGCAGAAATAAACCTGGCAGCATCGGCGAATCACGTTCTAGCAGGCTGCAATTACGCGCTACCGATCCTCCTATCGCAGTGCGGGTCTGTGGGAGCAGCTCAGCTCAAGGAAATACAACAAGGAAATAATTCTTAGCAAAATGTACCACCCAAAGAAAGCCTAATTAGTGGCGGAAAAAACAAGATAGAGATCAATAAGTTGTGATAATTAGTGATAAAGTTATTGGCGAATGAATGGGAGGTGAAAAATTGCTCTGAAGCATAAGGTGAAAAATCCCTGCGGGCTGAAATGGTTAAAGCTGCTAAAAAGGTCACATAAAGTGCTGTGTATGTTATCCCAGGCGGTCGCCATACTGTGGTTAAGGGCTCTGCCTTTGACATGGGAGACCAGGGTTTGAAACCTGGCTAGGGTCAGTACCTATTCAGTAAGAAGTCCTTGGGCAAGACTTGACACCGCAGGGTGGCCTCCTGAGCGCGCCCTTAGTGGATGCAGCTCTTGATAAAACTTACCTACCGGTAATTACCACTGCCAGACATCCTACTAGCAGTGATTTCCCCCCGAGTTGGGTGCCGCTGTATATAGTTTGTGCCCTGCGCAAGGATAACTCAGGGCTCAGGCAATCGCCGGACCTGGAATTACTTCCCCCCCGTTGCTGCGACTCGGAGGGGGAGATAGTTCTTTATACCGCTGGGAATGTCAGCAGTAGGGGGAGCTGCCATTCAGCTCATCCTGCGCCCAACTCACCGGCTGCATACAAATACGTCCGCATTTCCACCACCCACCATTCCCCAGCGCCCATCTCCCATGTACGGAGGGGGAATACACATTTATGGTCTCTGCGCAGCTCATGGGCAAGTCGCAGCGATTATTGGGGCACCAAAGTTTGAGGAAAAAAACAAAACATTATTTCAGTTTCCATCATCTGGCAATCGATCCATATACTTGGAGGCAATTCTAAATGTTATCACAGCAATTACCCAGGTAAGATGAGGGTTGTACTGCTCGTCACCACCAGGGGGAGTAGCTAGACATATGCAGATCTATAGCACAATCGTCCAAGCGGCGCAGATCACATCCAAACATTCTCATGCCTGTTTAAAGGAGAACTGTAGTGTGAGGGATATGGAGGCTGCCATATTTCTTTCCTTTTAAGCAATACCAGTTGCCTGGCAGCCCTGATGGTCTATTTTCCTAAAGCAGTGTCTGAATCACACCAGAAACCAGCATGCAGCTAATCTTGTCATATCTGTCTAAATTTGTCAGAAACACCTGATCTGCTGCATGCTTGTTCAGGGCCTATGGCTGAAAGTATGAGAGGCAGAGGATTAGCTGAATAGCCAGGCAACTGGTATTGCTTAAAAGGAAATAAATATGGCAGCCTCCATATACCTCTCACTACAGTTCTCCTTTAAAAACAGTGGTGATCTTAAGGAGGAGCTGTGGCGAAAATATTTTTTTTACAATATTTATAAATGTAGTCAGTGCTTGTGTATCGTAAAATCTTGTCTATCCCTGAATTACATTTTGACGTTATCACAGGTGGCGACCTCTTTATTCCTGTCAGGTGCAGCTCTGCGGAAGGTTTACTGAGAGTTCTGAAGCCAGTACAAAGAATATCTGGTCTCCCAGAATACTCTGGGAGAAGAATTCTGCATAGCTAAACAGCCTAGGCCGTGACATCACTAGAAGGGTGGTGCTTAATATACAGCAATAGGTAGCTATAGCAAGCCTCTCTGATGCTGAAACAAGGGAATTTACCATAAAAGCGGGTATCCTGAATAACTTACTGCCTCTAAAGTGGACCTGAACTCAGAACATCCTCTCAGCTCAAAAAGATAAGCAACAGCATAATAAACTTCAAAGAAAAACATTTATCCATTAAAGCTGGTACAAATCCTGCAAAATAAAATCTGCAGTGTGTCTACTTCCTGCTTTCATGGAAAGAGACATATTGTTAACACCCTGTGCTTACAAATGGGCCTATCTGCCATGGCAGAGGAGATTTCTGAGCTGACACAGCTGAGAGATCAGATTACACAGGTGATTAGTCCCAGATGAGAGGGAATTAGGCTGAACTCCCTAAATACCTACAGGGTGCATTTCTGTGTTTCTCTGAGTGCAGGTCCACATGAAGAGAAGCGGAATAGCAAGCCTGAATACTGCAGATATGCCCCAGATGATGTGCTCTATGGCCATGCGGTAATAATAACGAGAGTCCGCAGCATACACAGCGATACACACGCTTGTTTCTCTGCCGCACATAATGTGTACACGGTGTCGCTGTTCCAGCAGCAATTGAAAAACGAATTTCCATTGTTTTGACAGGAGAAATATTTCCTGCCATTGACCTCTTACTTCTATTTTAACTCAAGGCCAGCCGAGTGCTCTCCTGGGTGTGCAGATAATCATTGAGGGGTTGCTGGGGTTAGGAGGCAGACAGGGAAGTGCTATCTGCAGCCTGAGGATTACACTGACATGGGACGTGCAGGTTGTGTGTTCAGTGTGTGTGTGTCTGGATCAGCATACAAATCCACCCCAAAGCCCTGAGTACACAATCATCTGATCACCTAAGGCTGCTGTACAGAGGGGGGATTGCGGTTATCAATCTCACTCGCCGAACATCCAGAAAACAAACATCCGTAAGCAATATTCCCAGCTGCAATTGTTCCCCTTCACGCCTTACAGCGGACCTGAACTCAGAACTTCCTCTCTGTAGCAAAAGATAAGCAACAGCATAATAACCTTCACAGAAAACAACATTTCTTGTTACAACCGATACAAATCCTGCAATAAATCTTATTAGAAGTACACCCCCAGATGCAGCGGCAATGGCATTAGCTGCTTTAGCACTGCTCTTTGCAGGGGAAAGCTAATGCTCGTGGAGGCATGAAAACAACAATTGGATAGCATGAGATGCTCCCATCGCCTAACTTAAAGGATACCCGAGGTGACAAGTGACATGATGAGACAGATGTGTATGTACAGCGCCTATCACACAAATAACTAGGCTGTGTGCCTTTTTTTCTTTCTCTGCCTGAAAGAGTTAAATATCAGGTATGTAAGTGGCTGACTCAGTCCTGACTCAGACAGGAAGTGACTACAGTGTGACCCTCACTGATAAGAAATTCCCCTTTTTATCTCTTTCTTGCTCTCAGAAGCCATTTTCTGCTAGGAAAGTGTTTTATGATTGGAATTTCTTATCAGTGAGGGTCACACTGTAGTCACTTCCTGTCTGAGTCAGGACTGAGTCAGCCACTTACATACCTGATGTTTAACTCTTTCAGGCAGAGAAAGAAACAAAAAGGAACACAGCCTAGTTATTTGTGTGCCTGGCACTGTACATACACGTCTATCTCATCATGTCACATATCAGTTCGGGCTCCTTCTGAGCGCTTAGAGGAGCTCTTTTGCACAGATAACTGAGGTTTTCAACTCTTCCTGTACTGGAAAACAATATGAGACTATTTTCTTTGCTACTAATGTAATAATTTTTTTTTAGCTGTACTACACATACAATTGTTATCTCATAAGTTTATTTGTGCTTTAGGTTTGCTATAAAGCACAGATGAAGTGAGAGGGATATGGAGGCTGCCATATTTATTTCCTTTAAACAATAACAGTTGCTGGGCTGTCCTGCTGATTAACTCCGGCTGCAGTAGTGTCTGAATCACACACCTGAAACAAGCATGCAGCTAATCCAGTCTGACTTCAGTCAGAGCACCTGATCTGCTGCATGCTTGTTCAGGGGCTATAACTAAATATATTAGAGGCAGAGGATCAGCAGGACAGCCAGGCAATGAACACTCTAATAATAAATAAATATCAGCCTCCTTATCCCTCTCACTTCAGGTTCCCTTTAAAGAGAAACTCTGACCAAGAATTGAACTTTATCCCAATCAGTAGCTGATACCCCCTTTTACATGAGAAATCTATTGCTTTTCACAAACAGACCATCAGGGGGCGCTGTATGACTGATATTGTGGTGAAACCCCTCCCACAAGACACTCTGAGGACCATGGTACTCCTGGCAGTTTCCTGTCTGTGAACCTTGTTGCCTTGTGGGAAATAAAGGTTTACAGCTGTTTCCAACTGCCAAAACAGCAAGCAGCAGCTACATCACCTGCCAACAGTAAAAATGTCACCATGTAATAAATGTCAGAATCTAAATCAGGGATTTAAAAGATTTTACAATGGGCAAACACTGACTAAATCATTTATACATAATTATTGTAAAAATGAAGCACTTTTTTTATTACATTATTTTCACTGGAGTTCCTCTTTAAGCTGTCCGAGAGGTACTGGAAATGTATGGATTCCAGTGAACACGTGAGTTGGCATGTGACAGACCGCGGGGAACAGAGGACAGTTGTCACACGTCGCCTAGGCCGGGACGGAGCTGGGAAAAAAGGGCGCATGCCGCTAGTGGACAAAAAGGGCGCCGCCATTCACTCCCATAATAAATAGCGTTTAATGGGCGCCGAGTAGGAAAAAAGGGCGCCGGAGCTAAATAAAGTTTATAAACGGCGCCAGGAGCTAAATAAAGTTTACAAACGGCGCCCGGCGATGTTTAATGATTTATAACTGAACTTGTGGTGATTTACGTTTATAAAATGCACCCGTGCCGAATAACGTTTATGAAAATAATAAACATATTTATCTTATTTAAATAATTAAAACATTATTTAAAGTTTTATCTCTTACTGTTTGTAAAACATTATTATTCACAAAATAAAGCGATCAGTACGTAACGTAAATTGCAAATTTTTTTTTGAATCCACAATTAGTAAAACATTATTATCCACATAATAAAGGGGGGTCTTAGGTTTAGGCACCAACAGGGGGGTCTTAGGTTTAGGCACCAATAGGGGGGTCTAGGGGTTAGGGGTAGGTACAGGGAGGGGTACTTAGGCAACAACAGGGGGGGGTCTTAGGTTTAGGCACTAACAGGGGGGTCTTAGGTTTAGGCACCAACAGGGGGGTTTTAGGTTTAGGCATTAACAGGGGGGTCTTAGGTTTAGGCACCAACAGGGGGGTCCTAGGTTTAGGCACCAAGAGGGGGGTCTAGGGGTTAGGGGTAGGTACAGGGAGGGTTACTTAGGCACCAACAGGGGGGGTCTTAGGTTTAGGCACCAACAGGGGGGTCTTAGGTTTAGGCACCAACAGGGGGGTCTTAGGTTTAGGCACCAACAGGGGGGTCTTAGGTTTAGGCACCAACAGGGGGGTCTTAGGTTTAGGCACCAACAGGGGGGTCTTAGGTTTAGGCACCAACAGGGGGGTCTTAGGTTTAGGCACCAACAGGGGAGTCTAGGGGTTAGGGATAGGTACAGGTAGGGTTCTGTGTAAGAGTAGGCTTAGGTATAGTTTTAGTAAAATTTTAGTAATAATTACTAATGTATTACAACATTTATTACGAACGTAGTTATATTTATATCATCTTTATAAACAATATTTTCAAATTTTATTATAACAACAAACCATAAATGACGGTTATTCACAATAATATACAATTATAACAATTAAACATATATTATTGGTTTTTTTATAAACGTAATTATAAGTTTAACTTTTGAAACAGGGAAGATTAACGTTTTCACAATTTCCGATTTCATAAACATTATTTAATGATTTATAATTTTGTTAAACATTATTTGTAAACGAAATATAGCACACTATATTTATAAACCCTATTAATGATTAATTATTATTTAGAGTTTACACCCCGCGCCCTTTTTGTCCAGGCGCCCTTTTTGTACGTACGCGGCCGGGACGTTCTGTTAGTCCTCAGACATTCGCCAAGCACCATGCCTTCTGAAGCCGTGATTGTTCACCTGATAATACGATTTCTACCTTTTCTGCAGAACCTAGCGATCTGTCCGATTTTGAACTACTGTGTATGGCCAGCTATACTGAGTGTGGAACGTGTCGTGAATACATATCAAGCAGAGATGAGTAGCTGGGGCAGGTGGTTCTTTTCGCCCCCCCCCCCCCCCCCCTCCTCTGTACCCCTTTCGCAGCTCACACACTTCTAGGCCATCCTTTTTACAGGCCTTACAGAAGTGAAATAGTCAGACAGCGGAGAGCAATTTAAGCCGTGAGAGATAGGCAAGTTTTGACGAGACCCCTGACAGCAGATCAGAAAAACCAATTCCTGCATCTCCCCCTTCTTCTGCCGGATCCTGGATGCTTTTGAAATGACTTTCAGCCTTGCATCTTCTTGACGGTTGTTGTTTTTGATGAAGGCAGGAGGACGAGGAGGAGGAAGATAAAAAATAAGAAGGTGTCTTGGAGTCCTGGAGACGGAGAGGTGCAGTTATAAATGATTCTCCTTCTGCTAGAGGCGGCCGGAGAAGCAGCTCGTCCATCAATTACGCCCAGTCTTGGTTAAGCCTCTCTATGACAAGCTGTCAATCACCGCCCTCAAGGACTCTGACCAAAATCTATCCACTTCATCTGAATTACTGCCCTCCCCCGACGGGTCACCGGCGTTCAGCGCGCAGTCCTGTCACCAGACGGATAATATTGCCCATGGTCATTACACCTCTCAAAGTGAACCCAAGGTGAAAATAAACTCATGAGATAAACAATTGTAGTTATCCTCCTACTCCTAAAAATAACTAATTTAGATATCCCATGGTGTTACTTTTCATTTAAAGAGGAACTGTCGTGAAAATATTAAAATTTAAAAACGCATACAAATAAGAAGTACAATTCTCCCAGAGTAAAATGAGCCATAAATTACTTTTCTAAGTTCCTGTCACTTACAATAAGAAGTAGAAATCTATAATTACTGACAGATTTTAGACTAGTCCATCTTCTCATAGAGGGGTTCTCAGAGTTTTATTTTTAAAAGCACTTAGTGAATGGCAGTTGCTCAGTCCAACTGCCAAAATGGTGTAGCGAGCAGGGAGGCTGGCCAACATCTTTGTATAAATCTTTTTCAGGGAATATCTCTATACAGAATAAAGGCCTTGCTGAGAATCCCCTATGGAGAGATGGACTAGCCCAAAACTTGTCGGTAATGTCAGATTCCTACTCCCTACTGTAAGTGACAGCAACATAGGAGAAAAGTAATTTATGGCTCATTTTACTCTGGAAAAAAAAACTACTTCTTATTTGTATGTGTTTTAAATTGTAAGATTTTTGTGACCGTTCCTCTTTAAACACAAAAAACAAGGAACACCAAGAGCCCCAATAGTGTAATATGTACTGGTAAATGGTTACTAGATAGAGTAAATATAAATACTCACAAACCAGGGTTACCATTAGGCAACCACTGTAAAGGCAGGTGGGGAGATTTTCCTGACCCCACTCAGGAATAAGAAGTCGCTCTCTGTAGATGAGAAAAAGGGGGTTCAACCCTCCACCCAGGGTGGACTCAATATTATGCAGGAGAACAGAGGCGCCAAAAGGATAAAAGGAAGCTAAATGAGCTTAAAGACCAAATTCTTGGTAAATAGAGGAGGTAGTGGTGGACTTACCTCCTCCAAGTAGACACACAACGACTGTAGTAAAGACAGCCAATATATTTTATTTATGAACTCCAAATATGCAACGCGTTTCGCAGGTTTGATCCCGCTTCATCAGGCAATAACAACGGAGCAACAGCATATGTGGTCAGTAGAAGAGACAGGCACCTCAGTATCTGTTGCAGATACTGATCTGTTGAATGTGCACAGTATCTTGCAAAGATTTTTATCTGATGGGGGAGTTCAGCTCCATAGAATAGACTGTGTAGGTGTGGCCCTCATACTACATGGAAGGGGGTAAGATCTCTGTCTGATGGGGAGTTCAGCTCCATAGAATAGACTGTGTAGGTATGGCTCTCATACTACATGGAAGGGGGTAAGATTTCTGTCTGATGGGGAGTGCAGCTCCATAGAATAGACTGTGTAGGTGTGGCCCTCATACTACATGGAAGGGGGTAAGATCTCTGTCTGATGGGGAGTTCAGCTCCATAGAATAGACTGTGTAGGTGTGGCTCTCATACTACTTGGAAGGGGGTAAGATTTCTGTCTGATGGGGAGTTCAGCTCCATAGAATAGACTGTGTAGGTATGGCTCTCATACTACATGGAAGGGGGTAAGATTTCTGTCTGATGGGGAGTGCAGCTCCATAGAATAGACTGTGTAGGTGTGGCTCTCATACTACATGGAAGGGGGTAAGATTTCTGTCTGATGGGGAGCTCAGCTCCATAGAATAGACTGTGTAGGTGTGGCTCTCATACTACATGGAAGGGGGTAAGATTTCTGTCTGATGGGGAGTTCAGCTCCATAGAATAGACTGTGTAGGTGTGGCTCTCATACTACATGGAAGGGGGTAAGATTTCTGTCTGATGTGGAGTGCAGCTCCATAGAATAGACTGTGTAGGTGTGGCTCTCATACTACATGGAAGGGGGTAAGATTTCTGTCTGATGGGGAGTGCAGCTCCATAGAATAGACGGTGTAGGTGTGGCTCTCATACTACATGGAACGGGGTAAGATTTCTGTCTGATGGGGAGTGCAGCTCCATAGAATAGACTGCGTAGGTGTGGCTCTCATACTACATGGAAGGGGGTAAGATTTCTGTGTAATGGGGAGTGCAGCTCCATAGAATAGACTGTGTAGGTGTGGCTCTCATACTACATGGAAGGGGGTAAGATTTCTATCTGATGGGGAGTGCAGCTCCATAGAATAGACTGTGTAGGTGTGGCTCTCATACTACATGGAAGGGGGTAAGATTTCTGTCTGATGGGGAGTGCAGCTCCATAGAATAGACTGTGTCAGTATGGCTCTCATACTACATGGAAGGGGGTAAGATTTCTATCTGATGGGGAGTGCAGCTCCATAGAATAGACTGTGTAGGTATGGCTCTCATACTACATGGAAGGGGGTAAGATTTCTGTCTGATGGGGAGTGCAGCTCCATATGATAGACTGTGTAGGTATGGCTCTCATACTACATGGAAGGGGTAAGATTTCTGTCTGATGGGGAGTGCAGCTCCATAGAATAGACTGTGTAGGTATGGCTCTCATACTACATGGAAGGGTGGTAAGATTTCTGTCTGATGGGGAGTTCAGCTCCATATAATAGACTGTGTAGGTGTGGCTCTCATACTACATGGAGGGTGGTAAGATTTCTGTCTGATGGGGAGTGCAGCTCCATAGAATAGACTGTGTAGGTGTGGCTCTCATACTACATGGAAGGGGGTAAGATTTTTATCTGATGGGGAGTTCAGCACAATAGAATAGACTGTGTAGGTGTGGCTCTCATACTACATGGAGGGTGGTAAGATTTCTGTCTGATGGGGAGTTCAGCTCCATAGAATAGACTGTGTAGGTGTGGCTCTCATACTACATGGAAGGGGGTAAGATTTCTGTCTGATGGGGAGTTCAGCTCCATAGAATAGACTGTGTAGGTGTGGCTCTCATACTACATGAAAGGTGGTAAGATTTCTGTCTGTTAGGGAGATCAGCTCCATAGAAAAGACTGTGTAGAGTATGGCTCTCATACTACATGGAAGGGGGTAAGATTTCTGTCTGATGGGGAGTTCAGCTCCATAGATCAGACTGTGTAGGTGTGGCTCTCATACTACATGGAAGGTGGTAAGATCTCTGTCTGATGGGGAGTGCAGCTCCATAGAATAGACTGTGTAGGTGTGGCTCTCATACTACATGGAAGGGGGTAAGATTTCTGTCTGATGGGGAGTGCAGCTCCATAGAATAGACTGTGTAGGTGTGGCTCTCATACTACATGGAAGGGGGTAAGATTTCTATCTGATGGGGAGGGCAGCTCCATAGAATAGACTGTGTAGGTGTGGCTCTCATACTACATGGAAGGGGGTAAGATTTCTGTCTGATGTGGAGTGCAGCTCCATAGAATAGACTGTGTAGGTGTGGCTCTCATACTACATGGAAGGGGGTAAGATCTCTGTCTGATGGGGAGTGCAGCTCCATAGAATAGACTGTGTAGGTGTGGCTCTCATACTACATGGAAGGGGGTAAGATTTATGTCTGATGGGGAGTGCAGCTCCATAGAATAGACTGTGTAGGTATGGCTCTCATACTACATGGAAGGGGGTAAGATTTCTGTCTGATGGGGAGTGCAGCTCCATAGAATAGACTGTGTAGGTATGGCTCTCATACTACATGGAAGGGGGTAAGATTTCTGTCTGATGGGGAGTGCAGCTCCATAGAATAGACTGTGTAGGTGTGGCTCTCATACTACATGGAAGGGGGTAAGATTGATCTGTGATCTTTCATTTTCCAAAGACTTATCTCAAGTGTGTATGCAGCCTAAAACTGACAGGATTTTACAGCAGAGAGGCAGAGCTGTGTGCGGAAGGCGATTGCTCCTAGTACTTGTGGTAATGTGGGCCCTAACATACAGCATTACAAATAAAAGTTGTTTTAATCGGTAGTATTCCTTTAAGAAAGGCACAGCTACACAGCCAGGCAATTGCGCGGTTAGCACCAGAATAGAAGTCTTGGGTTAACTGGCCACACAATTCCTATCAGTAATTTCTTACAGAGATTGCAACAGAAACCTACTTGAATCGGCTATTTTGCCGTCTTGTAAAATCCGTTTGTCCTCGGAGGACTGACCCCGATGTATTCATCGCCGGATCAACATTCAGCCCAAATCAGATGAAATCTTTACTCAAACAACGCTGAAGATTTGCATCGCTCCTCATATTCAAAGGTGATTTTATATACGGTAGTTTCTTCCCCCTCTCCCCTCCTCCTCCTGCCTCATCTTCCGGTGAAAATCCATGTGTGTAGTGGAGCTAATTGACTGCCAATGACTTTCAGAGGCAGCCAAGGACAAGACTTAAATATGGTAGCAGAATTTTAACCTTTTCAATGCCTGGGGCCCGAATCCATGGGTGGGGAAGGAGGGGGCGCAACTTAAATAGGAACTCCAGTGAAAATAATGTAATAAAAAAAGTGCTTCATTGTTACAATAATTATGTATACATGATTTAGTCAGTGTTTGCCCATTGGAAAAGCTTTTAAATCCCTGATTTACATTCTGACATGTATTACATGGTGACATTTTTACTGTTGGCAGGTGATGTAGCTGCTGCTTGCTGTTTTGGCAGTTGGAAACAGCTATTTCCCACAATGTAACAAGGTTCACAGACAGGAAACTGCCAGAAGTACCTCGGTACTCAGAGTTTCTTGTGGGAGGGGTTTCACCACAATATCAGCCTTACAGCGCCCCCTGATGGTTTGTTTGCAAAAAGGAATAGATTTCCCATGTAAAAGGGAGTATCAGCTACTGATTGGGATAAAGTTCAACTCTTGGTTGGAGTTTCTCTTTAAATAGGTGAGGTGAAGCAGGCCTCCCCTCACCCAAGTGGTTAATTACAAAAAAAAACAAAAAAAACCCTCACAACATGGTGCCTTGTGTGTGCGCCCCTCAACCCCCCCCCCCCCTCCATGCGTGCAACTCCAATGTGCACTCTTCATCCCACGGGCCCCCCTGCAGCAGCAGAGCTCACAGGGGCTATTGTTATGCTACTGTCAGGATTCAGTGAAGGGTACGAAATGCGTGATTATATCCAAGACATGCGTTGGGGCTACACACATGCAGATCTGTCTGCAAGAGGGATGGTCTGTAGAATGTTATTCCTCATCTTGGTGCCAGGTAATATAACCTGCATTAGGACATATTTCTGATTACATGCTGTGTCTGCAGGCCTCATCTAGGCTAGGTCCACACTGACAGCAGGGAGTGGGGAACACACTGACAGCAGGGAGTGGGGAACACACTGACAGCAGGGAGCGGGGAACACACTGACAGCAGGGAGCGGGGAACACACTGACAGCAGGGAGCGGGGAACACACTGACAGCAGGGAGCGGGGAACACACTGACAGCAGGGAGTGGGGAACACACTGACAGCAGGGAGTGGGGAACACACTGACAGCAGGGAGTGGGGAACACACTGACAGCAGGGAGTAGGGAACACACTGACAGCAGGGAGTGGGGAGCACACTGACAGCAGGGAGTGGGGAGCAGGGAAGGAGGTGATGGCTGGAAGATGTTGCATACAATGCCCACCAGGTGGCCTATGCAAGTGCTGCATGCTGAGTTACAACTCCTGGTTTTGCTGGCTCACAGCCACAAATGGTTGTTTTGCACTAGCAGCATTTTACCATCCAATCACTTGAAAACCGTGAAACGCTAGTGACAATGAAGCGAAAAAAAAATTATGATATAATGAATTGGTTGTGTAGTACGGAGAATAGAACATTAGTAGGAAAGAAAATAGTCTCATTTTTACTTTCAGTTATATAGTTATTTTTTTATAACATTGCATCATTCTGTAATATTTGAAGTTTACACACTACTCAGCATTCTGAATGATTTTACAGAGCAGCCAAGTGAACTTTTAGGGGAAGTGAGCCGCATTTCCATCATCAGGTTATACTTCCGCATGTGGTAATTCATAGTTTGGATGCCTTCAGTGTGAATCTACAATGTTCATTGTCATGAAAATAAAGAAAACTCTTTGAATGAGAAGGTGTGTCCAAACATTTGTTCCGTAGTGTGTGTGTGTGTGTGTGTGTGTGTGTGTGTGTGTGTGTGTGTGTGTGTGTGTGTGTGTGTGTGTGTGTGTGTGTGTGTGTGTGTGTGTGTGTGTGTGTGTGTGTGTGTGTGTATACACACACACACACACACAATTCAATAAATATTGCATTGAAAGATCGCATTTGGTGAAAGAATTGTGCCGTTAATGAGCACCTTATTGAAAGGCAGCGTTAGGTGGGTTGGGGTCGGTGAGGCGTATCTGACCTGGAAAAGCATCTTCATTTCTGTATTTCTGTATATAACCAATCAATTTGTAATTGGTGTCTACAAAGATAAACTAGTATAGCCTGGGATCTTCCCGCCCACCAGATTTGGGGATGGAGGGAGACAAAGAGCGCCTCGTCTGGCGTAACGAAGTGGGCAGAACCAGCCTTGGTTAGCAGGGCTGAGGAGTCTGAGTTGGAAGTCGAGGAGTCAGAGTCAGAGCAATTTTGGGCATCCAGAGTCAGAGCTGGATGATTTTTTACTGACTCCACAGCCCTGCTGGTTAGGGGCATTAGACTGAAAGCCCCTCTGTTGGGCAGCAGATGTGAACTCCTCGATATCGCATGTGTCAGCGCGGTATAAATTAATAACCAGCGGCAGCACAACGGCCAAACTGGCATGGTTTATAACGGAATAATAACGGCTGCATTCATATACCGTTCACTGCATACTTCTTTAACTATAAAACGTGTTTGCTAGAGATATTAATATTTACACAACACTGTAAAGAATGGATGGTTCTTTTGCGTTAAATCCTTGCACACACACAACACAAAATATTTCTGCAAAAAAATAAAAGCATGGAAACTGGCGTAATGTAAAGCTTCGAAGCGATGCCAGATAGCGAGCCCCGCCCCATTACAAGATAACCAATAAGCTAGAGGTGTGATAACCCGCGCAGCATCCTAGCGCGTCAGGCAGGAGCGTCTGTTTACCGCTATCATCAAACAGCCAGACTGGAGGTCAAT